>NC_133325.1:39829206-40166499 GCF_042186555.1 Aquarana catesbeiana
ATAAAAAGTGATAACAACATTGAAATTCCCACTCATTTGCCAAATATCTTCCACAATACATAAAATAACATATAAGTGATTCAAATAAACATCTGTGATCATCCAAAATTTAAATAAAAAGATAAATGAAAAGTGGAAATGTATGTGGAAGGTGAATGGAAAAAATGAGTATATTAATTAATAAATATGTGCCATCAAACAGATGTGTAAATGAGTAAATAATACACTCAAAAATGTCCAATATGAATTGTCCAATGAAAATATATCCGACAGGTGTGTGATCACCAGCAAAGTTTCAGTGTTAGTGTGTCCGTATCTGGCAGGCCCCCTTTTCTGCAGGGGTAGGGCTTTCTGGTGAGTGAGGGCACAAAAGGGGGCCTGCCAGATACGGACACACTAACACTGAAACTTTGCTGGTGATCACACACCTGTCGGATATATTTTCATTGGACAATTCATATTGGACATTTTTGAGTGTATTATTTACTCATTTACACATCTGTTTGATGGCACATATTTATTAATTAATATACTCATTTTTTCCATTCACCTTCCACATAAATTTCCACTTTTCATTTATCTTTTTATTTAAATTTTGGATGATCACAGATGTTTATTTGAATCACTTATATGTTATTTTATGTATTGTGGAAGATATTTGGCACATGAGTGGGAATTTCAATGTTGTTATCACTTTTTATGTCATTTTTTTTGTCATTTTTTCTACTTTGTACTAGGTACGGTTTTGGTTTTTTACTTTTGTTAGTGATTTGCTATTTACACTTTCTGTCATTTAACCCAAGGGATTAACTCATAGCATTTTAGTTAGAATTTTCACACACTTTGGTGTACCCCGTACATCCATTGCTTACCACTTTCATATTCATATTTTTATTTTTTATTCATATATATATTCATTAATTTTTTACTTAAATTTCAATTTTTTTCCCATTTTCTGGTGGGTTGGGGTTGCGTCTTTCTGTTTTTTCCACTATCTGTGAACAGCGCCATTCCCCTATTAGAACACTTTGGTTTTGTGGATTTCACTTTGGTGTTTCCATTTTGATTGGGGGGCTGCAGTTCCTTGTTACTATTGGTCCTAAGCGCGGAATATTTGACTTACAACAACGTAGATACTTGCCAGCAGACCAAGGATCAGCACAGGGTGGCGTCCAAATGGTTTAGTTTATTGCATGATCATAACACAAAGAGGTGCAACGTTTCGGAGTCATGCAGGACCCTTCGTCAGGCATGTAATAAATGTGAAAACAACAGTGGAGAGAATTTAAGTAACCATCAACCAATCAAAAATCAAGATAAAAATCAAGAAAAAACAAAACTCCCCCCCCCCAGAGAGGTATGACGTCACAAATCCCGCCAGAAAAGACTAAAAAATTAGCATAATAAAAGGATAGCATGTTTAAATCAGATCACCAAACATATGTAAATTAGGGGTTAAAAAGCTACTGACATTACCTGTATTTGTCATGTAAAAAAGTGGATCCTGAGCCATAAGGGGAGAGCCCGTTGCTAGGGAACATAACTGATGATAGCATGATTGAGAAATCAACGCTGCATTGCCAGGGCTGCCGATGTCATAGAAACGAATGACGCCGGCTGACCCCGCCCATAAAGGCAGACTACATCCAAATGGGGAGGTGGGGAGGATTTGAGCAGTGTGAGTGATGAGAGAGGAGATTAATTTGTATTCTTATTTGTATTTATTTTTATTATTATTTTTATTTTTATTATGTTTTCATTATTTATTTTTATTTTTATATGTATATTTATTTTTATTTTTATTTATTTTTACAATTATTTTCATTTCTAAATTTCACCACTTTTGTTTCCCCCTCCTCCTTTTTTCCTCCTCCTTTTTCTCTCTTCTCTTCGATTACTTACAATCCTTTTCTTTTCTGCTTTCTTATCTATCTTCAACTCCTTGGTCCCGATCTCTCCCCCTTTCTTTCCTCCGTGTTTCTCTCTCTCTCTCTTTCGTTTCCTTCACATTCTGCATTACTCCTCTCACATCACTCACACTGCTCACATCCTCCCCACCTCCCCCATTTAGATGTAGTCTGCCTCCATGGACGGGGCCAGCCAACGTCATTCGTTTCTATGACATCGGCGGCCCCGGTGTTCTGCCGAGAAAGTTCCGTCCGGCGGATAAGGACCCCCCTCTACTGCGCAGGCGCTGCGCCCGCGCAGTAGGATCCGGCGGAAATAGCCGAAGGGGAATAGGTGAAAATCAGCTGTACACGGCGCCTGTGAGAGGGCCCCTCGCGGGCTCGCTTCGCTCGCCACGCTTCGGGCACGGCCTCGCTTCGCTCGGCTCTTTTTTATTCCCCCTCTAAGTCCACTTGGATGGTGGGGAAGGAACCTGGACCCAGGGCGCAGGCGCAGTGTAGAGCTGATTGTAGATTTTGAGCTTCGGCTATCTCCGGCGACTGATAGTAGTTCGTACTACGCAGGCGCTGCGCCTGCGCAGTACAGGGGGGGTCCTTATCCGCTGAGGGAACATTCTTGGCAAGACACCGGCAATGCAGCGTCTCCCGTTGCCCAGTTACCGCATTGCGCATGTGCGGCCGGCGATCTCTGCCTAGTCCAATACAATTACCCCCACATGGGCGCCGATCTGATGCTGTTTTAGAGCATCGGCGTCCCCCGGCAATACAGCGTCCCTGTTGCCTGGTTACCCCCGCCACATCGCGCATGCCCGACTGGTGATGGTCGGCTTAATATAATGTATGCTTCACTGCACTAGTGCCAATTGATTTCTCAATCATGCTATCATCAGTTATGTTCCCTAGCAATGGGCTCACCCCTTATGGCTCAGGATCCACTTTTTTACATAACAATTAAAGGTAATGTCAGGAGCTTTTTAACCCCTAATTTACATATGTTTGGTGATCTGTTTTAAACATGCTATCCTTTTATTATGCTAATTTTTGAGTCTTTTCTGGCGGGATTTGTGACGTCATACCTCTCTGGGGGGGGGGAGTTTTGTTTTTTCTTGATTTTTTTCTTGATTTTTGATTGATTGATGGTTACTTAAATTCTCTCCACTGTTATTTTCACATTTATCACATGCCTGACGAAGGGGTCCTGCGTGACTCCGAAACGTTGCCCCTCTTTGTGTTGTGATCATGCAATAAACTAAACCGTTCGGACGTCACCCTGTGCTGATCCTTGGTGTGCTGGCAAGTATCTACGTTGCTCTTCAAAAGAGACACTGCCGGCAGTGCCCTAAGGGTTGGTTAAAAAATTAGGTATTAAAGTCAACCTAAAGCATTGATTAAGATTAGGTGTCAAGTTATATCATATTTTTTTCACTTTTTTAAGTGCTTCTCTGTAAACCAGTGTAACATTTCTGTTTACTGGTTTTGTGGTTATTACTTTTATTAATATTAGGATTTTTTATTTTATTTTATAGTGTTAGAAATTACACTGTCCTGCAATGATGAAGGTAACCATATTCAATACTTTCAATAACGAGACCTACATAAGTAGCCAAAGCATTCAACTGTCCGAAAGTGCAAAAATGGCATTCATTGGTGTCATCATCTTCTGCATCTGTTTCTTCATCTACTTCATCCTAGTACTTCTGATGGTTTACTTCGCCACTCCTCACCTCCGGGAGAACGCACGATACATCCTTTTTGCTCATATGCTCATCAATGACGCAGTGTACCTCAGCCTTGGGCTCTTCCTGTGTTTGGGCTTTGTATTCCTCCTTTATGTTCCTTTACCCATCTGTTATATCCTGGTGACCTGTGCCACAGCTACATTTCAAATCACTCCGTACAACTTGGCTATCATGGCCCTGGAACGATACGTGGCTATTTGCTTCCCGCTTAGACACATCATGTTATGTACAGCCCGGAGGTCATATTTTGCTATTGCAACAATGTGGTTTGTTGGGTGGCTTCCTAATGTTGCTGATTTTATAGTCCTCATTTCCTCTTTTGAGGTGAAATATTTGTCTCAGAATATACTGTGCAAGCGGCAGTCAGTACATGTCCTAGCAGCCCAAAACACCATACATTTATGCACCCTAACTATGAGTTTTATTCTGGTGTCTCTGGTCATTCTTTTCACCTACATCAAGGTTATGCTGATAGCTCACAAAACTGGCTCTGGAAAGTCTTCGGCCTCCAAGGCTGGTAGAACCTTGATCCTTCATGCAGTTCAGCTCTTTCTATGTCTGCTCTCCCTAACTTCTTCATTTTCAGAAACGTATCGTGGGGATTATTTCTTTATCGTAATTATGCTCAATTTTTTGTTGTTTACTTGTGTTCCAAGACTTCTCAGCCCTCTTATTTATGGCATCAGAGATGAAGTATTTAGTAAAAGCATTAGGAAAATGTACTCTACCATCAAATAAGCTCTGTGTAAACCTTCATTCTTCAAAGGTACCAGTTATTGTACAAGTTATTTTAGATTTTCTCTACTGATCATAATGCTGTGTGTAGGCCAACTTTTGATCATCTTGGACCAACAAGAAAATGGAACTAATTTTTCCCCTGCTGAAGCTAAATGGATCATACTTTAGAGAGGTTTTTGCCTTCCTCAGGATCAACTGTGGGTATATGATTCTGCATATGAAAGATTTATTTTCTTTTTTTCTCCTCTGTTGTTTGAACTGGATGGACCTGTGTCCTCTTTCATGTTCAATAAGTTTTTATTAAAATATTAAACAGTAATACAGGAAAAGAAGATGTAGAGTACATAGAGGCATTTTTACAGTCATAGCTATAAATATTGATGAAATATCATGGTTTTAGTCATAAGAAAATGTACAGTATAAATGGTAATAAAGTTAATATAAAGTGAAATTAAGTTGTGGATTTATACATATTGTACCGCCATTTTAGCATAGATAAATGTATAAATGTTGTTGTGAGATAAATTAAAGGGATGGAAGTCTTGGATGATTCCATTGCTTCTGTGGTCCTAGAGGCAGCATGTTCTGGTTCTTTTGAAAGCAGTAATTATGACCTGGCAATTGACTATGCTAAAACGCTCTTCAACCTCTGATTTTTGGTCTCCGCGTACTTCCCTATGGTACAACCCGAGGCTCCCTGAATTCCAGGCAATACCTGATCCCGCCATTTGGGCTCCAAAGGTATAAAATATCTTGATAATGTCTTTGAAAAAGGTTCACTGGTTACTTCTGACAAATTGAAACAGTAATATGATCTACAGAATTCTTTGTGATTCCACTTTCTGCAACTTTGCCATGCCATTTATGCCATGCCTTTTATTCTCAATTCAGTACATGCACCCTTCACTTGCTTCCAGATGATCAGGAATCATTGTTGCGGGAGGTATTAGCTAAACCTTTATCCGTGATCTATAAGGCTCTTTTGCTCTCGGTTTATGTGGGCCTTGACCCTCTGAAATCGAAATGACAGGCTTCGGTGCCAGAACTGGATGGAGAAGATAGGGAAGATGCGATTAACCGTTCTTGCAGTTGGTTGCCAGGAGGGATAGGCTTATCCAGTTCAAAATATTATATATGGTCTATCTCATGCAGCAGCCTTTTACCCAACGGTCATGCCAAAATTGTTGGTGTTGTGCAGGAACTCAATTTTTTTTATGTGTTTTGGCCATGTTTCCATGTTCCAGAATTCTGGTCTGTAGTCACCCATTTTATTCACTCTCTAACCACTATCTCCATTCCCCAGAGGGTCACAGTTGGTCTCCTGGGTCTGGTGAACCCCTTAGCATTTACAACGGCAACAAGGACCTTACTTGGCCTGTTACTCTTCTATGCCAGGAAAGCTATTGTTTTAAATTGGAAGTCGGATAGACCCCCATCCTTTCAGTGTTGGAAATCTTTGCTCAATTCTGTATTTCCACTTTACAGAATGACTTGCCTCTCCCGTGGGTGCCCTAAAAAGTTTCATAAAGTATGGGATATTTGGCTGAAATTACCCTCCACGACGGTGGCCAGATCTGGCCCCGCTGGTGGTGGCACATCCTGATTGTTGCTCATTATCTCTAGACTGTGCAACGCTGTGTCTATGATACTCACATTGAGGTTCCTCCTTGCTGTTTCATTACTATTTATCTGTTGGTTCTGTTATTGTAATTGATTCGTCATGTCTTTTTACCCCTATACCTTGACCTAGGAGCCTATGTTTGATTGCGTATTTTCCTATCAGGCATTGTTGCTGTTGGTATTACTGAACAACTGCTGGTGCTCTTCTGATTACTTGCCTTTATGTGAGGTATATCTGAGCTATGTTTTTTTTTTGCGTTGGTTACTTTACCTGAGCCAGGGAATGCCCAAAAGGTCTGTTTTGTACTCTACTTTTTAAAACCTTAATAAAAAACAATGAAAAAGGAAAAAGAAGAATAAAAAAGAAGGAAAGAGAATGAATACAAATGGAGAAGGATCTGGGGAGGCAAATCTACACGTGGAATGAGCATGTGGATGCTAATCATAGGCACGTGCACAGGGTGTCCCAGGTGTGCCTGGGCACACCCTAATCATCCTGTGTGGTGCAAATTTCCCATTTAAACATTTTATAATTTACCAAAGCCCCCTAACAGGGCTCTTAAAAAAAATTTAAAAAGAAAAAAAAATGTAAAAAATAATAAAAATAAAAACTACTGACCCCATACACTGCCTTTCTGACACCTATCCCTGCCCTACTGACACCATCCACTGCTCTACTGACACCGTCAGTATAAATCCACATGCACACACACACAGTATGTGTTTGAGTATTGGGGTGCACACCCTAATGCAATAGGCTGTGCACACCTATGATGCTAATATAAGCAATATTTTGTTTTATATGCGTAACAAGGACCTATCAAAGTCTTTTGGAAGATAGGATTCAAACCAAGGAGACCAAATCTTCTCAAATATATGTGATTTATCCTGAAGGATGGTAGAAAGCTTTTCATTGGACATACAACACATCTTATTATTTTTACTTAGATGGATGTCGGTATAGAAGACCAAAAAGCCTTTGCCAGAGTCTGTTTGGCTACAGTGAATAGAAACATCAAGAGTCAAAGTAGATTTTTGGTGAACTTGGGAGGTTTTAAATTCAGTAAAGCTTCTTTTTGATTTTTTTGGACTCTCTGAGGATCTGAAAAAAAAGAATGGTTGCTCTACATAAAGATGACTTAGGCTATAAGAAGATTGCCAAGACCCTGAAACTGAGCTGCAGCACGGTGGTCAAGACGATACAGCGGTTTAACAGGACAAGTTCCACTCAAAACAGGCCTGCTTTGGGGCTGTTTCTCTACAAAGGGAACAGGACGACTGATCCGTGTACATGAAAGAATGAATGGGGCCATGTATCATGAGATTTTTAGTGCATACCTCCTCCCATCAGCAAGGGCATTGAAGATGAAACATGGCTGGGTCTTTCAGCATGACAACGATCCCAAACACACCGCCCGGGCAACAAAGGAGTGGCTTCGTAAGAAGCATTTCAAGGTCCTGGAGTGTCCTGGCCAGTCTCCAGATCTTAACCCCATAGAAAACCTTTGGAGGGATTTGAAAGTCCGTGTTGCCCAGCGACAGCCCCAAAACATTACTGCTCTGGAGGAGATCTGCATGGAGGAATGGGCCAACATACCAGCAACAGTGTGTGACAACCTTGTGAAGACTTACAGAAAACGTTTGACCTCTGTCATTGCCAACAAAGGATATATAACAAAGTATTGAGATGAACTTTTGATATTGACCAAATACTTATTTTCCACCATAATTTGCAAATAAATTCTTTCAAAAATCAGACAATGTGATTGTCTGGATTTGTTTCCACATTTTGTCTCTCATAGTTGAGGTATACCTATGATGACAATTACAGGCCTCTCTCATCTTTTTAAGTGGGAGAACTTGCACAACTGATGGCTAACTAAATGTTTTTTGCCCCACTGTATATACACACATAAAATATACTACATATATGGGGGGGGGGGGGGTGTCTTCATTTTGGTGTAGTCTTCAGGCATTTGCATTACTCCTGGAACCTGAAAGACAATCTCAGAAAGAAAGTTAGACAATGCCCTCTTCCATCAAATCTGTTCTTCCTTTAAATGCTTTGATCTGACATGCATGACTCCATCTTTACCAGTGGCGTCTCCAGCTTTCATATCTAGGGGGGCACATGGGGGGACAAGGACAAAAGTAGGGGGGCAACTATAAAATGCAATTATATATATATATATATATATATATATATACCGTATTTATCGGCATATAGCACGCACAGGTGTATAACACGCACATTAATTTTAAGAGGGAAGTTTCAGGAAAAAAACTTAAATATTAAATAAGGAACTTTGAAACAAAATAAGGGTTAGTGCCTATCTGCAGTCTCACCATTGCCATCAATACAGCCTGATCAATGCCCATCTGCAGCCTCACAAGTGCCATCAATGCAACCTCATCAGTCCACATCAATGCAGCAGCCTCACCATTGCCATCAATGCAGCAGCCTCACCATTGCCATCAGTGCAGCCTGATCGATGCCCATCTGCAGCCTAGAGGGGACAGGGAGGGGGGTGGGATGAGCGCAGACAGATTATACACAGTGAGAATCTCCTATGATAGACAGAACAGTGGTCCAATGGTGGTCCAGGAGACGGGACTTCCTATTACAGAGGCCGCCAAGTAAACAGGAGATTCTCACTGTATGTAATCTGACAGCGCTCGTCCCGCCACCTCCCTGTCCCCTCCGAGGCAGCTAAAATTTAAGTATTGGCGTATAACACGCATGTGCTATTTGCACCCGAGTTTTAGGGTGAAAAAGTGAGTGTTATACGCCAATAAATACAGTATATATATATATATATATATCCTGGGGCCCTTTACTACGATCCCACAACGGGTGGCAGAAAACAAGAGATATATGTCACCAGCATACCAAGAAAACATAAGGGTCCAAAGCAGTGGGAGAACTATCAGGGTTGCAAAGGATGTCTTGCCACCGGGCCCTGGTGTTCTGCCACTGTGGGGTTCCCCAGCCTCCTCTTGCTGTCCTGCCCCTGCTATTGACAGCGCTGGTCTGGCCTCTCTTGCAATTTACAGGCTGGTTCTCCTGTCCTAAGGACGGGAGAAATCAGTCTGTTTTTTCAGTAACTGAGAGTCCTGGTGGAGTCCTTCATGCAACTCGCTCTTCTCCCTGCCAATGAGGATGCAGGGGAAAGAGCAGATCGGGCGGCCGTGGTTGTGTGAGCGCTCGCATTATGCAGTGTCAGCGAGCAGAGGGAGGGGGGAGGAATCACCCGCAGGAGCTGACTGGGGACGCTCTCGCTCTTAGACATTGCCTTTTTGTAAAAAAAAAAAAAAATTTTTTTTTTTATTAGGAGGGCACATGGTGGGGCACAGCATAATGTTGGGGGGGTCAGGGCCCCTCTGCCCCACCCCCCTAGGGACACCACTGTATCCTCTCCCAAGTCTAACAAGTAAACTGAGGGTCCAATTTTGTCTATGACTACATAAGGGCCCTTCCACTTTGCCCTAGGAAACCCAGAAAAATCTTGTAACATTACTCTATCCCCAATTTGATATTCACTAGTGTCTCCCATTGCATTAAACCACTACTGTAAGCTTTTATGGGTACATTTATCAGTGGCACACACAGCCTTATGTACTCTAATCACATGATCCTTTAAGATCTCTACCCATGATTCAGATAATGACACAGTTTCTAATACTGCTGGGACCAAATTTTTTAGATGTTCCCTCGTCACAGGCTGGTGTGTGAACCTATCACAGGCTGGTGTGTGAACCTATCACAGGCTGGTGTGTGAACCTCACAGATGGACTGTTGACGATTGGAGAGGAAGACATTTGAGCCAATATCCAGATAAATCAAGAATCTATGGACATCGAGCAAACCAATCTTGGCAAATGGGACTCTTTGATATCTCCTTTATTCAAGAAAATACCACCACTTACAGTTGAATTGGATACATTATTTAAGAGACATAGTAGCAAAATTATAGAATTACAAGAACTGATGAAGGAAAACCTCATCAGTTCTAATAAAATTGCTAAAGAATTTCAGGATCCTTGTTGGAGCATACCCAATAACACTTTTACTCACCCTCTATTGAGAACTCTGAATATTGCAAATATTCAATTTAAATTAATATGTTTTTTGTTTGGTTTATATTGTTGTGGCAGAAGACAACTAAGAACAATCCAGAAAAATAAGGAAAGCCTACATGGCATCAATCTTAAGAGCCAGCTAGGGATGTCTAAACAGTTTGATTGGTTATGAATCAAATTCTAATTCAAACCAATCCAAGTGGGGATATATGTATATAGAATATCTACATAAATCGGCCAACAGGAGGTACTTGAGGACTGAGCTTGAGAACCACTGACCTAGATCATCCTGCCATTTTGCCATATATGAGTGTGGATAGGAGGTTCGCCCTCCCAGTATAGATGCATAGATAGATGCAATGAGGCCTTTGGTCATGAGGTTATTTAACCACTTCAATAACAGGCACTTATACAACTTCCTGCCCAAGCCAATTTTCAGCTTTCAGTGCTGTCGCAAATTAAATGACAATTGCACGGTCATGCTACACCGTACCCAAACAAATTTTTTATCATTTTGTTCCCACAATTAGAGCTTTCTTTTGGTGTCAATTTGTGCCAATTTGTGGTTGGCAGTAGACATGTGCAATTCGTTTCGTTCCGAATTCGTTTTTTTTTACAAACTCGTTAATTCGGAAATATCCGAATTAATGAAAACCCGTTTAACAAATTTTTCTGAATATTTGTAAATTCGAATATTCGAATATTTGTAAATTAGTACATTCATAAATTCGTATACTTGCACATTCCTAAATTCGTAAATTCGTAAATTAGTAAATTAGTAAATCTGTAAATTTGGAAATCTAAAATAATAATAACTTAACAATTACTAACTATTAAAATATAGGTATTGTAATTTCCTTTCAAATTTGGCTGTTAGTGAACGTAACAAATACAAATTTATCTGAAGTTACAAATTATCCGAAACAACGAATGTCGTATCCAAACGAATGGAAGTAATAAATTAATAATAATATATAACAATAATAATAATAATAAAAACTTTTTATTATTTATTATTAATTTGTTCCATTCCATTTGTTTAGATGCGGCATTCGTTATTTTGGATGATTCGCAACTTTGGATAGAATCGTATTTGTTACGTTCACTAACAGCCAAATTTGAAAGGAAATTACAATACCTATAATTTAATAGTTAGCAACTATTTCAGATTTTCTCATTTTCAGGTTTTCGGTTTTTTGAATTTCGAATTTCCAAATTTCCGAATTTTCTAATTTACGAATGTACGAATGTATGAATTTACCAATTTACGAATTTACGAATGTGCGAATGTACGAATTTACAAATTTAAGAATGTGCGAATGTAAGAATTTATGAATGTACGAATTTACGAATGTACGAATTTACTAATTGCGATCATAACGAATGACCCGAAAAACGGAAAAAAAAAATGAACGAAACGAAAATGAACACATTTTTTGGCAGTGCACATGTCTAGTTGGCATTAGCCGCATGTAAGCAAACTCATAGCAAGTTGTACAGACAGTCACCTAATGCCGCGTACACACGAGCGGACTTTACGGCGGACTTTGCCCGGCGGACTTTTCGTCAGACTTTGTTGGCTCCTTGCGCCGGACTTAAAAACGGACGGACCTGGCCACACACGCTCACTGCAAAAGTCCGCTGGTTTGGAACGCGGTGACGTATAGCACGTACGACGGGACTCTAAAAAGGAAGTTCAAGCCCCACTACGGCACCCTTTGGGCTCCTTCTGCTAATCTCGTGGTTGTGTGAGCGCTCGCATTATGCAGTGTCAGCGAGCAGAGGGAGGGGGGAGGAATCACCCGCAGGAGCTGACTGGGGACGCTCTCGCTCTTAGACATTGCCTTTTTGTAAAAAAAAAAAAAAATTTTTTTTTTATTAGGAGGGCACATGGTGGGGCACAGCATAATGTTGGGGGGGTCAGGGCCCCTCTGCCCCACCCCCCTAGGGACACCACTGTATCCTCTCCCAAGTCTAACAAGTAAACTGAGGGTCCAATTTTGTCTATGACTACATAAGGGCCCTTCCACTTTGCCCTAGGAAACCCAGAAAAATCTTGTAACATTACTCTATCCCCAATTTGATATTCACTAGTGTCTCCCATTGCATTAAACCACTACTGTAAGCTTTTATGGGTACATTTATCAGTGGCACACACAGCCTTATGTACTCTAATCACATGATCCTTTAAGATCTCTACCCATGATTCAGATAATGACACAGTTTCTAATACTGCTGGGACCAAATTTTTTAGATGTTCCCTCGTCACAGGCTGGTGTGTGAACCTATCACAGGCTGGTGTGTGAACCTATCACAGGCTGGTGTGTGAACCTCACAGATGGACTGTTGACGATTGGAGAGGAAGACATTTGAGCCAATATCCAGATAAATCAAGAATCTATGGACATCGAGCAAACCAATCTTGGCAAATGGGACTCTTTGATATCTCCTTTATTCAAGAAAATACCACCACTTACAGTTGAATTGGATACATTATTTAAGAGACATAGTAGCAAAATTATAGAATTACAAGAACTGATGAAGGAAAACCTCATCAGTTCTAATAAAATTGCTAAAGAATTTCAGGATCCTTGTTGGAGCATACCCAATAACACTTTTACTCACCCTCTATTGAGAACTCTGAATATTGCAAATATTCAATTTAAATTAATATGTTTTTTGTTTGGTTTATATTGTTGTGGCAGAAGACAACTAAGAACAATCCAGAAAAATAAGGAAAGCCTACATGGCATCAATCTTAAGAGCCAGCTAGGGATGTCTAAACAGTTTGATTGGTTATGAATCAAATTCTAATTCAAACCAATCCAAGTGGGGATATATGTATATAGAATATCTACATAAATCGGCCAACAGGAGGTACTTGAGGACTGAGCTTGAGAACCACTGACCTAGATCATCCTGCCATTTTGCCATATATGAGTGTGGATAGGAGGTTCGCCCTCCCAGTATAGATGCATAGATAGATGCAATGAGGCCTTTGGTCATGAGGTTATTTAACCACTTCAATAACAGGCACTTATACAACTTCCTGCCCAAGCCAATTTTCAGCTTTCAGTGCTGTCGCAAATTAAATGACAATTGCACGGTCATGCTACACCGTACCCAAACAAATTTTTTATCATTTTGTTCCCACAATTAGAGCTTTCTTTTGGTGTCAATTTGTGCCAATTTGTGGTTGGCAGTAGACATGTGCAATTCGTTTCGTTACGAATTCGTTTTTTTTTACAAACTCGTTAATTCGGAAATATCCGAATTAATGAAAACCCGTTTAACAAATTTTTCTGAATATTTGTAAATTCGAATATTCGAATATTTGTAAATTAGTACATTCATAAATTCGTATACTTGCACATTCCTAAATTCGTAAATTCGTAAATTAGTAAATTAGTAAATCTGTAAATTTGGAAATCTAAAATAATAATAACTTAACAATTACTAACTATTAAAATATAGGTATTGTAATTTCCTTTCAAATTTGGCTGTTAGTGAACGTAACAAATACAAATTTATCTGAAGTTACAAATTATCCGAAACAACGAATGTCGTATCCAAACGAATGGAAGTAATAAATTAATAATAATATATAACAATAATAATAATAATAAAAACTTTTTATTATTTATTATTAATTTGTTCCATTCCATTTGTTTAGATGCGGCATTCGTTATTTTGGATGATTCGCAACTTTGGATAGAATCGTATTTGTTACGTTCACTAACAGCCAAATTTGAAAGGAAATTACAATACCTATAATTTAATAGTTAGCAACTATTTCAGATTTTCTCATTTTCAGGTTTTCGGTTTTTTGAATTTCGAATTTCCAAATTTCCGAATTTTCTAATTTACGAATGTACGAATGTATGAATTTACCAATTTACGAATTTACGAATGTGCGAATGTACGAATTTACAAATTTAAGAATGTGCGAATGTAAGAATTTATGAATGTACGAATTTACGAATGTACGAATTTACTAATTGCGATCATAACGAATGACCCGAAAAACGGAAAAAAAAAATGAACGAAACGAAAATGAACACATTTTTTGGCAGTGCACATGTCTAGTTGGCATTAGCCGCATGTAAGCAAACTCATAGCAAGTTGTACAGACAGTCACCTAATGCCGCGTACACACGAGCGGACTTTACGGCGGACTTTGCCCGGCGGACTTTTCGTCAGACTTTGTTGGCTCCTTGCGCCGGACTTAAAAACGGACGGACCTGGCCACACACGCTCACTGCAAAAGTCCGCTGGTTTGGAACGCGGTGACGTATAGCACGTACGACGGGACTCTAAAAAGGAAGTTCAAGCCCCACTACGGCACCCTTTGGGCTCCTTCTGCTAATCTCGTGTTTATCTTGTGTTAGTAGAAGTTTGGTTAGAGACGATTCGCGCTTTTCACACTTCAGCTTATTTCGTTAGTTTTCTGCGGTTCAGTTTGTGCTTGTGAGGTTTGTATCTGCCTTTCAGTGCGTGTTGGTCAGTTCGTAACCTGCCTTGCAGGCCGTTCTGGTCCGCTCGTTCCTGATTTTCAGGTCGTTCTTCATAGGCCTTGCTGTTCTTCAGTGCGTTTGTTATAAGTTTGTTTGTTTGAGCAGCCGACCGTTTTGAAGCCATGTCGCGTGGACGTTCTCATTCTCGAGTTCGTGCTGCGTGGGGACTTGGTGTTGGGGTTAATACTTTGACCCGAGTCCAGTCCATGAACAGGGCGAGGAGGAGTTCATGGATGAAGAATTGGTTGCGCCAGCGTGACCAATTCTCTCACATGCCTTTGCTCCGTGAGCTCCGTGAGAATAATCCTGAGGATTTCAGGAATTTTCTCAGGATGACGGACCCCGTCTTTGAGCGTCTGCTGGCTATGCTGACCCCCTATATCAGCAGGCAGGATACCTGCATGAGGCAAGCCATCAGTGCGGAGCAGAGGCTAGTTGCCACATCACGTTACTTGGCGACAGGGAGAAGTCTTCAGGACTTGAAGTTCTCAACAGGCATCTCCCCCCAGGCTCTGGGGATCAAAATCCCAGAGACCTGTTCTGCTATTATTCAGGTCCTGCAGAAGGAGTATATGAAGGTAAGTTTTATCCTTTAACATTACATGATATGTATTAAATGTTTTTTTATGTATTGTATAACTGTCCTCCTTACCTAATTGCCATGCTTTCAATATGCTGTGAATATCCCCTTTATCTTCATGCATGCCTGTTTTTGGACATAAATCATTTATTGCCCTACATGCATATTTTCTTTCATTAACCTCCGCACCATGCAATCCTGGGTCCTTTTATATCTCTAGCCTATAGTCCCTTGAACAATGTATATTGTCTGCTCCATTGTCTTGTTTGACCCTCCCCCACCCCACAAATGTTTCAACCAGTCAGGTGTGTTTGTTAACCTAATTAGAACCCCTCCCCCACCCCACAAATGTTTCAACCAGTCAGGTGTGTTTTTTTTAACCTAATTAGAACCCCTCCCCCACCCCACAAATGTTTCAACCAGTCAGGTGTGTTTTTTTTAACCTAATTAGAACCCCTCCCCCCACATTCAAATGTATCAATGGGCCATCAGAGGGGGTGATTAATCTTATAAGTGTGCCTTATGTTTTTGAACATTTCAATTACAAACACACATATTAATAATGTTTGACTGCTGTTGTTCACTAATGTTTTGGTGTAATCTGATATACAATTTATGTTTTAAAGTCCTTATCTTATTTTTTTTGCACTCCACAGTTTCCTTCAAGTACACAGGAATGGCAGACTGTGGCCTCCCAGTTCGCTGACCGTTGGGACTTTCCCAACTGTGTCGGGGCGATTGACGGGAAGCATGTCCGGATTGTGCCACCACCGCATTCGGGGTCTTATTTCTATAACTACAAGGGGTTCCATAGTGTAGTTTTGATGGCGGTGGTCTCGGCACATTTGGACTTTCTGTTTGTGGATGTGGGGAAGAACGGCTGGATGTCTGATGGAGGAGTCTTTGCACAGACCGAGCTGTGCCATCGTCTCCAGACCGGTGGCCTGGAATTGCCACCTGATGACGAGAATGTGGATGGACTCCCCTCAGTTTTTATTGCTGATGAAGCATTTGCTCTCGGTGAGAACTTGATGAGGCCGTTCCCCCAAAGGACACTCACCCCTGAGAGGAGGGTATTTAATTATTGGCTGGCCAGAGCAAGAAGAGTTGTGGAGAATGCCTTTGGGATTCTGGCCAGCCGTTCCGTTTATTCCTTTCTTCAATTCGTTTGGCGGACTATAAACTAAACTACGTCATCCTTGCTTGCTGCATCTTGCATAACTTTTTAAGGAGACATTCAGCAACATATATATCCTCTGTTGGGCCTGAGGCCGGACTGGAACAGGATACCACTTTGACAGGCCTAGAAATTGGCCGTATTGGCTTGGCCCCCTGAACCGCACGTCAAGTGCGTGACCGTTATGTCAATTATTTTAATGGTCGGGGGGCCATTGCTATTCAGCAACAGCTGTAATTTTCTTACAAAAATAAAATAAAAAAAATTTTCAAGAAATATCTTGTTTTGATTCTTGTTTACATTTAGTTATGTCTGTCTCCTAGTGCACTTGTAGTAGTGTCAAGTGCATTTAGCTTTAGTTAATCAGGCCCACAAAAACAAACCAAAAAATTTGACTTCAAGAATCAGCCACACACATTGTATTCCGTAAAAAAATTTACTTTGTGCACATTGAAAGGTGCGTTTTTGATAAATTTTTTTTTGTTTTTTTTTTTTTAATTTTTTTTTATTTAAAATCTTTTACGTTGTGTAAAAAATTGTTTTTTTACTAAATTATTCAAGGCATATTTTCACAAATATATAGACCTTTCTATAAAAAGATTTACATACACAACAGTGTTTTTATAAACCAAAAAAAAAAAAAAAAAGAACTTACAAAGTTCAACATTTAGAGAACGGTGCATGTGATGTCACCCTTGGAAATTTTTCATTTTGAATATGCTCAAAATTGAGCTTTACAAAAGGGTCAAGTCAACATGTGCTATCTCCTATCATGGGTGAGCAATGTACGTGTTTTGTGTGTGCAATCCCTTTTTTGGTTCCTATCACCACCAAAGAATTTTTAAGGAGGAAGGGGTTGCAAACACAAAACAAGTACATTGCTAACCCATGATGGAAGATAGCACATGATGACACACCGTGTGCATCAGAATGTAAATTTGGGTATACCCCAAAAATTAAATAAACAATTTTGGCAAAAAACAAACTTCCCAAGGAAATGAAGAACATGATTGATGTTTTTAGGCCAAACGTGATTATATTCGGCCCAACACATCAATCATGTTCTTCATTTCCTGTTGCATGGAGTCCAGGCGAAGTTGCATGCTGTGAATTTGGTCACGCATTTTATCGATGTGGCCATTCCACAGCATTATCTGGCCAATCAGTCTTTGCGCACTGTCTGTGTTGAAGGGCTCTGCCGCTTGGCCTTCCACAACCAGAAACTCACCTAAAATGAGTGAATAAAAACAAGGTTTACAATATGCACGCCAAAATACAGTAACTCAAGCTGGGGTGTCAGTCACACACTTGGTGGGCTTGAAACCTCACACACTTCCTCCACCTCTGCTTCCTCAAGGTCGTCGGGTGGGCATGGTCTTGGGCTGGGGCTTGGGGTATCTTCTGCCTCAGGCTGGTGACTTGGGGGGGGTCCTGAGATCCTTGGACTGTTGTCTGAGTCTTTTCTCCCCTATGAGAATTGAACAAAAGGTATAGTTAAAACACAGTGATATTTTAGCTTTTAATAAATAAACTTAAACGTTGGTTATGAGTTGTGGCCAATTTTTCATCATAATAAATTTTGAAGACAGGATGAACATTCCCTCTGAACAACAATTATAAACAATGCTCATTTTCTGGCAAGTTTCACAGATGCAGACACCTCAATGATCTCCTATGTGTATTACCCCTCTAAAATGTATTTATGGTCACATAGTACACTATAGTGCTCGTGAGTCCAGATGTGGAAACAGCTGCTGTGTCCTGTCCCTACATTACACTGAATCATTTTTGAAGAAGCATTATATTTTCCAACACATCTACACCACATCAACAAATTGTGGGAATTTGACAAATTATCAAGACATAAATGTATGTCCAACCCTGTCCCATCGTATTTGGCGAAAAAATAACGTCATTTTCTAAAGTATCATATATATTCTAAAGAACGGTCTTTACGAACGATGATGAATAAAGTCCAAAAATAAGGATCAGCATGCAAGTTAAGTATCTCAATAGTAAAACACAACAAGTACTTACTTTTTTTAAGCAGCTTCTTTATTCGCCAATATTGTTCTGGCTCCCGACTTTTGATGTCAGACCACCACTTCCTCAATTGTTCTTTCGAACGTTTTGTACCAAATTTTTCTTCAAGAGCGGTGACAACTGAGGACATTATTTTGTCCTTCCTCATATTCGGTCGTGTGTACGGTCCTTTTTTGCCATCGTAGTCCTCCCTTCTCAATATGGACACCATCTCCACCATCTCTTCAAAAGCCATGTTGGTGGCCTTATATCTCCTCCGGGATGTGGATATTTGGGGCTCCGGGCTTTCCTCCACGCTACTTCCACTGATTCTCTCCGCCATCTTTTGCTATCTACTCCCACTGCGCAACGAAGAGTGAAGGGGCGGGGCCAAATCGTACTTACGAACGTCAGGGGCGGGCGACGCAGGCGGAGCATGACACATGCGCAGTGTATATAAAGCTATTACGATGGCCTACGTATGTCCGTGCGGAAGTAGCGAGCGTCACAAACGAAGGTAAGATTAAAGTGTGTGTGTGTGTGTGTGTATGTGTCCCCTAGATTACAACCAAAACTAATCCTGTGATTTGGGACTGACATTTAAGTTTGGATCTTGTGTCTTGTCTTGCAGAAAAAATGAATCCCTTTAAAGAGGAAGAATTTTTGTGCCAATTTTTTGAGCTCTATGAGGACAAGAAAAACCTGTGGGAGGTCAAACACCCCCTATATTATAATAGGGATGTTAGGAAGGCAACACTGGGCACACTTTTAGAGTTTGTGAAGACTCGACTCCCCCAGGCAGACCTCAAGTTTGTGGACAAGAAGATTGGTATCTTGCGAAACATGTATAAGCGGGAACACAAAAAAATCCAGGAGTCGCTCAGATCCGGTGCAGCAGCTGACCAAGTATATGTACCCAAGTTGTGGTACTACAACAAAATGCGATTCCTGGATGACCAGACCGAAGCCAGGCAATCACTTTCCACCCTTCCCCCCACCCTTCCCTCCAGCCTTCCTTCCACTCTTCCCTCCAGCCTTCCATCCACCTCCACCCCAGCTTAGGAGTCCCAGGATGAACTGGGCCTTTTCAGCATTGATGAAGTTGATGCGCCCAGCTTCAGCCAGGTATCCTTTTTTTTTTAATTTGGGATTGTGTAGATGTTATTAATGATGTTCACGTGTTAATTTTGAAAGTGCTTCATAAAAAATGACTTCTGCACAAAGATTAATATGTAGACATATCACTAGACAGTAGTGGCCAAAAATATACTTCACTTCAGATCTTGTTGATCATCTGAAATAATGGTGGTGTCAAATAGATAGCCTTTACTATTTTGTGTAATTATATTTGAAAGTCATGAGCTGAAAATTGTATGTGATTGCATAACACAAAATTACAACTATGTCCCTTTTTTAAACACAGGATGACCTCAGCCAGGAGGAGGCCTTGCCCAGTGGGAGAGAGGAGGAGGCCTTGCCCAGTGGGAGAGAGGAGGAGGCTGTGGCTGGGCCAAGTCGAAGCCGCACAGAGTGTCAGGTGCCTCCCCTCCGCATTCTCCACAAAAGGCCCAGGAGAATGAAACCAACTGAGCAGGAATCCCTAGCCCTCATACGGGAAGCAAGCCTCATCCTCAGCAAACCACCCAATGCAGAGGAGGCGTATGGCACCTATATAGCCAGCAGATTGCTGGAGTTGGAAAAGGGCCAACGCCTCCTCTGTGAGGGTCTAATTTTTAAGGCATTTGAGAAGGGCTTGAGAGGGGAGCTTACTGCTACCACATATCTGGCAGATGAAGTCACTCCTCCTCCTCCTCCTGCCCCAAGTACACCACCAGAGGCACAACCTCCAAGGAAGGCTGCAGAGAAGCGTGGAGGGAAGGCTGCAGAGAAGCGTGGAGGGAAGGCTCCATGGAAGAGTCGAAAGTGATTGCCTGGCTTCTGTCTGGTCTGACTGTGCTCCCTGTGCTCCCTATAGTCGCAAGATACCAATTTTCTTGTCCTCAAACTTGATGTGTGTCCTGGGGGACGAAAGGCTTCACAGATTATAAAAGTGTCTCCAGTGTTGCCTTCCTAATTTTTTTGAGAAAAAAATAAATATATTTTTGGTTACCTTACATTATTGCCTATGTGTTTTGATAAAAAAACGCCATTTTCTTTGGGAGTAGGCAGGTACAGGTCCAAAAGACTATGGGGTTGATTTGAGAAAAGCAAATAGTCTGTGCACTTTGCAGAGGGCAGTTGCCCTCTGCAAGTGCAATTGCTCCAGAGCATCAGAAATTAGTTAAAAGCTTGACTTTGCAAAGAGTACCCAATCCTGTGCAAGGAAAAATTTAAAAAAAGCATTTTTGCTTGCACATGATTGGATGATGGAAGTCAGCAGAGCTTCTGCACATTTACAAAGTGCACAGTCTTTTTCCCTTTAGTAAATCAACCCCTATGTGTGTTTTTGACAAAAGGCTAAATCATTTAGAATATCAAGTGAAAAGTACTAGTGAAAAGTTCACTTGAGAAATTGCACAGCAAGTGCACTTGTTGGAAGTGCAGTCGCTGTAAATCTGAGGGGAAGAGCTGAAATTAGGGGAAGCTCTGCTGATTTATTCATAAAATCATGTTAAATAAAAATTATTTTCATTTTTTTGGGCTTCCTTGCATGTGCCCCTCGGATCCACAGCGAAGGCACTTCAAAATGCTCTTTCTGTGGAATTCAATGTAGAATTAGCACTTGTAGTGAAAAATGATTTTGCCTTTGTTAAATACACCCCCCTATGTCTAATGAACAAGGGACAACAACCTCATTAAGGTTCATTAAAACAACACAAAATATGAATGTTAATTGTGGTAACTTGAAAATACACACAAAAAATGTGGTTATCATTTAACACACATTGTAAAATAGATAAGTGTTGAAATAAAAAATAAAAAAAAAAAATGAGTCCAAAATCGAATTTTATTTTTATAATTTATGGAGATCTGGCTTTTTCAAAATATTATATTAGTCATGGCAGGAGGATAAATCATGAAGAAAGTAGTTTGTGAGAACTCTGTGTGAATATAAAGCAGAAAAACAACTTCATTCCTCTCGCATTATCAATCCTAAAAAAAGGCTGTATTAAAAGACCACAGAAGAGGAATGTGCTAGCTTCAAGACGAAGGCTAGTTTTACCAGACCAAGCGCTTCCGTCTTGTAATTGCTTCAGAGCATGCGTCAGTCTGAGTTCGTCGGACTAGCACACAGACGATCGGTTTGTCCGCTAGAAAGAAGAGTCCGTCGGATAAATTTAAAACATGTTTCAAATCTAACTCCGTCCAACTTTTGAGCAAACAAAGTCCGCTGGAGCCCACACACGATCGAATTGTCCGACGAAATCCAGTCCGCCGGACCAAGTCCGCCGTAAAGTCCGCTCGTGTGTACGCGGCATAATACTCTATATAGCCAGGTATTTCAGGTTTTGGGTCACTAATAAGGTGTTCCATAAGAGAAAGAAATCTTTTCTGTAATCCTTGAAAATGTTATGTGTGACTTGCAAATTTTTCATGAGTTAACATGAAAGATGTTTTGAGAAAGGTCCTGTCTTTGTGAAGAGGCTAGATTTTGACAATCTAAAAAAAGAGAAAAAGGTTGGGACTTTAAATGAAGTGTGTGGTCATTTGCGAGCACTACACTTCCATCCCTGGTTATCATTAGAAAAAAGGAAATTGTTTGGGACTTTGAATAAGATGTGTGTGAGCAAAAAGCAATTACATACATAATCAAAAAAAGGTTTATTAATAAAATTGCATTGGACCTGGTGCAATGTGTGAAGTGTAGAAACAAAAAACTCAAGGGGACAAAATGACCAGAAACATATATAGTAGATGAAATCTGCAATTGCTTCTGAAGAAGTGGAATGAATCCACGAAACATGTCAAGCCTATTTATGCAGATTTATACTTTATCATGTCTGTATACTACAATGTCCCGTGGATTTTAAAGCTTGTGCAACATGTACACTGTTTATATGTATTACATGCCCATCAGCTTGTCATACTGGCAATGCATCAGGTCCAATGCAATTGTATTAATAAACCTTTTTTTGATTATGTATGTAATTGCTTTTTGCTCACACACATCTCATTCAAAGTCCCAAACAATTTCCTTTTTTATAAGCTTTTGACAATCAACTATATCAGACCTCCATTTTCACGTTAGTCTCTTTTGTTTAATAAATTATCAGTTTAATAAATCTTTCTTTTACTTTGTAACTCTTCTCTTCCAAAAAAACTTTCAAAACCTTTTCACCATGAGCAGAGGATATTTTCTTTATCACTTACATCTTTTACTCATTAATGTGTAGAATACAGAATTGTAATTGACAAATTAAAGAGAAATTTGCCAATTTTTTCTAAGGATTATGGATAGAAACAAGTAATGAAAGAAAGCATTTGATGTGGAAGTCATAGATTCTTCCACCCTGGGTAGGATATTATCCCCCAGCATGGTAATACCACAACAATCCACTTGGATTTGTACTACTATACGTTCTAATGGGTGTGGATTTTCTAGCTCATGTGTATCCAAATGTGGCCAGTGGGTCGAATGCCGCCCTTTGCTTGACTTTATCAGCCCCTTGGAGCACTATTCCTCCAACTGATACAAAACACTATTCTTCCTACTGACACCAACAATGGAGTACTATTCCTTCCACTGATGTCAACCATGGGGCAATATTCCTCCCACTGACTCTAACGATGGGACACTATTCTTCCCACTGGCAAATGCAAACCTGGCTATACTCAATCTCTCCACCCAATGCGCGAATGAGGAATGCCAGTGCTCAGCGTAATGCCCCTGTCGGCCATTCAATATAAAGTCTGCCAAAAAAGGTTCGCAACACAGAAATATCTTCAAAAGATATGTGAGCTTATTGGCACATCAGCTTAAAATCATAGCTGTAACTATGGCCAGTGTGGCTGAAAAGCATTAGCATGTCTGTTTTGTTGGATTTTCATCTGATGTGCCAATCAACTGAGTTCTTGCCATGTTGTCAACCTGTTTGATGAACTTTATTCCTCCCATCAATACCTATGATGGGGTACTATTTCTCCTCCAACTGACTACAGGTGCTATGTTTTTTTTTTTGCTCCCACTGACCAATAAGCCTGAGGCATTGTCTACTCCCATTGACTCTGGGGCATTTTCTACTTCCACTGGCCACAGTCCTATGCCCCTATAGTCTAAAAGGCAGAAAGATGACCCTTTGTTTGGAAAGTTTGGAGACCTCTGTTCTAGATGTAAATGCTGTACCTACTGTCAAAAGGGTAGACCTTTCAATGATTTTTACTCTTAAAAAAAAAATACCATCAAGCAGTAACATAAGATACGTGATGTTTTCTGATTTTATGCATCACTTGTAGATTGCACAACACGGTTCTTTAAGAAAAGAAATGTAGAACAATTTCAGGATTCTAGCAATTTGGATGATAGTCAACCACCAAATGATTCCAAACATTTTCCATGGAGGGGATGCCACTGTCCTTGTTTTTAAGGGAATGTAGAAGATCAATGATAATGTTCAGGGTTGAGACCTCAGAAAGAGATTGCTTAGCCACCTCAATACTGGGAACTTTTACAGACCGGGAGCCCGGCTCCTGATCATGACTGTGGTCCGGTAATTGGGTAGACCTTTCCAACCACCCTGTTAAATAGATTCTAGTGTTGGGCTACAAGGGGTTAATTCTTGTGCGTGCTGCTCGATTCTCTGTGTTCGTTTGGGCGGAAGTGTGTCGCGGTGATGCGGTAATATCTCTACGCGTTTCAGCCAATCAGCGGGCCATCATCAGGAAGCTCTAGTTCCGCCATTTTGGGTGAGGGCATTTATACCCTCACTCGGAATTTCGTAATTGAATATTACAATCACCGGTTAGTACCTTGGCAGTGCGTACAATCTAATATTTACACACATGCAACCATACATACCATTAGTCAAAATATGTCTCAAAATATTATAATGCGAAAGATAAAAAAAATATATCATTTAAAATGAAACGAGTTAATCTGTATGTCATGCAGTTTGACTTATACGAGGACCTCTGGTGGTGGTAATTAATATGTGTTTAAAAGTTACCTACAGAGTGGTCACTGGGTGAACAAAAGTGATATGCCCCGTACACACGGTCAGACATTGATCAGACATTCAGACAACAAAATCCATGGATTTTTTGCGACGGATATTGGCTCAAACTTGTCTTGCATACACACGGTCACACAAAGCTGTTGGAAAATCCGATCGTTCTAAACGCGGTGACGTAAAACACGTACGTCTGGACTATAAACGGGGCAGTAGCCAATAGCTTTCGTCTCTTAATATTATTCTGAGCATGCGTGGAACTTTGTGCGTCTGATTTGTGTACACACGATCGGAATTTCCGACAACGGATTTTGTTGTCGGAAAATTTTATAGCAAGCTCTCAAACTTTGTGTGGCGGAAATTCCGATGGAAAATGTATGATGGAGCCTACACACGATCGGAATTTCCGACAACAAGGTCCTATCACACATTTTCCGTCGGAAAATCCGACCATGTGTACAGGGCATTATGCTAATTAGTGGCCATCTAGTGTTCAAAAACAGGTAATGGCCTCTAAAATAGTAAATTACATATAAAGTGTTCATTAAGTGAAAGGAATAGTGAATTAAAAAATATATGTCCATCTAGTGGTCAAAAAAGGGTATTAACTCTAAATGTTTAATACCTGAAATGTGATTCTTAATGAAATGATTATTTATAAGAAATTAAATTCTTTATAAAAGAATGTGAATAATATCAACTTTTGGACATAAGGGGACGACATTAACCTAGAATGAACAGTCAAACTGGACCCTGATAACTAGTAATCTGTTAAAAAAACAGTTAAGGCCAAGTTCATCATTCATTCCCAGTGGTGATAAAGTTTGAAGTTAGAAAATTCATTTCATTTCATTTTGTGATATTTGTTTAATCATATTAGCC
Organism: Aquarana catesbeiana; assembly: GCF_042186555.1. Classification (NCBI taxonomy): domain Eukaryota; kingdom Metazoa; phylum Chordata; class Amphibia; order Anura; family Ranidae; genus Aquarana; species Aquarana catesbeiana. Next base: position 39,854,573 of record NC_133325.1, read on the forward strand.
CCTCTCCAGTGTCTACTGATGGTGTCAATGGCATATAAAGATAACACAGCTGGATCTTTATTATGTACCAATCTAAAATGATTGGACACTCTGTGTTTGGGGAATCCATTACGGATGTTTGTTATTTGTTCACCAACACGCACTGCCAATGTTCTCGAAGTCCTGCCCACTTACTGATAACCACAGGTACATTCCAAGACATAGGTTACGTGTCTGGTGCCACATGTGATACTTTTTTTTTATTGGATACTGTATGCTGGTTTGACGTGACTTGAAAAAGGTGCATTTCCTGGGAGCTGTTTTTGTGCTTTTACAGGGGCCACATCTTCCACATCTGTAAAAGCCTCCTAGATTGAACATGGTAGTGAGATATTTTTTGGGGTGTCGGGGATGTTTTTCACTAGCCTTGTTCTCAGTCCCGGAGCTCTGCGGTATATGAACTTCGTCCTACTTGGTAGTATTTGATTTACAATAGGATCTTTTTGTAAAATTGGCCAATATTTCTTAATACTTTTTTCCAGGTGTTAGAACTGTTTATTGAAACCTGTGAAGAATGGAACATCACAGGCTTGGACGTTTTCCTTTTTTGTAGCTAAAAGGGTATCTCTGTTAGCATTTCCCACTAGATCTCTCACTTCCAGCAGGTGATCATAAAGATAGCCTTTATCTCTGAATCTTTGTATCAATACATCAGTCTGTTCTATATAGTCCTGATGCATCGTACAGTTTCTTTTTATACGTGTAAATTGGCCTTTTGGGATAGTCATCTTCCACTTCAGGTTGGAATGTAACCATTTCGGTCTGTATTTTTGAAATAGGTTTTGGTGTTTTAACATATCGTCATTCTTGAATATATGTAAATCCAGGAAATCTATATGTTGTCTGTGGGAATTTACAGTAAATTTCATGCCATAGACGTTATTGTTGATCTGGTCGATAAACTCTTGTAAGGTGGTCTCTGAACCCTTCCATATCAACAAAATATTGTCTATATACCTGCGGTTTACTTGCAGGTCTGGCCAGATGTCTCCATATATGACTTAATTTTCCCATTTGTTAAGGAAGATGTTTGCCACCCTGGGGGGCATATTTAGCCCCCATGGAGACACCTTTAATTTGATTGTAATGTTGGCCACCGTACCAAAAGAAGTTATTCATCATGGAAAATTTTAAGCCATATAGAATGAATTGTTTCTGCTTATACTTTAAAGCAGTATACTTATTTAATGCCCACGTCACTGCACTCATGGCATCTTTTTGGCGAATATTAGTAAACAGCGATTCCACATCTACTGTAACCAATATACTATGCTCATTGATTTTTACATGTTTAAGGTGGTTAAGAACATCTTTACTGTCTTTCAAATACGATGGACTCAGCCACTAAAGGCCGAAGGAAAACATCAATATATTCTCCCAGCCTCAAAAATAGTGAGTTAATTCCGCTCAAAATTGGCCTTCCAATTTGGTGGTTTGTTCGCATTTTTATGTATCTTAGGCACTTGGTAAAGAACCGGCATAATAGGAGCATCTGGAACTAAGTATCCTTGTTCTCTTTTATTAAGAATATTACTGGCCCCTGCTTTATCTACTAGATTTTTTAGCTGTAATTTGGGATTTCTTGTAGGATTATAAAAGATCTTTTGATAGGTGCTCTCATCACCGAGAATTTGTGTCATTTCCCTCTCATAATCTTTCTTATAAAGAAAAATCACAATACGCCCCTTTACATAGGAATAGCCATATTGGGCTTCCCCTTTCCATGTGTATGGTACTAAGTTCCCTAGTTTGGCTGTTGAGGATATGGTTATTACCCCCGTTGCAAACACAAGTTATAAGGACCCTTCGGTAAGCACCTTTTGAACTCTATACACCATCCTTGGCTGTTTCTTACAGATAGGGTGTTTCTCTTGTGCCTTGTTTTTCTATACGTATAGACACATACATATTTGTGCACTTCCTTCTAGAGCTCTATATTGCTTAAGGCATGAGAAACCGCTGATTGGTGGATGATCCCGATCACTTTTGAAGCCCATATAAATCATCTATGTAAGACCTCTTTTTACCACCTACGCAATATTTCTAAACTCCGTCCAATTCTTTCCTTCTCAGATGCTGAAAGGCTGGTTTATGCCTTTGTCTCTTCCAGACTGGACTACTGTAACGCACTTCTCATTGGGATTCCTAGAAAGAGTCTGCAGAGGCTTCAGTACATCCAAAACTCTGCAGCAAGGATCCTGATGGGACTGCGGAAACATGAGCACATTACTCCTATTCTCCATTGACTCCATTGGCTTCCTGTCTCCGCCAGGATTGAGTACAAGGTTTCCCTCCTTACGTACCAATGTATACATGGACATGCCCCTTCTTACCTCAAAGAACTTCTTAAACCACAAAACACATCACGTTCCCTCCGCTCCGTGCACTCGAACCTTCTTCAAACACCTAGAACTAGACTTAGGACAATGGGAGACAGTGCTTTTTGTGCAGCTGCCCCGCGCTTGTGGAATGCCCTACCTGGCACTTTGAGGGCTCCTCAATCCATTGACGGTTTTAAAAAAGACATTTCTTTTTAGCATAGTTTTTTGCTCTTCTTAGATGTCTGTTTCTTTGTATAAATAGCTTTTTTTTTAACATGTAGCGCTTTGAGACTTTTTGATGTAAAGCGCATTATAAATAAAATGTATTATTATTATTTTATTTATTATATTAGACTGCAAGCTCCTGAAGAAGCGTTTAAGGGTGCGTAACATGTAGAGTTTTCTTCACTACGTCTCTACCACCAACCAGCTGCTCCTTCCATTTGACAGCATCTAATATTGAATCATTATTGATCGATCTGTTCTACTGTGGTAATAGTTGGTTGTGTTAGGTGGTGTGAGCGTCGTTTAGACCAAACGCCATGTTTTGTTTTTAGCATGTCATGTCAATAATGTGAATTTTAAAGATTAATAAAAGTTCATTTTGTATTTCAACGCTACAGATTTGCCTCTAAAGTCCATGTTACCTTCTTTTGAATAGATTTTGCAATATATTAAGGACGTTGGCACACTCATACCTAGCTGTATCCACAACGCCATCTTGTGGTGATACATTTACATACAAATTAAATTTAAATTTCGGCTGACTATCTTGTCCAGGGAATCCTGGTCCTCTGCTGGAAGGTGCAGAATTAACTTTCTTGCTTCCCCTTCAAGGGCCTTAATGGCCAGATGTGCCTGCTGCGCGGGTGGAACCCAATATGACCGTATCAAGCCCCAAAATCTCCTGATCCAGTAATCTAAATCCTGATCTGGGCCTGTGTACTTAGGCAGCTGTTGCGGTAGCAATCCCGCCAGCAATAGCGAAGTAATGGCAGACAGTTTAACTCCCTTAGCGCTGCGGCCAGCTGACTCTGCCGTTATACTGCTCCCCTCACCACTGACTGACATGGCTGATCCTGTTTGTGATGTCAAGTGTTGTGTAGCGGCATCAGCCAAATGATCAGACCAGTGGTGATATGCAAATTCTACTGTACTGAACAATGGTAATCAACATAACATTGCATAGGGGATATCATATGAGCAGGGGAGTATAGTATAGAACAGTAGGGAACACGGCAATGGAACATATAAGAACAATTCTACAAATGGCCAATACATGGCAGTAGAATTCCTGATCTCAATTCAGCTTCTGAGAGAAAGAAGACAATTATTTCTCACATCTCCACCTTATGAAGGAAGGTCCTGGGAAGCTCATGGCTGCGTGCATCTGGGTTGGCACAGGCTTCACACTAGCCCTGCTGCTGTTGTCTTCGGTCAGGAGGTTCTGGTGGCTGAAGATAGGGCCACCCCACTGCATGGGCAGCCTCTCCAAATGGACTGTAGCAAAGTCTTCTCCAGTGTATGGGGCTTAGATAGATGCTGCGTGCTCTTGTGCTCACTGCTGGTGGCCCCCACACCAGACTTAATGGGGGAGAACCCAGCACCTGCTGACAGCTCAATTGCCCAATGTCAGAAACCATGAAATCAGCCCGAGACAGAAGTACAGTTAAATCACACTTGTTTATTAATAAAAGTAAAAAGAACAAACGTAGTCAAAACATAGCCAAAGTTCAGTAACCGGAACGGATAGTCAGCCAAGCCAGAAGTCAGGGATCAATGTAGTGGAACAGCAAGCCGGATCTGGAGCCAGAAGGGATGTGAGCAAGGCCAGTCTTTAAACAGGAACGCGGGAGCTAGTTTCTTGTGATGTTGACCAAGGCGAAGGCAGAGATCCTCTGGACTGGATGGCTTAAGTAGGCAGGACTGACGAGCAGGATATCATCTACAGCTGAGTAACAGTGGAGAGATAGGAGCCATCAATTAGCAGACAGCTGAGCGGCCAGCTCTGAGAAGGAAGGGCTGAGCCCAGCCCTGACACCCAGTCATTGCTATCCCTTCAGGCAGGGTTTCTCTGAGCCCAGGAAGCAGGGAGGAGCTAGAATTCATATCCCCTGGGAGTGTCCAAGCGCTCAGGAGATGCTGAGAGCCCAGAGGATTGCGGGAGTTTGAATTAAAGGGACCTGTACCTGACTGTAGATAAAGGGGCACCCCGCCACAAAAGTAAATAAACTTATTAGAAAGACAAATAATGTGAGGCCAGAATGTAGTGCCGTGGAAGCTGTCTGTGGGGATCGAACTGATTAGCAACACAGTATAGGGCTCCCAAGCATGCCATTTGCAAGACTGGTGTTTCTACAATGTTCCAATAAGGACCATCTTCCTGCTAAACCATATTTTTTAAAATGTATGTTTGCAGTGCATTGCAAATGTCATACGTTAGTGAGTTTTAAAAGTTCTTCTTCCAATAGACTTCGCTGAGGTTGGAATTTAAGTTTGCAACTTTTGGGATTAATGATGAGTTTGCCGAACCAGATGCAAACAGAACCCAAGCACATTTGCTCATCCCTAGTGCTGATTATGCCGACAGCTCTCCTGCTACCCATTCTTGATTTACTAGGCATACATTATGGCTAGGTTCACACTGTGTGGTGCGGTTGTGGGTACGGGAATCCCAACTGTTCCCACAACCATCCCCAGCCAAAACGCACTCCTCTTTAGAAATTCATTCTTATTCATTCTCAATGGCACCCCCCATCTTTCTCAACCCGCAGTGTATTTGCGGATGTGGGAACTGCAGGGAAATTGCATGGTGCAAAAGCACCATGCAATTTCCCTGTGGCCATGTTTTTAAAAAGGTGCAAGCACCTTTTTTTTGCATGAAACGCAGGCACAGCAGCCCATTCAAATATATAGGCAGAAGTGTGAACCTAAGGTTTGTTAAGATCAGTGGTACCTACCGACACTAGCTGCTACAGAGAGAGTCGGCTGGTAGGTCCTCATCAACATTTTGTTTATAGCTATTCTCTTGTTTGACAGTCACCTCCTTTCTCCAACATATGGGGTTATACACTATGCCATTTATCAGCGTACTGAGGATTGGGCATGCTTTAAGGTCATAAAATTGTCCCACTTAGCCTTGTTTCATTGCATCAAAGTTCCTTCAGACTCATTCATGCAGGAGACATATACAGTGGGGACGGAAAGTTTTCAGACCCCCTTAAATTTTTCATTCTTTGTTATATTGCAGCCATTTGTTAAAATCATTTAAGTTATTTTTTTTTCCTCATTAATGTACACACAGCACCCCATATTGACAGAAAAACACAGAATTGTTGACATTTTTGCAGATTTATTAAAAAGGAAAAACTGAAATATCACATGGTCCTAAGTATTCAGACCCTTTGCTGTGACACTCATATATTTAGCTCAGGTGCTGTCCATTTCTTCTGATCATCCTTGAGATGGTTCTACATCTTCATTTGAGTCCAGCTGTGTTTGATTATACTGATTGGACTTGATTAGGAAAGCCACTCACCTGTCTATATAAGACCTTACAGCTCACAGTGCATGTCAGAGCAAATGAGAATCATGAGGTCAAAGGAACTGCCTGAAGAACTCAGAGACAGAATTGTGGCAAGGCACAGATCTGCCAAGGTTACAAAAAAAATGCTGCTGCACTTAAGGTTCCTAAGAGCACAGTGGCCTCCATAATCCTTAAATGTAAGACATTTGGAACAACCAGAACCCTTCCTAGAGTTGGCTGTCCTGCCAAATTGAGCTATCGGGGGAGAAGAGACTTGGTGAGAGAGGTAAAGAAGAACCCAAAGATCACTGTGGCTGAGCTCCAGAGATGCAGTCGGGAGATGGGAGAAAGTTGTAGAAAGTCAACCATCACTGCAGCCCTCCACCAGTCGGGGCCTTATGGCAGAGTGGTCCGACGGAAGCTTCTCCTCAGTGCAAGACACATGAAAGCCCGCATGGAGTTTGCTAAAAAACACCTCTTATTATGGTGAGAAATAAGATTCTCTGAATGCGGCCAAGTACAGGGATATCCTGGACGAAAACCTTCTCCAGAGTTCTCAGGACCTCTGACTGGGCCGAAGGTTTACCTTCCAACAAGACAATGACCCTAAGCACACAGCTAAAATAATGAAGGAGTGGCTTCACAACAACTCTGTGACTATTCTAGAATGGCCCAGCCAGAGCCCTGACTTAAACCCAATTGAGCATCTCTGGAGAGACTTAAAAATGGCTGTCCACCAATGTTTACCATCCAACCTGACAGAACTGGAGAGGATCTGCAAGGAGGAATGGCAGAGGATTCCCAAATCCAGGTGTGAAAAACTTGTTGCATCTTTCCCAAAAAGACTCATGGCTGTATTAGATCAAAAGGGGCTTCTACTAAATACTGAGCAAAGGGTCTGAATACTTAGGACCATGTGATATTTCAGTTTTTCTTTTTTAATAAATCTGCAAAAATGTCAACAATTCTGTGTTTTTCTGTCATTATGGGGTGCTGTGTGTACATTAATGAGGAAAAAAAATGAACTTAAATGATTTTAGCAAATGGCTGCAATATAACAGAGTGAAAAATTTAAGGGGGTCTGAATACTTTCCGTCCCCACTGTATGTAGCCTTTTGGGTTTATGACAACATTGTCTTTCGTAATGTTTTAATTACACCATTGGAATTTTATTCAGTGGGACACAGTCAGAATTTTTCAACTGTTCTTCTATGTATATCAATAAATATCATTGATTAATGGCAAATACACTATATTACCAAAAGTATTGGGACGCCTGTCTTTTCACGCTCATGAACTTTAATGACATTCCAGTTTGCGTTTGTAGGGTTCAATATTGAGTTGGCCCACCCTTTACAGCTATAACAGCTTCAACTCTTCTAGGAAGGATGTCCACAAGGTTTAGGAGTGTGTCTATGGAAATGTTTGACCATTCTTCCAGAAGCGCATTTGTGAGGTCAGGCACTGATCTTTTCATCCCAAAGGTGTTCTATCGGGTTGAGGTCAGGACTCCGTGTAGGCCAGTCATGTTCCTCCATCCCAAACTCACTCATCCATGTCTTTATGGACCTTGCTTTGTGCACTGGTGCGCAGTCATGTTAGAACAGGAAGGGGCCTTCCTCAAACTGTTCCCACAAAGTTGGGAGCATTAAATTGTCCAAAATGTCTTGGTATGCTGACGCCTTAAGAGTTCCCTTCACTGGAACTAAGTGGCCAAGCCCAACCCCTGAAAAACAATCCCACACCACAATCCCCCCTCCACCAAATGATTTTGACCAGTGCACAAAGCAAGGTCCATAAAGACATGTATGAGTGAGTTTGGGGTGGAGGAACTTGACTGGCCTGCACATCAACCCGATAGAACACCTTTGGGATGAATTAGAGCGGAGACTGCAAGCCAGGCCTTCTCATCCAGCATCAGTGCCTGACCTCACAAATGCGCTTCTGGAAGAATGGTCAAACATTTGCATAGACACATGTGCGTGAAAAGGCAGGTGTCCCAATACTTTTGGTAATATAGCGTATATGTAGCCTTTTGGGTTTATGACAGCATAGTCTTTCATAATGTTTTAATTACACTGTGTGAATTTTTTTTCAGTGGGGCAGTCAGAATTTTTTTCAAATGTTCTTCTATGTGTATCAGTAAATATTATTGATTAATCCCAACCACAGCGCTACCTGTCTGAAGATTGCATGTTCTCCCTGTGCCTGTGTGGCTTTCCTCAGGTACTCTGGTTTCCACACTCCAAAGACATGCTGCTAGGTTAATTGCCTCCTGTCTAAATTGGCCCTAGTACAGTGCCTTGAAAAAGTATTCATACCCCTTTCATACATTTTGCCATTTTGCCATGTTACAACCAAAAACGTGAATTTATTTTATTGGGATTTTATGTGATAGACCAACACAAAGTGACACATAATTGTGAAGTGGAAAGATAAATGGTTTTCAACATTTTTTACATATGTGAAAAGTGTGGCGTGCATTTGTATTCAGCACCCTTTACTTTGATATCCCTAACTAAAATCTAGTGGAACCAATTGTCTTCAGAAGTCACCTAATTAGTAAATGGAGTCCACCTGTGTGTAATTTAATCTCAGTATAAAAACAGCTGTTCTGTGAAGCCCTCAGAGGTTTGTTAGAGAACCTTAGTGAACAAACAGCCTCATGAAGACCAAGGAACACACCAGACAGGTCAGGGATAAAGTTGTGGAGAAGTTTAAAGCAGGGTTAGGTTATAAAAAAATATCCCAAGCTTTGAACATCTCACAGAGCTCTGTTCAATCCATCATCCGAAAATGGAAAGAGTATGGCACAACTACAAACCTACCAAGACATGGCCGTCCACCTAAACTGACAGGCCGGGCAAGGAGAGCATTCATCAGAGAAGCAGCCAAGAGGACCATGGTAACTCTGGAGGAGCTGCAGAGATCCACAGCTCAGGTGGGAGAATCTGTCCACAGGACAACTATTAGTCGTACCCTCCACAAATCTGGCCTTTATGGAAGAGTGGCAAGAAGAAAGACATTATTGAAAGAAAGCCATAAGAAGTCCTGTTTGCAGTTTGCAAGAAGCCATGTGGGGGACACAACAAAGATGTGGAAGAAGGTGCTCTGGTCAGATGAGACCAAAATTGAACTTTTTGGCCTAAAAGCAAAATGCTATGTGTAGTGGAAAACTGACACCGGACATCACCCTGAACACACCATCCCCACTGTGAAACATGGTGGTGGCAGCATCATGTTGGGGGGATGCTTTTCTTCAGCAGGGACAGGCAAGATGGTCAGAGTTGATGGGAAGATGGATGGAGTTAAGTACAGGGCAATCTTAGAATAAAACCTGTTAGAGTCTGCAAAAGACTTAAGACTGGGGTGGAGGTTCACCTTCCAGCAGGACAACGACCCGAAACATACAGCCAGAGCTACAATGGGATGGTTTAGATCAAAGCATATTCATGTGTTAGAATGGTCCAGTAAAAGTTCAGACCTAGATCCAAATGAGAATCTGTGGCAAAACTTGAAAATTGCTGTTCCCAGACGCTCTCCATCCAATCTGACAGAGCTTGAGATATTTTGCAAAGAAGAATGGGCAAAAATGTCCCTCTCTAGATGTACAAAGCTGGTAGAGACATCCCCAAAAAGACTTGCAGCTGTAATTGCAGTGAAAGGCGGTTCTACAAAGTATTGACTCAGGGGGGCGCCATACAAATGTACCCCACACTTTTCATATATTTATTTGTAAAAAAAAGTTGAAAACCATTTATCATTTTCCTTCCACTTCACAATTATGTGCCACTTTGTGTTGGTCTATCACATAAAATCCCAATAAAATACATTTGTGTTTTTGGTTTAAAAAAAAATTTCAAGTGGTATGAATACTTTTTCAACGCACTGTATGTGTATATATGAATGTGAGTTAGGGACTTTAGATCGTAAGCTCCTTGAGGGCAGGAACTGATGTGAATGTACAATGTAGGTGTAAAGCTCTGCGTAAATTGACAGCGCTATATAAATACCTGTAAATAATAAAAAAATAAATAAAAATGGCAGCAACTCCCTTATACTTTCTTTTTTCTTGTATTTGCATTGTTGTAGGTTTAGGAGTCACTTCCTATCTTTGTCATGGGGGGGGTTATACATTGACCAATTTATCTGTGTTTTTTTTTATACTGCTCTAAAATTAGAAAAAAAAAATGGATGGAATTTCACTTTAGTAAAAGAAGCAAAAAAATAAAAAATACAATTAAATAAACACAAATCACACTGTGCTCTACAATTTTGTCCATAATGAATGAATTTAGATTTTTAGTTTGGAGTTAATTTCTGTAAAACAGTACATACGTATGTTTATTAGAAGAAAGAAAAGTTTGCTGAACCTCATTATTTCCAACAACATGCTTACTCTCTGGTGCTTTCATAATGATAAATCAAAAGTGACCAACCTCAAATAATGAGTTTAAGATGATTAACACCCGAGGGATGTAGATTGCAAACTTTGTATGTTGTAGTCATAAAACAAGCTGTTTGTATTCCCTTTTGCCTCTCCTGGAGGATCGGTAATTAGAGAGTCACTTTACTCACATGTGAACTAATTTTAAAATGATGACACACATCAGTTAAAAGTATACCTCTGCTAAAATTTCTTCTTACATTATGGGAATAGTTTTAAAATTGATATAATGTGGAAAAAAAAAAAAAAAAAAAAAAATATATATATATATATATATATATATATATATATATGTATATATATATACATATGTATATATATATACATATGTATATATACATATATATATATATATATATATATATATATATATATATATATATACATACATATATATATATATACATATATATATATATATATACATATATATATATATATATATATATATACATATATATATATATATGTATATATATGTATATATATGTGTGTATTTATATATATATATATTTTTTTTTTTTTTTTTCTTTAAAAAAAAATTAAAATATAGTTAAAGACAAAACTTTTCTTTATATCGTTTTGGATAGAGTAGGGAAGGGTGAAAACCCATCTAGGAATTGTTGTGCTATCTGGATCCTGCTACAGTGGTTTCCCTTCACTTCCTTTCCCAGAGATGCAACAGGAAGTGAGAAGTGATCTCACCAAAGTGAAAAGAATTCCTGTTTTTGGTGGTTGACTTTAGAACATTTGTCCCCATTGGAGGATCTCCCCTCAACTTATTCTATTGGCAGCTGTATGTTTTTGGATTTCCCATTACTTCCTGTCTCAGTGACATTGTTCTCCAGAACAAATGGAAAGGGCGAAGCCTAGGGTTGCCACCTCATCCCTTTAAAACTGAACACACATTAATTACACAGGTTCTGTGGCCGATTAAGGTGATAATTAAACTCACTTGTTGCCTTATCTGCATGGAATTAGCCTCAGAACCTGTGTAATTAATATGCGTTTGGGTTTAAAGGGATGAGGTGGCAACCCTAGCGAAGCCCCAAGCTGAGTACCCGAAACTAAATGTTTTGCCTTTACACACATTAAAATGGCTTACATTTTCTCTCTTCTATAACATCTTTTTCACTGTCAATATAAAGTAATAAAAGCTTCTCCTCAGCACTTCCCTTAACCACTTGCTGTCCGCCCCACAGCATTTTTTCTTGCTACAGGGTGGAAGCTGTACGCCTGATCACGTATATAACTGTGACCTGGCTCTTCTGGGTAGGGGGCACACATGTGCGACGCCGGTGCCTCGCTCACTCTGTGATTATGCACAGCAGGACATAATCAGCGGGTACCACGGACTCAATGTTCATTCGGTACACAGGCAGAATGGCAGTCTGCGTATGTAAACAAGGCAGATTGCCATTCTGTCAGTAGGGAAGGCAGGGATCCTGTGTTCCTGCAAAGCAGAGACTAGGATCCATGTCTTCCCCTGGTGAAGGAATCTCCCATAGTACACAGAAACACTGGCTAGGCACACCATTAAAGTGGTTGTAAACCCACGTGAAAAAAAAAAAAAGGCCTGAAAGACAAAGGCGTAATGAGCTAGTATGCATAGCATACTAGCTCATTATGTAATACTCACCTGAGATCGAAGTCCCCGCTGTGGTGCCTGTACACAGCACCGGTTGACAAAATTTCTCCCCGGAGTTACTTCCAGGTATCGCGGCTCCTGCGCTGTGATTGGCCGAAGCCATGATGACGTCACTACCACGCATGCGCGCGGAAGCCGCCGGTAACGGCACACTCACTGAAGCAAATGGCACCTACATGCCATTGCTTCAGTGCGCATGTGCCGATGACGTCGGCACATGCAGATACAGGGGATATCTCCTAAACTGTGCAGGTTTAGGAGAAATCCGGGGTAGCTACAGGTAAGCCTTATTATAGGCTTACCTGTAGCTTGTAAGATTGTAAGGGTTTACAATCACTTTAACCCTTTGATCACTCCTGATGCTATCCCCTTCCCAGCCAGTGTCATTAGTACAATGGCTAATATTGCAGTCCCAATATAAGTCGATGTTCGCTGCCATTACTAGTAAAAAATATATAAATAAATAAAAATATCCCATAGTTTGGAGACGCTATAACTTTTGCGCAAACCCACCAGTTTTTTTTTTTACCAAAAATATGTAGCAGAATACAAATTGGCCTAAATTTATGAAGAAATTTGATTTTTCAATGTTTTTATTGCATATGTTTTATAGCAGAATGTAAAAATATTCGGGTTTTTTTTCAAGATTGTCTGGGGTTTTTTTTTTAAAGCGCAAAAAATTAAAAACTCAGAAGTGATCAAATACCACCATAAGAAAGGTCATGTCACAGTCTGGAGTCAGGCTCAGAGGCCAGTAGCTATAGCAGCGGAGCAGATATTCACACAGGTCACCCTGGCTGATGACACGGGTTCACCTGAGGTGCGGGGTCTAAGCACTAACCAGTATTCACCAGAGCTCCCGATGGTGGAGATGGGCTTTGCTGCATTAGTACCAGGTTGCGGTCCTCAGGATAGCCCCACCAGGAGGTGAGCAAGCCAGGGTCCAGTAGCGGATATAGCAGGTAGGGGTCAAGCAGAAGAGTGGTTGAGAAACAAGCCAAATGTCAGTAACGAATAGTTGCAGGTTGGGATTCAGCAGAAGCGTAGTCGAGGGACAAGCCAAATGCTGGTAACGGAAGGTAGTGAAGGTACGGTCAGCAGTAGGAGAGACAAGAGCGAGATATTGGCTGGTGAATGCACAATATTCTGGCAACCAGGAAGTGCAGAGACATGGTTTAAATCAGGAAGTTCATGGGAGGAGCAAAGAGTTCAAGGTCCAAGGAAGACAAGATTATTCAAGGAATTGTCTAAGGCACTGTCCAGCATTCCAGGTGGTTCAGCATGTAGACACACAGCAGAGGCCCCAGGTTCAAGTCCAGGTCTTAACAGCTCTATTTGTGGGAAAAAATGTCATAAACCTTGTTTGATGACTGTGCAATTGTCAGTTAAAGTAACGCAGTGCTGTATCGCAAAAAATGGCCTGCTCAGGAAGGGGGGGGGGGTAAATCTTCCGGAGGTCAAGTGGTTGATAGGATGGCAACTCTGCCTTTGCATGCACTGTATTGAGCTGCAGCATTTTCACCGTTCTATGTGCTGTTCTATGTGTAGCCCCACAGCCCTGACTAGTAGCCTTTGTAAGTCAAGACTTTGTGAAAACCTCACTATGTTTTGCACACTGGCACACACATAAACCCCCACGTCATGGACCAGTGCCGGCCCTTGCCGGCCCGTGCCCTGTTTGCAGTTGGGCATCTGGTGGCAAAATAGTGACAATCTGCTTCTGGTGGCAGGATAGTGACCATCTGCATCTGGTGGCAGAATAGTGATAATCTGCATCTGGTGGCAGGATAGGGATAATCTGCATCTGGTAGCAGGATAGTGACCATCTTCATCTGGTGGCAGGATAGTGATAATCTGCATCTGGTTGCAGGCTGCAACAGTGACAATCTGAGAACCATGAGGAGAATTAAGTACAGTCCATTGTTGACTCCCATAGGTTCGGTGGGTGCATACAGTACCTGGTGCATTGGAAGGAGGAACACTCTTGGGACTCATCCTTGGACGTACATGCTCCTGTCCTCCTCCGTGATTTCCATAGACATTTTCCCCTCAAGCCTGGTGGTCCTCCGAGGGGGAGGGGTCGTTGAGGAGGGGGTACTGTCAGGGCTGGGCTCAGCCTTTCCTTCTCTGAGCTGGCCGCTCAGCTGTCGACTAATTGCCAGCTCCTATCTCTCCACAGCTACTCACCTGTTAATGATATCCTGCTCGTCAGTACTGCCTACTTAAGCCGTCCAGCCCAGAGGATTTCTGCCTTCGTCTTGGTCAACATCACAGAGACTATCTCCTGCGTTCCTGTTTAAAGACTTGTTTGGCTGACATCCCTTCTGGCTCCAGATCCTGCTTGCTGTTCCACTACACTGATCCCTGACCTTCTGGCTTGGCTGACTATCCGTTCCGGTTACCGAACTTTGGCTATGTTTTGACTACGTTTGTTCTATTTGACTTTTGTTATTAAACAAGTGTGATTTAACTGTACTTCTGTCTCGATCTGATTTCATGGTTTCTGACAAGAGATGAGACAAGAGAGCTGCAGATAGCGGCGGCTGACGGAGGCACGTAAACTGAACTGTGTCAGGGTTCAGGAGCCATGATATACTGTGGTCAGTTTACAGGGGGAATGGCAGAAACTGGCAGGATCAGCCAGGTTTGTTTAGGTGATAGAAGGGGCCAAATTTCACAGCACAAGCACTGTGCTGTATAACATGCTTTAAAGGATCAGGATCAATATTTTTTTTTAGGGTAACAAAAGCTTTAAGTTAACCATTGTTTAAGGGTCTCAAAAATGGTCGGCTGAAACTCATGCCATTGGTCCTGAATGGATGATGAGGCTCTTTTGATGGGTAGGCTGTCCACAAAACAACTGGTTGAGAGGCACCTTGATTTGTATAAAGTGTCTAATTTTACCCCTCCAGTCCCAAGAAAGAGCATAATTCTGTCAGGGTTTGGGGGGAGTTCCAATTCTGTACGGCATGTATCTTAGGGTGGTCAGGCGACACCCCCTCAGTCTCCACCGCATGCCCCATGTATTCAATTTGCTTTTGCATCAAGTGACACTTACTAGGTTTGAGCTTCAGTCCATACTGCATTAAGCAAGTGAACACCCAGTCCAGCTGCTTAATGTGTTCCTCAAAAGATTTTGAAAAGATAATATCATCTAGGTAAATTAATACTGTTTCAAAGTTGAAGTATAACTAAAGGCAAAACTTTTTTTTTAAGTTTTGGATAGAGTGGAGAGGGATTAGAACAACTGTCAGGTTTGATTATTGTCTATGTCCCCATTAGGGAGATTCCCCCTCTCTATTTGTCTTGTTTTTTGTTATCATTGAAAGTAAAAGTAAAAGAAAATCCCACATTTTAGGTTATCCCCAGAAAAGTAATAGAGGGGAAATCTTCCAATGGAGACGCTAGTTCTGGTGACCTGGAGGTCCCCAAGGAATTCCCTTAATTTGCAGGAATTTCCTGTCACTTCCTGTTTGGCTACGGGACAGGAAGTGAAATCTCCGCAATAGGACGTAGATGGTGAAAAATATCTCACAGGGGTTATAACTCTTCTTTGCTCTATTCAAAATTGAAAAAAAAAACAAAAAACTTTTGCCTATAACTCTACTTTATAGTCTCGCAACCACCAATCTTTGAAACTAATGGCAGCTAATTGAATTAAATTCGTAGAGCCCCCAACAGGGTTGTGAAGGCAGTTTTTTCTTGATCTTGTCCTCTGTCTGGGACCTGCCAATATTTGCTGGTCAGGATCAGTGTAGAGAAATAGCAGGCCTGGCCTAGAGCCATAAGGAATTCTTCCACATGGGGCAGTGGGTAGGTGTCCCAATGGGTGCAAGCATTAGGTTTACAATAATCCACACAGAAATGCAGGCTCCCATCCTTTTTTTGGACTAGTAAAAATAGGTGCAGCCAGGGGACTGCAACTTTACCTCACAATCCCACTTTGCAACATGTTGCGAATCAAGTCTTTGGCCTCTTGACACAGAGGTATATTCCTATTCTGTTCCTGAATGGGTGCTGTGTCCCCATGTGGATAGGATGATTGAGTAACTCAGTACATCTATAGTCCTTAGTCCGGCGGCAAACACCAACACATGTTTCTCCAATAGTTGAAGGAGACTCCGCTGCTGGGTTAATGAGAACTCTTGTAAAAGGCAGCTGATCTACTAGCCATTGGTACTACTAGTCTTCTCTTCCAACACGGGCATGGTGGCTTGCAAGGGGGCACAGATAGCCTCTATCATAGGTTGGGAGCAGTAATACACTTCCTGGGCACCATGTAACATCTGAAAGAACTATCTGACTGGGCAAGAGAACAGGCATGGTCTCTAAGTTAATCAACTGAACAGGCTCCGATGGGCCTTGGAAAGAGTCCTGGCTGTCAATCACACCCCGGGCACCTCTAAATCTCTCCAAAGTTCCGGTATAAGGGTGGCCCCTTGTAGCGTCTTCTGGGCCCCAACAGGGAGGGGGCAGACTAATTCTTGTTTTGGGGGCAGCTGTAACTTTTTCTGTTTTGGCAGCAGGCAGACTACCTCCAGTTTTTCTGGTTGACACCAGCTCTCCAATCTAAACAGCTCACAAGCATGGATCAGGTTCTGACACCTGATCCTCA
Organism: Aquarana catesbeiana; assembly: GCF_042186555.1. Classification (NCBI taxonomy): domain Eukaryota; kingdom Metazoa; phylum Chordata; class Amphibia; order Anura; family Ranidae; genus Aquarana; species Aquarana catesbeiana. The sequence goes on from NC_133325.1 coordinate 39,871,169, forward strand.
TTACCTTTGAATCACGGGAACTCCTGGTTAGAATTCAGGTCAAGTCCAAGTCCTTGAGGACTTTCATGCTTAGGACCACAGGTACGGTGGACACAACAGGGCTGTGGGTCACCACTATTCTCACCGTCTGGTCAAACACTTTGTAAGAGAAGTCTGGCTAACAGACGTGCACCTGCGCACAAGCACGGGCACACCAGTGTAAAGAAGGACTTGTATTGGCGCATGTGCGGGCGTGCAGGTGCACGTATGGGTGCCAAGTAGCCTATATAAACTTAGCACTTACACATGAACTTTGCTGAGTGGTCTTTCAGCTAAAGCGTGTTTACCAGATCTGTTCCAGTTTCCAGTGTCTTGACCCGGCTTCAACTTGAACCTTCTCCGTGACCTCCGCCTGCCTACTTGATCCTGGCTTGTGTTTGACTCTGCTACTGCCTGATGCTCCTGTACCTTGCTGCCTGTCTGTGTACCGAACCAGGACTGTGTCCCGTCTCTGCCTCTGCCTCTCGTCTCGGTACCTGCTCTGTCCGGCTGTTGATGACCTCCTGGCTTACATCCCGGCTACGCCTCCACCTGCTGACCCAGCAATATGGAGCTCCGATCCTCAGAGCCTGCCCAGCGCTTTTCAGCCATCTGGTTCCTGCCAAGGACCGGCCAGCACCATTCACTACATCGGCCCTCGTGCCACTCTGTGTCCGTCACTCCCTGTCATCACTATCAGGGGTGTTAGACAGGAGGAGCAAGAGAAGCCCTCTCTCCAGCTCGATCTCCACCAGGTATGTGACACACTTGCACAAACGTCCAGGCTACTTCTTCCACAATATTGAGTAGGTTGTTGGCTGCCCTCAGAGATAGCCATAAAGGATCTAACAGTTTCCGTGCCCTATACCGTTTCACATGACAAGTCGCTCCAATGTGAACCCCAGGCTTAGACCTCTTGAGTGGTGGGGTCTAAGGAGTTGGTAAGCGGCATTATGATTACTTGGTGGTTGGTGCACAGCAGCTGCATGAAGAATTTAGAAACGTTTGCTGGACTTTGATATTTTGTTTATATAACTTTATTCTTTTTTATTATGTTTTTTTATACACTATATATTGATTTAGAAGTTTTCCTGACAGTGCAACACTATTTTTTTTAGTTGTCTTTTGATATTTATGTGTGAATCTCACCTTCCCTTAATTTGATTGATTAATTTGTCAAGTGTGGGTTAAGCACAATATTGGACCACACAGTTAAACTGTAGCCAAAACTTGTGCTTTAGTTTTGGATACAGTTGGCATAAGTTAGAACCTTTAGCTATTTTTTATTGAGGCCAATCCCTGAAAACCCTTCTCTTCAGAGAAGCCTACCCTACCCACACCTAACAACTGTATTTTCATTTTTTCCATCAGCTCATCCCCCACAGTTATTACCTTTTTGTTTCTACTTGACCCTCCCTTCTAGATTGTAAGCTCTAACGAGCACGGCCCTCTGATTCCTCCTGTATTGATTTGTATTGTAAGTGTACTGTCTGCCCTCATGTTGTAAAGCGCTGCGCAAACTGTTGGCGCTATATAAATCCTGTATAATAATAATAATAATTGAGGCCTGTATTCCCGTTTGGGAATCCAGCCTAAAGTGAGTAGGTCTGGATGATACTTTTATAAATATTTTAAGTACAGGTCTCTCATGGTAAGTGCAAAGTTCATTTGAAAAAAACACAACATTTTAACAATACAGTGGAAGGAAGGCCAGATGTTTAATTAATTGTACTTTCACAGCTGAGGTCGTTTAGATCATGCGTGTTTTCTCACTGGACACCAATAAAATTGCATAGTCGAGGGGTAATGTCCTTACCTGGTCTCTGAGACAATTAGGTGTATTTCCACCCTTGAAAGTTCTGAAAATGTAATAAATCATAACTTCCATGCCATCCAGTGACAAGATGACAAGATGTTAGACTCCAAAAGTGTCAGCTTTATTGTAGAATATGGCAAAATCATTAATACTTTGGGTCTTTCTAAGCTGTTACTGGTTGTTCTTGGGATAAAGTTTTTGTGTTTGGTCTCTACACATACAGTAGTAGAACATCTGAAACCAATTTTCTTACTTTCCGATTCCTCATTCATAACATGAAATAGCTATGAGTGTTTGAAGGTGCAAGTGCCTGCTTATTCTATTCATTTTATAGTCTTGGTGGTCAGTAACTCGCTTTGACCTCAATAGTATAACATTTTGTAAATCTTGGTCATATCCAAGGGGTCACATCTATGTTGGGAACTATCATCTGAGTATTCCATCCAACACATCATCTGGCCTTCCTTGTCTTTGTACCCTCCATACTCCGATCGTAGCCACCACATCAGGACATGAAAAGAAACCCAACATTTTACAGTTGACTTTAGAACAGAACCAATGAAGCTCTCCTGTTGACAACCATTTCTTTGGTGACCAGGAATTACACTAATGTTGAGGAGCTGTCCTTTTAAGTTAAAAAATGTTGCAGATATGACTCTTGCCAGATAGTGCTTAATATACTGTATATCTGAGCCTTTCTTGTTTTGTTGGAAACAACAGGAACCATGTCGTTTCTCTAGAGCAGGGATCTCCAAACTTTCTAAACAAAGGGCCAGTTTACTGTCCTTCAGGGGGGCCGGACTGTGACCATTGGGAGTAGAAATTGTCCTGGCATCAGTGGGAGTAAACAATGCTTCTTTGTTATTAGCGAGAGGATAAGCACCCTGTTGTTGGTATCAGTGGGAGGAATAGTGCCCCACTATTGGTGTCAGTGAGAGGAATAGTGCCGTATCATTTGTGCCAGTGAGAGAAATAGTGCTACATCACTGGTATCAGTGGGAAGAATAGCTCCCCATTGTTGGTGTCAGTTTGAGTAATAGTGCCCCATCGTTGGTGTCAGTGGAAGAAATAGTGTCTCATTGTTGATGTCAGTAGTAGGAATTATGCCACCTTATTGGTGTAAGTGAAAGGAATAGTGCCTTGTATCAGTGGGAGGAAAAGTGCCCTAAGGACCGGATAAAGACGAGCAAAGGCCCTAAGGCCGCAGTTTGGAGACCACTGCTCTAGAGAGAACAATACATTACAGAAGGATTAAACAAAACACACACTGCTACCTCATAGCAAAAATAATAATCACGGTATCATATATGAGAATGATTGTTGCACCTATATCTTTATAAACAGCATGCTAACAATTTCTTGTTATGTCTCCAGGACAGGAAGCGAGAAGAGACCTCACATACAGAGGTTCTTATCTGTCTACAGGTATATAATAAGCTGTATGAGCAGAGATATTGATGGAAACACATTTGCATGTTACATTTATCACATCTAGTCATGTAGAAGACATCTGTCTGTAGGGACCTCTTATCTGGGAGAGGATTGCAACACATGGGATATTGATGAACTCTCATAACCTTGAACAAATGATGCCATATAAGTCAACGTATCCAATGATTGGTTGTTAAAAAAAAAAAAAAAAGTATGGTACAGGTATTAAATAGCAGGTAATTCCTATGGCCTTTCAGTAGATGAATCTACAGGTACTAATACCTCTGTACACAATACTGAAAACTGAGCATCAGAGGTAAGAGCTTCACCACAACTATACCCCACAATAACCAAATAATTATGTTTCTAACATTAGTAAATAACCAATGTTTATGCATTTCAAATGACTTTATATGTTCTAATGCCTTTTTAATTAACTAGCAAAAGTATACCTGTTGGGAAAGCTTGGGAAAGATTTGAGTGTCCAAGAACTCAAGAATATGTATAGGAGAGAAGTGTGGAGGGTATAATGGTGGGCAGTATGTACAGGAGATGAGTGTGGAGGGTATGATGGTGGGCAGTATGTACAGGAGATGAGTGTGGAGGGTATGATGGTGGGCAGTATGTACAGGAGAGCAGTATGGAGGGTATGATGGGGGCAGTATGTACAGGAGATGAGTGTGGAGGGTATGATGGTGGGCAGTATGTACAGGAGAGCAGTATGGAGTGTATGATGGTGGGCAGTATGTACAGGAGAGGAGTGTTGAGGGTATGATGTGGGCAGTATGTACAGGAGAGGAGTGTGGAGGGTATGATGTGGGCGGTATGTACAGGAGAGGAGTGTGGAGGGTATGATGTGGGAAGTATGTACAAGAGAAGAGTGTGCAGGGTATGATGTGGGCAGTATGTGCAGGAAAAGAATGTGTGTGTGGGGGTTTGACTGTGTGCAGGAAAGGGGTGCAGAAAAAACAGAATCAGCTTTATTGGACAAATATATACAGCCTTCAAGATATTTGTCTCATGGTTCTCATGGTACTGTGCATATACAGTAGATAAACATTTATGCATATATGTGCACCCACTCACCCCCATATACATACAATAGATATTCATACCCACACCCGTTGAGACAATAATATAGTATGCAAGTCTTAAAGTGATTGTAAAGCTTCAAATATTTTTTTTTTTAAATAACAAACATGTCATACCTACCTCCACTGTGCAGTTCGTTTTGCAGAGTGGCCCCAAACACCATCTTCTGGGGTCCCCCGGCGGCTCTTGCGGCTCCTCCCCACATCAGATAACCCCCTAGGAGAAGCGTTCTCCCGAGGGGGTTACCTAGCGGGCGCGCTCCGGAGTCCAGCATTCGGCATCCATAGCTGTTGAATGTAGGACTCGGCCCCTCCCCCTGGCGCCCGCGTCATTGGATTTGATTGAGAGCAGCGGGAGTCAATGGCTGCGCTGCTGGCATTCTATCCAATCAAGTGCCGAGAGCAGAGGGACAGCGCGTCCTCGCCATTGGAAGTTCCAGGGCTCTGGTAAGTAAAAACGGGGGGGCTGGGGGGCCGGTCACTGCCAGGTGTTTTTTCACCTTAATGCATTGGATGCATTAAGGTGAAAAAACACAAGGGTCTACCCCTTTAAGCTGGCCATAGATGGAGCAAAATTCAGCCGGTTCAGCAGGGACTGGCCAAATTTTGTTCCATGTGTGGCTGTCCCTGATCAAAAGAAGTTGATCTTTAGACACTAGGCAGGAGAGGAGTGTGAAGGGTATGACATAGTGCAGCATGTATAGGAGAAGAGTGTGGAGGGTATGACACAGAGCAGTATGTGTAGGAGAGGAGTGTGCAGGATATGACATAAAGCGGTATGTGAAGGAGAAAATTATGAAGGGTATGACATTATGTAGCGCAGTGGCGGACGTATAGGGGTCGCAGAAGTCGCCATGGTGACCAGGCCCCCTGTATGCCTTGATAGGAGGAGCGGCAAGGGCGTCTGGGACGGACCTCCCCGATCCTCAGCCGAACTGTAAATTAGCACTGCGAGAGCTCGTCACACTGATTACACCTAAAGTGAAAGCAGTATGTGCTGTGCTCTTTGTCTCCCCCTACAGTGTAGTACCCGGCAGGAAGAGCTAAGGTAAGGGACTGCCGTTTTAAAGGATATCTGTATGTATGTGTGTTTATATGTGTGTGTGTGTGTGTGTGTGTGTGTGTGTGTGTATGTGCATGTATGTATGTGTGTGTGCACTGTGCATGTATGTATGTATATGTGTGCATGCATGTATGTGTGTGTGCATGTGCATGTATGTATGTGTGTGCATGTATGTATGTATATGTGTGCATGTATGTGTGTGTGCATGTGCATGTGTGCATGTATGTGCATGTATGCATGTGTGTGTGCTTGTCTTTATATGTGTGTTCATATGTGCATTTTATAAATGTGTGTGTTTATATACTGTATGTGTGTGTGTGTATTTATGTATATGTGTGTGTATTGCATCAGGGCCCTGAAGGTTCTAGTTATGCCACTGATGTAGCGTGTTCAAGAGAGGAGTGAGGAGGGTAATAAAGTAGACTGAATGTGCAGGAGAGGAGTGTGGAGGGTATGACATTGAGCAGTATGTACAGGAGAGGAGTGTGGAGGGTATGACATTGAGCAGTATGTACAGGAGAGGAGTGTGGAGGGTATGACATTGAGCAGTATGTACAGGAGAGAAGTGTGGAGGGTATGACATTGAGCAGTATGTACAGGAGAGGAGTGTGGAGGGTATGACAGTGAGCAGTATGTACAGGAGAGGAGTGTGGAGGGTATGACATTGAGCAGTATGTACAGGAGAGGAGTGTGGAGGGTATGACATTGAGCAGTATGTACAGGAGAGGAGTGTGGAGGGGTATGACATTGAGCAGTATGTACAGGAGAGGAGTGTGGAGGGTATGACATTGAGCAGTATGTACAGGAGAGGAGTGTGGGGGGTATGACATTGAGCAGTATGTACAGGAGAGGAGTGTGGAGGGTATGACATTGAGCAGTATGTACAGGAGAGGAGTGTGGAGGGTATGACATTGAGCAGTATGTAGAGGAGAGGAGTGTGGAGGGTATGACATTGAGCAGTATGTACAGGAGAGGAGTGTGGAGGGGTATGACATTGAGCAGTATGTACAGGAGAGGTGTGTGGAGGGTATGACATTTGACAGTGGGCAGTATGTGTGGGAAAGGAGTGTGGAGGGTATGACAGTGGGCAGTATTTGGAGGGGAGGAGGGTTAAGCCTAATGTTGGGCGGCATTGATCGGTTCGATAGAAACCGTCCGACATTCGGCCCCCCGTGTGTAACGCAGTCCGACAGTGGAAGGGGTATGCCCGAAAAAAGGTCTGTCAACTGGCTCCCAATCAGTGCTCTCAGTCGATGACCGGAGTGTTCTGGCGAGGGGAGCCGCCCCCCCCCCCCCCCCCCCCATCAGAACACAATAGCACAGCAGGGGATAGTTAGTACAGCGGCTCCTCCTGAGCATTCAGGTTTTTTTCTTCAGACCGCTGGGTTGAACGGAAAAAAAAAAAAATACTAGCGTGTACCAGGCTTTATGGTATGACATTGAATATGAAATACAAAGTGCAAAAATAAATCCACTAATTGCATAAGTCTCCCAAACATATCGTAAGTGGAATAGGTAGATAAGTGCTACACACATTAAACAAATAAAGTCCAATGTGCATCAAAAATAACAGATTAGTAGAAAAAAAAGTCAGTGTAATATCAAAAAATAGTCCAAAATGATTAAATTGTATTCCTCCACCGAGTGACAGATAATGAATCTTCTGTGACACACCAATGTGGTAATCAGGGACTCTTTCCAGATTGAAGGGGCCACCTATCGTTGGGATGGCCAACCGAGCAAGCAGATTAACCTCTGCGGGGTAACAGGGCAAAACACATATGCGCACATATAAAATCCCTTTGCTGGCAAACAAATGAACACCCGTCCTTCCGGGATCACATGGGGTGCGATGGCATCATCGCTTCCCATGTGTGTGCATATCATAGGCGTGCGCACAGGGTGTGCCTGGGCACGCACTAATCACCCCATGTGCATTAGCATTATCCAGGGACAGCACCAGGTGGGTGGTTGAGGGTGCCATTGACCAGTGTAAATGCCCTCATTATATTAAAGGCTAGGTTCAACAGCAGGAACACATTACACCCGTATTTAGGGTGTAACATAATATGCTCCCTATCAACTGTCTCCCACCACGAGAGCCTCCTTTCTGTGACAGCAGGTGGCGTTCATGTGCATTTGAGAATTGGGGTGCACACCCTAATGCAATAGGCTGCGCACACCTATGGTGCATATATATATTTTAACCTAAGAAAGTCGGGTGAATGGGCAAATACTTTCTTGCAACCTGAATTTGTAAATTACAGAGCATACATTTCTGACATAAGGCTCCATGTGATAATCTCAAGCAGCAACTATGAAATGATCAACATGTAATATTGTGAGTTCCCCTGATTATATAGATAATGTTTTTTTACATTTTTCTTAGTATGTAATATAATAAAAAGAGAAAAAAGCAAATATATCAGAAGCACATGCTGTTGTTTTGTTTGGTCACCTGGAACAAGTATGGAAAGAAGCAATTCTGACTTTCATTTGCTGCATACTTGTTCAGATCTGTGGTTTTGAGAATATTGAACCTATACACAATTGCGCAACTAGCATTCTCAGAAGAAGGCAAGCAATGGCAGCTCCCAGTTTATCTCATGACATATGTATTTTCATGGCTAACTGTACTTTTACAGACCCTCTGGAGAAAATTATTCCACCTGCCCCAGATATACTGTATCTTGGCTTTTTGCTATCCTTACCCCCGGGCAGCTGAAATATTACGGCTATACCTGCACAGTTTCTCCCCATAGACCCACATATGGGCCCATCAACTGAGCATCTACTCGTTGAGTAGGTCCATAAAAGTCTATGAGGAGTCACTGCGAAGGTAGGAAGATGTCAGCTGCCAGGAAGTGAAGACTGAAAAGGCAATGGCACTGAAATTAGGGCAAGTACATATCTGGGGGAGGTAGGCTAATTTTTGTGAACAAGCACGGCATAGCCGTGTGAAACGTTAACCTTGGTCCTGTATCATCTCTCTGGCATGCGACAATAAAGATTCCTGTCAAGCAAACTTCTCGTTCCAGTGTGCGGCCACTTCCTTTCTTCTACACACTCCAGTAACTGTGGTGAGCCAAGGCAAGCACCTGGAGAGATACTGCACCTCGTTGGCCTGAGCGGTATGTGATTTGTGTTGTGGACTTAGGCTAATTTTCAGCAGGGTGCCTAAACAGGAAGGAAAACTACTTTTTTTTTAAAGTTCAGTTATTCTTTACACAGCTGGTGGGTTACACTACCAACCAACCAACTATACCAACCAACCACTGATTTTTATTTTATTTTCCTTCACAGCTGAAGAATTTTATTACGATAGAAAGAAATCTTGACATTGTCTCAGCCATGTCCAATTCGACATCTATACAGAACAAATTACCGCTTTCACTAAGGCTGACACTTGTTATACCATCTGTTGTCTTCTTGTGTCTCTTCCTCTACTTCATCACAGTCATAATCCGAGTCTACTGGAACACTCCTCATGTCCGTGAGACCTCTCGTTACATTCTGTTCTTTCACATGCTCATGTATGATACCTTGTACCTCCTGTTGGGATTCCTGTTGTTGATGGCCTCTCAGCTTTCTTTAACCATGCTTATCTCCCTCTGCTACATCTTAGTGACCATTGGAGAAACTACTTACTTGATGACTCCATACATCTTGGCAACAATGGCCCTGGAACGTTATATATCAGTGTGTTTTCCATTAAGATATGTGGAATTATGTACCATACAGAGGTCTAATGTAACAGTGGCAGTGCTATGGATGGTTTCACTGGCCCTTAGAGCTGTAGATTTCATCCTATTAGCCAAATCTGTGAAAATAGATTTTTTTGGTCATTATGTGGTATGTAACAGATATGTACTAATTGTGGGCCCAGTTCAAGGCTTAGTGGGAATCAGCAAAACTGTGCTCAGCTTAGCATTGGTAGGACTTGTCATAATATACACATATATCAGCATTTTAATGGTGGCATTAAAGATTGGATCTGGGAAGTCTTCTGCATTAAAGGCATCCAAAACAGTTCTGCTCCACGCATTTCAGCTCCTTCTTTACATCATATCTTTGACTTCTTCAATAGTTGAAGATCATTTTGAGGAATTTAAATTCATCATACAGTATATAGCTTTCTTGGTGTTTATGTGCTTTCCAAGATTTCTTGGGCCCTTAATTTATGGATTAAGAGATAAAGCTTTTCGCAAATGTATACAGAAGACTTTAGGGATTGGCCTCTATAATAAAAGATTGTAAGTAGATGCGATTCATAGGGCTGGCCATAAAAGAGTGAATCCTTAGTTAACTTTGATGGAAAATCTACAAAAAAAACCTGTATCAATCCCAAATTAAACTATTCTCCTTTATAACAGATATTGACTGCTTGAAATAAATCTGGCTGATTTCAGTTTTTACCCAAATTAGTAACATAAAAATCTCTTGAATTCAAATTTTACATAGACCCAAGAACCAAAATATTATAAACTGTGGCTTACTAGTTCCTAGATGTGGTGGATTCATTTGTTCTCTTTTTTGTTTTTTTTCACCTGGTGATATCTGGTAAATTTGACAGGCCAAAGGGGAGCCAATAAGAGGGATTCATTGTTAGGGTTTATATACACTATAAAGCCTAGTACACACTACTAGTTTTTTTTTCCTTCAACCCAGCAGGTTGAACGAAAACAAACCAACACCTCAGGTCGGAGCCACTGTACCAACAATCTGATGTTAGTACAGCAATCTCCCCTGTTGTGCTACTGTGTTCTGACAGGGGAAGAGCTCCCTCGCCAGAGCATACTGGTCAGCGCTCTCAGCCTTTGGCTGAGAGCACTGACCGGGAGCCGGTTGGCAGACCTTTTTTTGGTCATGACCCTTCAGTCAGACCAGCTGCAGTACACACTGACCAATTGTCAGCCGTTTTCTATTGAACTGGCTGATGCCGCCCAACATTCGGCCCGTGTGTACTAGGCTTAAGTGTCTCTTACCATGCTGATACTATGTATTTTCTTCTTAGTATGAACACTCAAACTGTATCACTACTGGGTGAGCTGGTAATAAATCTCCTGTCCTAGGTATATTGAGTTGCATGCTTTAGCATTTGAAAATCTATCTTTCCTTTCACACTTCTCCCAGGTCATCACAGTTGACCCACACACAAATCCTCAGCATCACCTTTCTGTCGATTTAATTTCCTATGATGATCTCCTTATTGTGCCCTTTGCCTCATACAAGGGACATTCTTTAGTCACCTTCTTCCATGAAGCTAATCTTGGTGGCTTGGTGGAACCTTCCTGGTTCTAAGTGCTCATGTGGCCAGTTGTTTTCAATAATGGTGAGGCTCTCCTTTGATTTCCCTCGATCTATGAGTATACTGTCTGTATTTACTGATAGGTGTTCATCTTGGTTTAGGTCTTGCGGCCACTGAGCACACTATTTTTCTTTGGGTTTAGAAATTTGGTTGTCACAGAGTTCAATAAACTCCTGTATTGTTAGGGTCAATAGCTGAGAAAAGACAGAACAGAGGCTGCAGCACTGTAAACCTTCAGACAAAAGAAAATTACAGAAAACAAACCAATGACCAGGGCAGACAAAAGGCAAACAGACAGGCAAACGGTGCAATGATGGACAATAGTGGAGATAACCGGCCAATATGCAGGATAAGCTAAGAACAAACACAGTCTATACAGTTCAGAAGAAAACTCAAGGCATGAGTGATCAGACAGAAGCCAAGGACAGATAGACCTCTCTCCTGGGCATAAGCAAACTTGTTGATAAGACCCAGGTATGAGGCACTTTAAAGTCCACTAATGAGGGCTAGTAAAGTCAGGTGTACACAGACCTGAGTTGCAAGGGTTCAAGGCTGTTCATTACACTGCTCCAGTGAGAATTTCAGTAACACTGAAAAAGAGAACATACAGAGGAGATCCTTTCAGATTTCCTGACCTTTGAGTTATAATTCTTGGATGCTAGCTGACTGCAATGAGATACACTGGGACTTCTTGTACCTCATCTGCTCAGGGTGATGAGTAAATAGAGAAGAAAGGTATATTTCTGGTACAAATCTTGATATTATTTTAAAAAAATAAATAAATGCTTTTTTTGAAATTTTTTGTCTATTGTTTTTAATGTTACACTACAAAAGAAAACAAAGAGTATGAAAGATAAAAAAAATGTTATTCCACCATACAACACTGCATATTAAATATAAAATGGTCTCTATGCTTCTTCCTTTATACACAACACTTTGCACATAAACTCTTGCAACAATGCTCACGCCACCTCTCATTCACCTCCCATGTGCCTCTACCACCAGTTGTGCTCTCATCCTCCAAGATATGGCCCACATATACATGCAAGATCAAAAACAGCTTGTGTCTCCTTTAAATCAAATCTTCCGTCCTCCAGTGGAATATGTCACAAAAGATCAGCTCCTCCATAAGTCAGCATCAAGATCTCCTCCTGAGGAATTTACATGTCCCTGTGATGAAACACGTAGGGGTGGGGCCTTTGGATGACGTCATTGCGCATAGAGGAAATCGAGCAAGTGCAATATCTATACGACAGGGAGGGAAGAATGAAGAGAAAGAGAAAGAAAAAAAAAAAGGGGGTGGATGGAATAAAATGGAAATATAGCCTGGGGTCGGGGAAGGGAAGGAGAGGGAACGTGGATGACACCCACTGGAGTATGTAGGGAGGTGACAGTGCAGGGTGACTATCCCTTCCATCAAAGCTGCAGGAGACTTGGTGTATTTTGAGAGAGTGGGGAGTACTCAAGCTAAGATTGCCAGATTGAGATGGATTTGTCCTGGTTTTCTGCCAGTATGGCAGTCAGCTTTTCATTGATAAGTGTCCCGCGAATACTTGATTAAACCCCCTCAATGTTAAGAATGGAGATTTCCATGCCTGAGCGATCATTTGTTGGGTGGCTGTAAATATATGTGTAATAAGTGTAGCGCTTACCCCCGAAGGAGCGGCTGAATATTTGCTATATCTGTAATTCACGTTTACTACTCAATCCTCGCAGCCCATAGATTTAAAAGTCACAGTCCTTAATGCTTTTTCTTAATGCTTTATTCATCAACATAACCTGGGATGGGAGAAGGTCTTCCTTTGAGATGTTCTTTTGTTACATTGTCATCTTTCAATGATTCTTACAGAAAAATCTATGAACAATTGCGGATAATCAGGAGATCATTTTAAACGATCTCTTCACTCAGGGACGATGGAAGTAGATTTGATAGAGAATTAATTGATAAAGAGTCACTCTGAATAACTTCTGCATCTGGATAACTTTAAAAGGAACACCGCTACCTCTTAACCACTACTTCCCACCGGCATGGTACTTCCAAATTAAGCTAAAGGAGAGCCACTCTGCACAACTCCTCCCGCTTGACTGATTGGAATCCCGGGGCAATGCTGAACTCAAAGTCATAGGCCATTACTGCCCATCTCACTGACTTGTGCATCGACAACCCTCAGTCTTTGGCAGTACCTTTCCCTTGGGCTTTCACTCACGTGATCAATAGTCCATGTGCCACTCATAAACGATCGATCGCCCAGTTTCCTTCCACTTTGTTGCTACTTCATCCGTAATGACTCTCAGTTTCTCTAACTCTTTGTGGCCAGCTCCCCTCCCCGCAGGGGAGGCCTACGACATCCACGACCACACGCTGTAAGATGTCATCTGTTCCTCCATGAGGATTGGATCTCCACCCTTCTTGCTAGGGTGAAGCTCCATTGGCTCCCCGGAGGGGAAACCCTCCAACTTCCCCTCCGGGAACCAGGCTGGCTCTCTCGCTCCTCAGAGCAGGACTGGACTCGAACTCCCTCGGGCACCATGTGACCCCGCTTTTATATGAGAGTCCCGGGATTACCAAGCAAATTAATGATTGGCCGAGACCAACACATAAACTACCTGTCACTCAAATATGGAAATTAACCAAACAGGCCTGCTGTAATAGCATCAGCCTGTCTAAATTTACCTGTCATAGAAAGCTAACAAGAAAAGGTCACCTACCTAAAAGTAGGTGTCCGCTACATAAGGGTTCTAGCATCTCAAGGAATGTCCGGTATTGGTTTATTGAAGAGGAGCTTCCCAAAGATCTTTGCACACATTCACTTGTAGGACTCTGTTAATCATCATGCAGACTCTAATCCATAAACGATGCACTTTTGAGCAAGTTACCATACATGAGGCATTTTGCCCACTTCTCAACATCCCCTAAAACAGGGTGCAGAATAGAACAGATTGCATTTTTCTATTCTAGCTGGGGTAAAATACCATTGGGAGAGTACTTTGAAAGAATTTTCTAGTGCCAGCACATTACGAGAGCTTTTAAAAATGATCTACCAATTCTTAGCCCAGGCTGACGGGGGGGGGGGGGATCATTAAGGTCTCATTCCCACTGAGTACAGTAAAGTGTGGTGGTATTTAAAGCATTAGCTAAGATAGGGGAGTAGATAAGTAACAACATTCCCTTGGTTGTTGGACTATTTTTACAGAGGGATTCAAAGGCCATGGTTTTTCATGATTTTTTTTTTTTTATTAGGGATTCAACTAGATGTCAAAGTTGTATGTAGCAAAATATTTCCTCGTTGGGCATTTGATAGGATTCCTGTATTTGCACAAACAGATTCCACTTTCCATCAGCAGGGAATAGACTGTACTGAAGCCATGGGATATCCACCATCTGAAAAAGGTGTGCATTGTGTCCATACCTCGTGGAAACAGCAGGCAATGGAAGAGGTGTAGTAGAGGGAGGTGGGGAGATATCATAAACAAATAGAGTGTGGGTTAAAACTGGACTGAGAAGTTTAGGGCGAAACTGGGGTGGGAGTCAGATCAGAGCGAAAAAAGCAACTAGGTAAATATCCAGGACATCTAAAAGAGCCCATAGTGGCAAATCCAATTCAGAGTGAAGTTGGACTAGTGGTGTGATCTGAGGTGCCCTATAATAATAGGTAACATTTGGTACACTTATGTCGCGTACACACGAGCGGATTTTCCGTCAGAAAAATCTTACACGGTTTTTCCGACAGAGTTCCGCTCAAGCTTGGCTTGCATACACAAGGTCACACAAAAGTTTGCAGAACTTTTGACCGTCAAGAACGCGGTGAAATGAAGTTCAATGCTTCCGAGCATGCCTTGAATTGTTTCCGAGCATGTGTAGGAATTTTGCGCGTCGGAATTGCTACAGACGATCAGAACTTTTTCTGACCGAAAAATTGAGAACATGCTCTCAATCTTTTGCTGGCTGGAATTCGGCCAGCAAAAGTCCGATGGAGCATACACACGGTCACATTTTTAGACCAAAAGCTCTCATCGGTCTTTTGCTGGCCGAATTTCCGATCGTGTGTACGCGGCATTAGACTACTTTAAATCTGAAGTGTATATAAAATATTTCTGTTCATTTTGGGTCTGACTGGGCCTCAAGTGAATTAATAACCTGAGTTTGTAGTAGGTGTAAGACATGTGAGGGAATCTGGATTGGCCATACGTGAAACGGATAGAGTGGCTTTGGTAAGTAAATCATTTTGATGGCGTGGATTCACCTGAACCAAGATATATATCGGTGTGGTCTCACACTGAGAGCAAGTCCTGGATGGTTTTTAGAAGGGATGGTATGCTTGTTCTATATAGTGACTTGATATCGCAGGGGAAGGGTGACATTTAGTGCCTCTGATTTTGATGGATTTATGTGAAGTCACAATAAGGTTGCAAACTGGGATAGAAGTGTTATCAGGTTTAGGAGGGAGGTATGTGGGGAGGTTAGATGTCATCTGAGAACAGAGCGATTTTGTTTTGAACTCTGACTATTTCTAGGCCTTTAATATCCATGGTGTGATGTTATATTGAATTCCATTTAGTAAAATAAGGTAGGAAAATAACAAAATAAAGACCACAAACCAGACTGTGCTCTAAAATGTTGTCCCTACTAAATACATTTAGATTTTTTTTTCCTAGTTTAGAGAAAATTTAGAGATAATTTCTGTATAATATTACATATGCTTGTAAAAAAAAAAAAAAAAAAGTTTTCTGACCCTCATTATCCCCAACAACACTCTGTCTCTCGGGTGCTTTCGCAGTGATAAATCAAAAGTGATGAACCTCAAATAATCAGCTAAAGATGATTAACACCCGAGAGAAGTCGATTGCAATCGTATTTTCTGGTTATGAAACAAGCTGTTTGCATTCCCTTTTGCCTGTTCTGGGCTGATCCCAGAGGATCGGAGATTAGAGAGTCACTTTACTCACAAGTCAACTCATTTTAAAATGAGGACACACATCAGTTAGTTAAAAATAATCCTCTGCTAAGATTACTTTTACCATTATGGGCAGTCTTAAAGCTTAAATAATGCTATAGAAATCAATTTTTTTTTTTTTTATTAAAAAAAATGAAAATATATTTATAGACTTTTTTTAGATATTTTCGGATAGAGTTGGAAATGGTTAAAACACATTGGGTTATTTTTTTGGTATCTCTGTCCTGTTGGGGTGCATCCCTTCACTTCCTGTCTCAGAGATGCAACAGGAAGTGAGAAGTCATCCCTCCAAAGTGAGAAGAATTCCCATTTTCACCCGTTGTCTCACCAGAACATTTGTCCCCATTGGAGGATCACCCTTCAACTGTAAGAATTTCTCTTGGGATTCATAAAGTATTCTGAACCTGAACCTAAACTTGTGACAACTGTATATTCTTGAATTTCCCATCATTTTCTATCAGTGACAATGGTTTTCTGGGCAAACAGGCATTTAGAAACAGTCCTATAGCAGTTTTACTGTTACAGGGCAGCCACTGTGCACAGGATCACGTATATATAAGTGATCCTGCACTTCTGGGTAGCGGGCGCAAATGCGCGCCACCGGAAAGTCTCGCGCGCAATGTGATTATTCACAGCGGGAGCCGATGGGCGGGTACCAGGGACTCGATGTCCGCTGGCACCCGCTGATCATTAGACCCCCATACACACTATTAGATTTTCTGCAGATTTTTGTCTTTGGATTTACCAAAATCATATAATATGAGGTGAAACCTTAAGAGTTTAAATTTGTATGCAATCAGGCAGGCCCTGGCACTACATGGTTTTGGTTAATCTGAAGACAAAAATCTGCAGAAAATCTAATACTGTGTATGGGGCCTTAGGTACAGAGGCAGAACGGCAAGTCTGCCTATGTAAACAAGGCAGATCGCCATGCTGTCAGAAGGGAGGGCAGGGATCCTGTGTCTCTGCAAAGCAGGAACATGGATCCATGCCTTCCCTTAGTAAAAGCACCTTCCACACTGTAAAAAAAAACACTGGCTAACCATACAGTTAACCCTTTGATTGCCCCTGGTGTTAACCCCTTCCCTGCCAGTGTCATTAGTACAGTGACAGTGCATATTTTTAGCACTGATCACTGTATTAGTGTCACTGGTCCCCAAAAAAAATTCAAAAGTGTGTGCCTGATTGTCCGCTGCAATATCGCAGTCCCGCTATAAGTCGCCGCCATTACTAGTAAAAAAATACCCCATAATTTGTGGATGCTAAAACTTTTGCGCAAATCATACGACTATTGGGGTTTTTTTTACCAAAAATATGTAGTAGTATACATATTTACTTAAATTTATGAATGTATTCGATATTATTTTTATTGGATATGTTTTATAGCAGAAGGTGAAAAATATTTTGTTTTATTTTTCAAAATTGACGGTCTTTTTTTGTTTATAGCTCAAAAAATAAATAAATAAAAGAAAGAAAGCTCTATTTGAGGGGAAAAAAGGATATACATTTTATCTGGGAAACCACCCTTGTTTAGTGGGGTTGCTGGCACATTATAAACAGTGGTGGCTGGTGTTTTTTTTTGGGGGAGGGGAGGCAAACAACCACCCATCCCCCCAGAGCGGCACACAACTAACCCCCCCCCCCCCCGAGCAGCACGTCCAGTACTTATTCCATAGTGGCAGGTGGCAGGCAGAACTGCTGGGCTCCGAGTCCTGTCCTCCATGGCGGCGGGTGGCAGGCAGTGTGTAGTCACTCGGCTCGGCTCCAAGTCCTGTCCTCCGTGGCGGCTTCCAGCTCCTCCTAAGCGTCCAATAGGATCGCCTGTCCTTTCAGTCAATCTGGTGACCAGTGTCAAAGCCCACTTCCTGATTGGCCGGGAGGAAGATCAGTGTTACAACAGCGAATATTCATTCGCTGTTGTAACACACCTGGGTGGGATCGGAGTGCACTCTCTGCGATCCGAGCCCACCCTATATTGAAGCCTATTAGAGCCTCTGGCTCTAATAGGTGCTTCAAAAAAAATGACCCCTCCACATTGGTATCCATGGTCCCGTGTCCCCTGAAAGGGGCCGGACGCATGGATAGGGGAGGCAGCGGATGACAGGAAGGCAACGCCCGTGCGCCCTTAATGGATGGGCTGCCCCTGATTATGAAACCCCATTATTAGTCCTAGATCACCCTAGATGTTAACCCCTTCCTACCTAGCGTCATTAGTACGAGTCAGATCACCAGGAAAGCCTGTGTGCCAGTCTAGTTGAGTGCAGAGTACTCTGACTGGAAGTTTTTCACAAGCCTGTATGTTGTAAGTGGTGAAATCTTGAGAATGGATGTGTGCATTTTTGGCTGTTTTATGTGTCTGGAGTAGGGATAGGCTATCTGTTCGAGTCGAACATGAGTTCAACTCGAACATAGGCTGTTTGCCCATTCGCCGAACAGCGAACAATTTGGGGTGTTCGAAAAAGCCACGGGACACCCTTTAAAAGTCTATGGGAGAAATCTAAAGTGCTAATTTTAAAGGTTAATATGCAAGTTATTGTCATAAAAAGTGTTCTTCCCCACACTTCTCCCCCACACCGGGTGGCTCCGTCCTCAGTTATATAAGAACTGTCAGAAGAACAGAAGCGTCACACAGCGGGAACCTCCCACGGATACGATCGTCCGAAGAACGAAGCGGGGAAGAAGAAGCCGGAGGAAGATGCGGACCAGAAGGCCAAAGGAAGAAGCAGAGGATGCAGAGGAAGAAGCAGGGAAAGAACAAGGTGGAAGAAGAAAACCGAATGAAGAACAGAAGAAGTGGGGAAAGAAGAAGAGATTAATAAAGGAATTGTCAAAAACCATCTCTTGTCATTTTTAACATTTTTGACACTTTTTTTGTGAAATGGTAGGGGTACATTTGTACCCCATTACCATTTCAAACAGGCGGAGGGATGGGATCTGGGGGTCCCCTTGTTAAAGGGGGCTTCCAGATTCCGATAAGCCCCCCGCCCGCAGACCCCCACAACCACCGGGCAAGGGTTGTGGGGATGAGGCCCTTGTCCCCATCAACATGGGGACATCTTCCCAATGTTGAGGGCATGTGGCCTGGTATGGTTCAGGAGGGGGGGCGCTCTCTCGTCCCCCCCTCTTTTCCTGCAGCCTGCCAGGTTGCGTGCTCGGATAAGGGTCTGGTATGGATTTTTAGGGGGATCCCCACGCCATTTTTTTTTTCATTTTGGCGCGGGGTTCCCCTTAATATCCATACGAGACCTGAAGGGCCTGGTATGGAATTTGGGGGAACTCCACACTTTTTTTTTTACATTTTGGTTCGGGGTTCCCCTTAATATTCATACCAGACCCAAAGGGCCTGGTGATGCACTGTGAGGGAATCCCAAGCCGTTTTTTTTTCAATGACCTTTATGTGTATTGCAGAGACCCGACAATTCATTAATAGCCGGCACTAGCGCTAGTACTAGTTTTAAATGACTTTTTTTCCTTTAGAAATGTCATTTTGCTCTCGGACTGTTGTAAACACGGGAAACATGCGCCACTTTACAGGCATACTATAGACACCCCCCAGGTACGAAATTTAAAGGAATAATTCACTTTTATTTTTTCCCCTTTAAGCATTTTTTAAAATCACTGCTCCCGAAAAAACGTCCGTTTTTAAAACTTTTTTTTGCATTGATACATGTCCCCTGGGGCAGGACCTGGGGCCCCAAACACTTTTTAAGACAATACCATGCATATTAGCCTTTTTTTAATTTATTTTTTTAACCACTTCCGAACTGCCACACGCCGATGTACGTTCAAACTTTGAAGGGGTTATATCGTTGTTATGGCAGCAACTAGCTGCCATAACCCCGGTATCCCCATTTTCGTGCGGCAGTCCTCTTTCTGATAAAAGTGGTCTCTGCAGCGGATTCACTGCAAGATCACTTTTATCGGTGGGCGGAGAGGGCCCCCCCCTCCCGCCGCGATCCGGTGCCCTCCGCCGCTTACCGGAGCCATCAGTAGCGGCGGAGGCGATCGCATCTGTCTCCCTCCTGTGCCTGGAGACGAGTGAGGTTAAGATGGCGCCCACTCGTCTAAATGACACTGCTGGGTGGAAGCAACGTCAAAACGCCACTTCCGCCCACGCCTCTTAAAGGCATATTTTTTTCAATGTCATTTTTTTAAATGACTTTTTGTTTTGTTTTTTTTATGCATTTTAGTGTAAATATGAGATCTGAGGTCTTTTTGACCCCAGATCTCATATTTAAGAGGTCCTGTCATGCTTTTTTCTATTACAAGGGATGTTTACATTCCTTGTAATAGGAATAAAAGTGACACAATTTATTATTTTTTTAAATGGTGTAAAAATAAATAAAACAATGTAAAATAAATAATACAATTTTTTTTTTAATTTTTAAAAAACCCCCGTCCCGACGAGCTCGCGCGCAGAAGCGAATGCATACGTGAGTAGCGGCTGCATATGAAAACGGTGGTCAAACCACACATGTGAGGTATCACCGCGATTGTGAGAGCGAGAGCATCAATTCTAGCTCTAGACCTTCTCTGTAACTCAAAACTGGTAAGCTATAGAAATTTTTAAACGTCGCCAATGGAGATTTTTAAGTGGCAATGTTTGTCGCCATTCCACAAGCGGGCGCAATTTTGACATGTTGGGTATCAATTTACGCAGCGTAACATTATCTTTCACAATATAGAAAAAAATTGCTCTAGCTTTACTGTTGTCTTATTTTTTAATTAAAAAAAAAGTGTATTTTTTTTCTTTAAAAAATTGCGCTTGTAAGACCGCTGCGCAAATACGGTGTGACATAAAGTATTGCAGTGGCCGCCATTTTATTCTCTAGGCCTAGGGTGTCTGGAAAAAAATATATATAATATTTGGGCTTCTAAGTAATTTACTAGCAAAAAAAAAAAACTGATTTTAACTTGTAAACAACAAATCTCAGAAAGAGGCTCCATCCTTAAGCGCTATATAAAATAAAGTTTATTATTACTATTATTTTTATTATTAAGTTAGAAAACTGCTGCAAATATGACTCTTACCAAAACGGTGATGGATATATGGCTGAACCTTTGTTGTTTTATTGTTACAGGAACAAAGAAACAGTAAATTATATTATAACCTTGTTGTGTTGTACACATACGCTGATCAGCCATAACATTATGACCATCCATCATAATATGATCACCCGCCTAATATTAAGTAGGTCCTCCTTTTGCCACCCAAACAGCCCTGACCTTTTTCGAGATATGGCCAGTCATCTAACCATTACAATTTGGCTCTCAGATCCATACACTTGCCAATTTTTTCTACTTTCAACAAATCAACTTCAGGGACAATATGTTTACTTGCTGTGATATATCTCACCTACTTTCAGGTGTCATTGTAACAAGATAATCATTGTTATTCACTTTACTTTTCAGTGGTCATAATGCTATGGCTGATCGGAGTATAGTTCGTTGTGTGGACAGAGATACTCATAAAAAAACACAATTGGATGTTCAATGAGTCATGTAGAAGACATCTGTCTATAGGGACCTCTGTTCTGGGACAAGGATAGTAACACAAGGGACACTGAGGAACTCTCATAGACTGGAACAAATGATGCAATATAAGTCAACTTATATAATGATTGGCTGATCAAAAAAAAAAAAAAAGTATGGTACAGGTAATAAATAGCAGGCAATTCCTGGGATTTTGCAGTAGATTAATCAATAGGTACCAATACTGATGACTGAGCATTACAGAGGTAAGCGCTTCACATCACAACCATACCCCACATTAACTAAATGTTAGAATTATGTTTCTAAAAATAATAAATAAGCAATTTTTATGTACTTCAAATGACTTTATGCAGAGGGTATTATAGTGGGCAGTATGTGCAGGAGAGGAGTGTGGAGGATATTTGGTAGCAGTATGTGCAGGTGAGAAGTGTGGAGGGTATGATGGTGGGCAGTATGTACAGGAGAGAAGTGTGGAGGATATGATGGTGGGCAGTATGTATAGGAGAGAAGTGTAGAGGGTATGATGGTGGCCAATATGTACAGGAGAGAAGTGTGGAGGATATGATGGTGGGCAGTATGTACAGGAGAGGAGTGTGGAGAGTGTGATGTTGGGGAGTATGTACAGGAGAGGAGTGTGGATGGTATGATGGTGGACAGTATGTACAGGAGAGAAGTGTGGTGGGTATAATGGAGGGCAGTATGTACAGGAGAGGAGTGTGGTGGGTATGATGGTGGGCAGTATGTATAGGAGAGAAGTGTGGAGGATATGATGGTGGGCAGTATGTACAGAAGAGGAGTGTGGAGAGTATGATGTTGGGGAGTATGTACAGGAGAGGAGTGCGGAGGGTATGATGGTGGACAGTATGTACAGGAGAGAAGTGTGGAGGGTATGATGGAGGGCAGTATGTACAGGAGAGAAGTGTGGTGGGTATGATGGAGGGCAGTATGTACAGGAGAGGAGTGTGGAGGGTATGATGGAGGGCAGTATGTACAGGAGAGGAGTGTGGAGGGTATGATGGGGGCAGTATGTACAGGAGAAGAGTATGAAGCGTATGATAGTGGGCAGCATGTACAGGAGAGGAGTGTGGAGGGTATTATGGGGGCAGTATGTACAATAAAGGAGTGTGGAGGGTATTATGGGGGCAGTATGTACAGGAGAGGAGTGTGGCGGGTATGATGGTTGGTCGTATGTACAGGAGAGAACTGTGGATGGTGTGATGGTGGCCAATGTGTACAGTAGAGGAGTGTGGAGGGTATGAAGGGGACAGTATGTAGAGGAGAGACGTGTGGAGGGTATGGCAGTGGGCAGTATGTATGTACAGGAGAGGAGGGTGGAGGGTATGATGGTGGGCAGTATATACAGGAAAAAGGTGTTGAGGGTATGATGGTGGGCAGTAAGTACAGGAGAGAAGTGTGGAGGGTATGATGGGGGCAGTATATGTAGGAGAGAAGTGTGGAGGGTATTATGGGGGCAGTATGTACAGGAGAGAAGTGTGGAGGGTATGATGGTGGGAAGTATGTACAGGAGAGAAGTGTGGAGGATATTATGGGGGCAGTATGTGCAGGAGAGGAGTGTGGAGGGTATGATGGGGGCAGTATGTACAGGAGAGAAGTGTGGAGGGTATTATGGGGGCAGTATGTGCAGGAGAGAAGTGTGGTGGGTATGATGGAGGGCAGTATGTGCAGGAGAGGAGTGTAGAGGGTATGATGTGGGCAGTATGTGCAGGAGAGGAGTGTGGAGGGTATGATGGGGGCAGTATGTACAGGAGAGGAGTATGAAGCATATGATAGTGGGCAGTATGTACAGAAGAGGAGTGTGGAGGGTATTATGGGGGCAGTATGTACAATAAAGGAGTGTGGAGGGTATGATGGTGGGCAGTATGTACAGGAGAGGAGTATGAAGCGTATGATAGTGGGCAGTATGTACAGGAGAGGAGTGTGGAGGGTATGATGGGGACAGTATGTAAAGGGGAAAAGTGTAGAGGGTATGATGGTGGCTAGTATGTGTAGAAGAGTAATGTGGAGGATATGACAGCAGGAAGTACACGCAGAAGAGGAGTGCAGAGGGTATGACAGTGTGCAATGTAGGCTACAGGGAAGTATGTGCAAGGGTTTGTAGGATATGACATTGGGTAGCATTTTTAAAGAGAGATGTTTGGAAGGTATGAGACTGGACAGAATGCAGGATAAAAGTGTGCAGGTTATGATAACAGGAAGAATGAATAAGCAATAGTGGTGACATTTGGGGAAGGACAAATCTGGGGTGAGTAGGCTTATTTTCACCAGGGTTCCTAAACAGAATGAATAACTGTACCATTTAAAAAAAAATTCAGTTATCAATTAAACAGCTGGCCTGGTGTCTACATTTATCTGTAAACCAACTATCTTACCAACCACCCAATCAATCACTACTATTCATTTTATTTTTCTTCACAGCTAAAGAATTTTACTAAAAAAAGATAGAAATCTTGGCATTGTCTCAGCCATGTCTAATTCGACATCTATACAGAACAAATTACCGCTTTCAGTAAGGCTGACACTTGTTGTACCATCTGTTGTCTTCTTGTGTCTCTTCCTCTACTTCATCACAGTCATAATCCGAGTCTACTGGAACACTCCTCATGTCCGTGAGACCTCTCGTTACATTCTGTTCTTTCACATGCTCATGTATGATACCTTGTACCTCCTGGTTGGATTCCTGTTGTTGATGACCTCTCAGCTTTCTCTAACCATGCTTATTTCCATCTGCTACATCTTAGTGGCCATTGTAGAAACTACCTTCTTGATAACTCCATACATCTTGGCAGCAATGGCCCTGGAGCGTTATATATCAGTGTGTTTTCCATTAAGGCATGTGCAACTCTGTACCACACAAAGGTCTAACATCACAGTGGTGGTGCTATGGATGATTTCACTGACTCTTAAGGTTGTAGATTTCACCCTATTAGCTAAAGCTGTGAACAGAGATTTTTTTGGTCATTATGTGGTATGCAACAGGTATGTACTAATCGTCAGCCCAGTTCAAAGCTTAGTAGGAATTTGCAAAACCATGCTGAGCTTAGCATCTGTAGGACTTGTCATGTTATATACATATATCAGAATTTTAATGGTGGCATTAAAAATTAGCTCTGGGAAGTCTTCTGCCCAAAAGGCATCTAAAACGGTTCTACTACACGCATTTCAGCTCCTTCTTTACATCATATCTTTGACTTCTTCAACAGTTGAAGATCGTTTTGCTGAATATAAAATCGTCATACAGTTTATAGCTTACTTGGTGTTTATGTGCTTTCCACGATTTATTGGGCCCTTAATTTATGGGTTAAGAGATAAAGCTTTTCGCAAATGTATACAGAAGACTTTAGGAGTTGGTCTCTATAATAAAAGATTGTAAGCAGGTGTGATTCCTAAGACTGACCATAAAAGAGTAGGTCCTGAATTAATTATGATGAAAAATCTACAAAAAAACTGTAACTATGAACAAGAGCACCAAATATTCTCCCAAGTGAATCTTCTCCCCAAATTGGTAGCATGTATTTGAAACAAAACTGTACCAAGAACAAAGAACACACACTTTATATAGTGTGGTGGGTCCTTAAATGTGGTGGAAAAATTTGTTTTCTTTTTTGAGTTTTTCTTTTTTTTTCCCCCCTGGTGATCCTACCAGTAATACAATTCTTGTCTAGGGTGATCACACTCACTTACTGCACTGAACAGATATACCAAAATGTCTTTAATTGTATATTTAAAGAACCAAAAGGAAACAAATAAGAGGAATTCATCGTTAGGGTTTATAAACACTTTAAGTGTCTCTTACTATTCTGAAACCATGCATTTTCTCCTTAGTATGAGCATTCCAACTAATAAATATCCTGATCTAGATATGTTGAGTCGCATTCTTTGGCCTTTACAAATCTAATGCTTCTTTAATACTTCTCCCAGGTCACCACATTTGACCCACAAACAAATCCTAAACAATTGCTTTCGGTTGCATGTGTTTTCTATGATTATCTGCTTATTTTGCACTATGCCTCATACAAGGTACAATCTATGGTCCCCTCCTTCCATGAAGCTAATCTCCGTGGCTCTGCCAGGTTCTACGTGGTCACGTGGCCAGTTGTTTCCAATATGATAAGTGTCCATCTTGCTTTAGGTCTTGCGGCCACTGAGCACACTATTTTTTGTTGGGTTTGGAAATTTGGTTGTCAGAGAGTTCAGTAGACTCTCTGCGTTTTTAGGGCCAATAGCCGAGAACAGACAGGACAGAGGCTGCAGCAGTGTAAATCTTTGGACAAAAAAAGACAGAAAGCAGACCGATGACCAGGACAGGCACAGATATAAACAGACAGGCAAATGGCGCAATGATGGACAAAAGCAGATAACTGGCCAATATAAGCAAAGAGAAGCTAAAAACAAACACAATCCAAACAGTTCACAGGGAAACCCGAGTCATGAGTGGTCAGACAGAAGTCAAGGACAGATAGACCTCTATCAGATAGAGATAAGCAAATGGGCAAACCTTTTGATCAGGCCCAGGCTTAAGACACTTTAACCACTTGCCAACCGCCTAACTTATATGTGCGTTGGATCACATACCTAGTATGTGATCCACGCACCTGGGTAGGGGCACGTGCAATTGCTGGCCTGGCTGTGCTGTGATTCACTTGTGATGTCATAGTTTGTAGATGCTGTAAGTGTCAGACAAACCAATCCATATACACTTGTTGGGATTTTTGTTTATTACCAAAGACATGTAGCAGAATATATTTTGGCCAAAATCTATGAAGAGCACAAACAAGTGTAGCAATTAGAGTATTACAAGCTTATAATGTTACATATACATAACGAAGATTAAGAAAGAAAAGAAAAGGAGTCTTAATCAATTCTTAATGCACAAAACACAGTCTCTGGTAATCTTCAGATGTCACTTTGAATGCGGAAAATTATTCATAATCCAATGGTTACATGCAACATCCTAATCACCACGAGGATAACTCATGCGGAAAAGTGAGTGTGACGAACCCTCCACATGGAAAGAATGAAGGCTTACCAGAGGGGTTGGACTCATAGGAACATATGCTCAATGAGTCAACCAGGCTTGTATCACCAACTGGTAATAAAAAGGGGGGACCTCTCAACTGGATGACAGCGGAACTCCAAACTTGTCCGGAACCGTAAGGGAAACCTCTTTATAATGGATGGCAACCCGTCCAATGGACCGTCTGTTTCGGAAATATTTATACATACCTCACTTATATACTTAATGATACATAAGTGATTAAAACCTTTTATCTATATATGAATCAACCCATGAAATTAAGGACGAATGATACCTGTTCGAAAAGGGTAACAATCTAATTTATTTAAACTTACTATTGTACAGAAAAGAAACTTGTGTTAATATGAGATTAGCAACTATAACATAAATGATACAACCTTAAAAACAACAATGTTACCAATGATAATAAATATTGCTATAATGGTCATACTCATGCTATCAAGAGATTAATAAGGTATTAAGGCCAAATCCTATGATAGAAAAGGTTACAGGAAAGAAAAGAGACAGAGAGATACATTGTATGGAGAAGTCTTACGTAACCATCCTTCATCTAGACCGTCAGCCGAAGAGCCCTAGCCTCTCCAGGTTTTTGGTTGTATCATTTATGTTATAGTTGCTAATCTCATACCTGAGCCCTGTGAGCAGGTGTGGTGAACCCAGGGACTTGGCAATAACAGACAGTATTGTCTATCCCTACTATCAAGGGCCATGGATGATACTGACTGTTGCTCAGACTCTGTACCCTGTGGGGAACCCACTCTACTCGTCCACATTACACCCTTTAGGAGTATTTAGTCTTAATGGCCAACACTCTGCTCCTGTCCAGCATTTCTCCAATATCTGTACACTAACGTTCTCCTCTCTCTTTTTGTATTCATGCACGACTGTCTGGAGGCCCGCCCGACCCCACCTGAAGAAGCAGCGACCACCAAGTTATTTCTTGAGATAAATGTATCACGAATAAGACTTTCCTGGACTTTCCTTCACCATGCTGAAAAGTGCTGTCTCGCGGTCCGATCCAATCGATGCAACCATTACATGATCTTACAAAGATACAGGACTAGATATGCCAGGATCCCGCCATCAATGTTGGAGTTCCGCTCTTCCAAGGCAGAGGGGCGATGAAACATTGCAGTACAGACACTTGTGGTTTGGATGTGAAGTCTCAAAGGCACCAGGATTTCTTTGCTGTCTTAAGCCTACCTTGAGGAGTTCTGGCGTGTTCAAGAAAGGAAGAGGAGGCCGCAGTGGTGGTGGGGAAGGGTCAGGGCTTCTGGGCTGTTGTGGGTGGGTGCAAGATCATTGAAGGAGGACATAAGTTCAAGAATGAACTTCAGGGGGAAATGTGATGGAGATATTGAATTCCATATTTATATCAATGAGATTCAAGCGTACCATCGTGAGGACTTTCTAATTAGATTACCATGCCCCATTTTGTATGATGTGTATATGTATGTGTATATATATATATATATATATATATATATATATATATATATGTGTGTATATATATATATATATATATATATATATATATATTATATATGTATGGGTGTATATAGGTGTATTTTATAGGAACATGTGTACTAGAAGGTGGGCCTATTTACTGTTTTGGCATCTCAAACACACCTTTTATGTTGGCCTGCTATCCGCATAGTAACTAAGTTACCCTATTGTTCGTAGAGAGAGCCAGGGCAGACATTGCGTCTCTCGAGTCCTTGTAATGCTAATTTATGTTATATCACAGAGGGCTGACGGTTGGAAATCAAGAGATAGTTAAAACAGGTACTCAGGTTCTCAGACAGAATGGCACCGGAGTTCTTAAAATCTTAGCATGAACTTCTGGACAGCTTCAGATGCGACCAATCAAAAGTTAAGCCAACTTAATCAATGAACTTTAGGCTTCAGGGGTAGCCAATCAGGATTCAATGCCACTTCTGAACCAATGAGGTGACCCTGAGTTCTGATTGGTGGGAGTGGGTTCTAACAACATACAACCAAAAACCTGGAGAGGCTAGGGCTCTTCGGCTGACGGTCTAGATGAAGGATGGTTACGTAAGACTTCTCCATACAATGTATCTCTATGTCTCTTTTCTTTCCTGTAACCTTTTCTATCGTAGGATTTGGCCTTAATACCTTATTAATCTCTTGATAGCATGAGTATGACCATTATAGCAATATTTATTATCATTGGTAACATTGTTGTTTTTAAGGTTGTATCATTTATGTTATAGTTGCTAATCTCATATTAACACAAGTTTCTTTTCTGTGCAATAGTAAGTTTAAATAAATTAGATTGTTACCCTTTTCGAACAGGTATCATTCGTCCTTAATTTCATGGGTTGATTCATATATAGATAAAAGGTTTTAATCACTTATGTATCATTAAGTATATAAGTGAGGTATGTATAAATATTTTCGAAACACGTCTCAGGGGAATAGCCCATATGAAATAAAAAGGGGCCACATAGCATAATACCGTTTGTAAAACAAATTTATTAAAAAAGGTAAACCACTTACATTTCTGTAGTAAAAAAGCGCTTAATGTAAAATTATGGCAGGCAGTGGAGTCCTCCGACGCGTTTCGTCTTACAAAACTTCATCTGGGGTACTCACCCACTGCTGCCATGCCCCTTAATATAGATACCGTGGCCCCCTTGATGAGAATCCAGCTCGCATCACCAATTGTCATGCACTTCCGGGTTCGGCCAAAATGGCGGACCCGCGTGCGTTCCAAACCTCATTATGGTGTATCCATGTGCGTTCCAACATCCTACTTCCATTTACTGAATTTCATGCAAATATCTAATAAATCAAATCCTATATGTTAATCACTTGCAACCCCCGTTGAATAAAAAAGAATCTAAAAGTAAAAAGGGGGGGAATGGACTGATGCAGTCTCGATGGTTTCCGGATTCCCCATGATATGGAGCCAGCATTTGCGAATAGGAACCACGTGACCCGACAGACGTCACCGCATCTTGAGACGAGCACATGTTACTTCCTATCCCCTGGAGCGCTGAACACAGGCGTCCCAAGCCTCCGTGTGGCGATCCACTGTGCGTGATGACGTCAGCTACGATCTGATGTGGCGGCGCAACTTAGGGGTAGTCCAATCATAATGCTGAGACCCAAATGTAAATAGACAATTAAATACAACCACAGATAATGAAATAATCAGTGGTGTATAGATGTCAATTCTCCCCGCATATCTCCGCTATAAGATAATTACAATAGTAAATAAAAAAGGGGAAAATAAATGAATAAAAAAAGAAAATGTATCTCGATAGTGTAATAGTGAACAGATAGTGCTGTTAAAAAATTACTATTGAAAGATAAAAATGAAAAAAATGAAAAAATAATAAATAAAAAATAAAAAATATAAAAAGAGAGGGGGAAATATTAAATTAGGAGAGGGTAGTGAACATCCCGTAAGGCGTCCATATCCTCAGTAAAGACATATAAGCCTTAGTGACATGAGTGACTGACCAATAACTTTAAAGTGAATAAGTGAACTATGTTTAAAAAATCAGGGGATGTAGGACTTCCCCATGATAAAAATGTCAGTGAAATTGTCAATATACAAATTAAGTGAATATGATTATGCAAAAGAAATTAACCTAATATAAATCCGAGATGGATTCTCAATGGGTTACCAGAAAAAACAGGAGATATGCATATAATAATGTATACAACATATATTCTTAAAAATTAGTGTAGATATATACTCTAAGAATCATTGATAAATGCATTTATATCTAATTCCATATTCATACCTCGTGGAGAAAGGGACTGTAGCTCATGTATCCAGAATGTTTCCAAGCGGGAAACACCTCTGGTCATAGCGCCCCCTCTCCAGGGTGGAGTGTACTTATCAATCACTAAAAATTGTGAACCTATTGGGTTACTATTATGGAACTCTTTAAAATGCCTAGGTACACTGTGCTTCGACTTCCTCCCTTTAATGAGAGCGATATGTTCACCCACTCTTCTGGTAAAAGTTCTCGTTGTGCGGCCAACGTATTGTTGGCCGCATGGGCATGTGATTAAGTACACCACATATCTGGAGTTACATGTACAAAAAGGTTTAATGGTGTACCTTCTACCTGTAACAGTAGATGTGAATTCTGTTAGTTTATGTCCCACTAATGTATTGTGTTGACATACAACACATTTTCTACACGGAAAGAAACCAGTCCAGTCGTGAAAAAAGGAAGGACGCACTGGAGGGTTGGTGACATTAGGTGCTACCAGACCATGTAGGGATGGTGCTCCCTTAAAGATTAATTTAGCTTGTTCAGGTAGCATTTTCCCTAGGATGTTATCCTGCTTCAAAACCCCCCAATGTTTTTTCATAATATTCGTAATTTGCTTGTGTTGTACTGAATATGAAGTTAACATAGCCCATTTGAATGTAGTATCAGGTTCTCTTTCTGGTTTAGCTTCAAAAAGGGAATCTCTGTCCATGCTGATGACTCTCCGAAGGTTGGATTCTAAGGTGGTACCATTATATCCCTTGTCAAGAAAACGTTGTTTCAAGACGTTCGCTTGTTCTATAAATACATCTAAGTCGGTGCAGTTCCTACGGAGTCTCAAAAACTGACTCAGAGGAACTGCATTAAGCCAGGATCTATGATGGCAGCTATCCCTGGGGATGAAGCTGTTTCGATCAGTTGGCTTAAAATATGTATTAAATTCAAAATGCTTGTTGACAATCTTAATTTCTAAATCGAGGAAATGGATCTCAGTTTTGCTAGCTTCGTATGTTAAGGAGATACCTCTGTCATTTGTGTTAAGGCACTCAAAGAATTGTTTCAATGATTCAGGAGTCCCGCTCCATAGGAGGAGGATGTCCTCTATATATGTAGCCCACAGGACCAATGAGGTGGTTCTGTGGGCGTAGACGACATCCTCCTCCCATTTGGTCATGAAGAGGTTCGCAAGGCTAGGAGCGAATTTCGCTCCCATGGCCACTCCATGTTGTTGTAAATAATAACGTTGATTGAACCAGAAGTAGTTGTGTTTGGTTGCGAATTCAAGAAGTTCTATCAAGAATTCGCATTGGAAAGGTGCCAGAGATTGTTCATGGTCAAGGAAGTGTCTGACAGCTTCTATGCCTCTTTCATGTGGTATACAGGTATATAATGAGGCCACATCAGCTGTGGCCATAATATAACCTTCCTGTAATTCAATCCTTTCCAAGAGTTTAATCGTGGAGCTGGTATCTTTCAGAAATGAAGGTGTTTTCATTATAATGGGCTGTAAATAAAAATCGATGTATTTGCCTATTGGTGAGGTGATGGAATTGATACCACTCACAATAGGCCTCCCTGGGGGACACACAGGATTTTTGTGGATTTTAGGCAAATAGTATATAGTAGGAATTCTGGGTGCAGTGGGTATCAAGAATGCTTTTTCTTTTTTATTTAAGATCTTAGAATCATAGCCCTTAGTTATAAGTGTCTGTAATCGTTTTTTGTGAATGTTAGTAGGATTGCTAGGAAGTTCCATATATGTATCGGGTTCTCTCAGAATCCGATACATCTCTTCCTCATACTGGCTCCTGTCCAGAACAACTATTCCTCCCCCTTTGTCTGCCGGGCGGACAACTAAATTTTTCCGTGCACACAAAGATTGCAATCCCTCTTTCGACAATGGTGAATGTCGAATATGTTTCTCTGGCAGTTTTGCGGGATCATCAAGAACAAGATCCCTAAAAATTTTAACTACGGGGGTAATGGGGACAGGAGGAACAAAGAGGGAAGGGTTGGATAATCCCGAGTGTACAGTTCCTGAAGTAGCTGCCGGGTAATCCATCCGTGTTGGATTGGAAATCAAATACCTTTGAATATTAATTTTACGTATATATTTATGGATGTCGATGAGCATATGGAATTTATTTAATTTCTTGGGGGGGGGCATATTTGAGACCTTTATCCAACACTGAAATTTCAGCATGGGTAAGTGTCTGGGTACTCAAATTAAATACACCTTGCCCCACTAGACTCTTTTTCTCTTTTCTTCTCTGTAGTCTCCTCCCCCCTCGACACCCTCTCTTAGGTCTGGACCTCGTTTTCTGGCATGTCGGTCCTCGTGAAAACCCTGATTTTGATAGGTCTTAGGGTTTTGGACATATGGAGAATCAACATAGTTTTCTCTCCTATTACTAGAAGTGTATGTATCTCTGAGGGGTGAGTATCTATTATAAGTACGAATTGGAGAAGAGGGATAGCGATAATATGGGCTCTCATCTCGATATGGATCAGAGCGTGTCTCCTGTCTCACAAATGGAGGACGTTGGGGCTGATTGTCATAATCCCAATAGGGACGTGTTGCGGAATGATGTGTATTTCCTCTGAAGTTACCTCTATTACCACGTTTCCCTCTGTGGTTGCCCCTCCCTCTCGAAAAATTCTTGGGGGTCTGTGGACTAAAATGGCGTACTCTAGGTTGTGACATGTGTGATTCTTCGGAGGCTTGGGACGCACGCCCGAGACCGTGTTTGTGTTCAGCGCTCCAGGGGATAGGAAGTAACGTGTACTTGTCTCAAGACGCGGTGACGTCTGTCGGGTCACGTGGTTCCTATTCGCAAATGCTGGCTCCATATCATGGGGAATCCGGAAACCATCGAGACTGCTTCAGTCCATTCCCCCCCTTTTTACTTTTAGATTCTTTTTTATTCAACGGGGGTTGCAAGTGATTAACATATAGGATTTGATTTATTAGATATTTGCATGAAATTCAGTGTTAGGTGCAGTTTCTATGGAACTGCTTGTTGGTTTATATTACTTTGTCAAATCTTAGCTCTTAAATAAATAGACACAGAATCAGAGTATCTGTATATCAGTCTACGAGCCTTGAATGTCCCGTACTGAACTGAAACTGTCTTGTTTATTGTATCTTTTATAGGGTTGGTTACATAAACACAAGTTTCAAAGTGCAACATAGATATCAGATAATAAAAGCAGTTTCGACAGATAATGGTGGCTCAGCAGCCAAAGGTTACATTTCATAAAATACTGCAACGCAGGCATTATCACATTTCATAAGAGACTACATTTCAATAACAGATTTACACGTAGACATTAGATTAAGTGAGAACTCTAAATCAAATCCCTAACCTTATCAATTTCCCCCTTTGACATCATCCTCTCCCTCCTCCTGGGTCCTCATGAATAAGTTCTAGTCAGTTTTTCCCCAGAGTACTTTCCCTGACCGCGAGTTGTCATAGGGGTAAAACCCATCCCCCTAGGTATTACCAACATCTTAAATTCAAGAAGAGGAGTTTTGTAGGAGTAGGGTGATGTCAATATACATTTATCAGTATGCCCTGTCTATTCTCCTAATTTTCCTATTTATTTTCCTGTATACACATATATTTGTGATTGTAAGTGAAATTAATATTAAAATAATAATTACCATTGGACTTAACAACCAGTGAAAGGTATTGGTTGCTGTAGAAGACATTCCACTAAATATATCCCACCAATGTGGTGCAGTATCCTGTTGTATCTGTGAGGAAAGATGCACTAGTCTACCTTTGTCAATTATTGCAGATGCAAGGTTATTCTGTAGGGTAAGTTCTAGTGTTTCTATGTGTCGTCTTAACAACTCTGATTGTTCCAAAACCTGTTTTAGTGGGTCTAAAGAGATTATAAAGGGTGTAGTGTCAGTGAGATTATGTACCTCATAAACTGAAGAGAATACCTTATCGGCGCCTGGTTCAAAAAGATAGGTGTCGTTACCCCATTGTAATATTTTAATCTTTTTTATACATCCCGCAAACGGCGCCGATTTATTTAACGCTGACATGGTGCGGTTATCATTAGTAATGATACAAATATGCTGGGGTCCTATTTCTATGAATCTATTGTTCACATTTATTGGTGTTCTTTGCATTTTGCATATGCTAGTTTGGTATTTTAACAAGCAAGGTTCATATACTGGGGAACTTCTGCCACATACCATTCCCTTATTAGTTCCTTCACATAGATTTAAATCATGGGTTCTGTTTCCTTTATCTACATATTTCCCATATATTTCTGGATAGTGGCATGACCACTATTTTACACATTTCCATTACATCTGCTACCCGGTATGCTTCAAACCTTCCTACACACCATTTATCCTCACATTCTACCTTATCCCCTTTTACTTGGAACCATACACCATCGTCAGTTAGACCTTTAAAATATTTCATCCAGGTATGATAATTTCCCAACTGTAGTTCAGTCCTGGCCCTATTTGTATATGATAGGTTAAGAGGTTAAAAGAGCACTGTGTGAAATTTACAAACTGTTGACTTTGATTCCACAACTGGAGCTCTGCTTCTATCGTGTGATTTATTAACCCTCCCAAAAATTGTAATAGGGGTATTTCTTGCAGTTGGGTTTCAAAAGCGGTGGGTAACCATTTGCTTATGATAGTCAAGCTGTCAGCTATGTGTCCCCCTGCATGCTTCCATCTGTTGTTCATTTCTTCTATTTCAACCGAGTTTAAAATTCCCATTCCTGTACCTGTTAATCCCAATAGAGTATCATACCATTCTCGCTTATACCTACACTCCGGTATTGGGGGAAAGGTGATATTGAATTTTATTTTTGTTTTCTGTTGTGATGTTGATACATTTATGCAAGTGTTTGGTACGGGTGTTAATATAGAAGATTCAATTATTGGCGTTACTTCTTCCTCCATTTGTATGTGAAATCCATAGGACTGTGCATTCCAATACCACCCATCATCGCTCTTTTCCCTCCACCAACAGGCGCAGAGGAAAGTACTGGATTGATTAACGGTAATATCTGTCAGATTAAACATCCCTTCTGATATATTTTCTCCCCCTGCTATTGTGACTAATATTTGGTACATTTGTTCTACCACCCGTTCCCGGGCTTGTTTCCATGTCTGTGAAAGGGATATTTTATGGCACCTATGATTTTTACTGTTATTGAAAGGAAAGCTCATATTGTCATTCCACTGGAAGGTTATAGTTACTTCTGAGAGTGGGTCCGCCTGTATCCATGCAATACCTACATCTATATGAAATGGTCGCCTGTGTCCTTTAACAGTGTAATTACCTACATCATAATACTTATTCATCTCATATCCTGAATCATTTGCTACTTTAGGATCATCTATAACCCATTGGAAATTTGCTGTTTCCTCTACCTCAATTACATTAATACCAGGAGTCCATGCATGTATTTGTAAAACAACAATTTTCAACAAACAATATGTAAGTAGATATTTCATCATGTTGTTTTCTCAGGCTTTTTCTTGCAATGTGATGCGTGTATCCAGGTAGGTTTTCCTTCCAGCTTTACTGAAGTGGCCGTGGTCAGAAGCACTTGATAAGGACCTTCAAACCTTGGCTCCAATGTCTTTCTGGAGTGTTTCTTTACATATACATAATCCCCTGGTAGCAGAGTATGTGTACCTGCTATTGAATTAGGGTCTGGAAGAGAAGAATACACACTTTTGTGGATCTTAGAAGTTGTTGTAATTGTATTACATATGCAGTCAAACTATCACATTGCAATTGCATACTCTGTGGAAAGTATAGACCTAATCTAGGCGCATTCCCAAAAAGTATCTCATATGGGGACAATCCTGTTTTTCCTGTTGGAGTGTACCTTATAGAGAATAAAGCCAAAGGCAGACATTCAGGCCATGGTTTGTTTAACTCTTGCATGGCTTTTTGTATTTTTAACTTTATTGTCCCATTTACTCTCTCCACTGATCCCGAACTCTGTGGGTGGTAAGGGGTGTGAAAACTTTGTTGAACCCCCAACATGGTCATTACATTCTGCATGATTTCTCCTGTAAAGTGTGTTCCCCTATCTGATTCTATGGTTTCAGGAAGACCAAACCTAGGTATTAACTCAGTGATCAGTTTCTTAGCTGTGGCTCTTGCTGTAGCTGATTTTACTGGATAGCCTTCGGGCCAACCTGAGAATAAATCGATACACACGAGAACAAATTCAAAGGGGCCGCTCTTAGGCATTTGTATGTAGTCAGTTTGCAGTCTCTGGAAGGGGTATTGGGCCCGGACCTGGTGTTTTTGTGTGGTTTTTACTCTCTGTCCTGGGTTATTCAGGAGACAGATTTGGCAGGCTGCACAGTAGTTTCTCGCAGTACTACTGAATCCAGGGGCGAGCCATCCTTGGTTCACAATCCTATACATGGAGTTGGAACTGACATGTGTGGGTAGGTGAACTGCCGCTGCCATTGCTGGGTACAGAGAGGCAGGTAGGCATACTTTGCCTCCTTCCCTCCATACATTGTCAAGGTCTGATGCTGCTCCCATCCTGACCCACTTATCTTTCTCGCTCTCCCCTGCTTGCTCCTCTAATTTACTCAGCTGCTGCCATGTTGGTTCTGGGATACTCACCTCTACCGCTGCTAAGGTTTCAGGGCTTCCTTCCCCTAGAGCTGCCTGTTTTGCAGTCAAATCTGCAAATGCATTTCCTTTTGCCTCAATTGTTTTTGCGCTCGTGTGTGCCGCTATCTTCATGATGGCCACTCGTTTAACCTTTTGAAGATTGTTCAGGACTCTCTTAATCCCTTCTCCATGTTTTACAGGTGTACCTGCTGCTGTCAGATAACCTCTAGCCCTCCATATGTGGCCATAATCGTGTGCTACACCATAAGCGTAGGCAGAGTCAGTGTAAATATTCCCTTCTCGTCCTTTTAAGTATTCTAGGGCTTGTTCTAAAGCTTTTAATTCTGCTTCTTGTGCTGACATGTGGGCTGGTAAGGGCTGTGCTTCAATTACCTGTGTATCAGTCACTACAGCATACCCTGTGTGATATTTACCCTTGTCATCAGCAAACCTACTGCCATCTATGTACAAAGTGTGCTCAGCATTTAAAATCGGTGTATCTGTAACATGTGGGAATCCCATTGTCTCCTGTTCCATGAGCTGAAAACAATCGTGTTCATCTACTTCTTTAAACAGAAGAGTGTTAGGTTCCTCATTTCCTTTCTCACTAGTACTAATAGTACTATCATTCCCCCTTGCCAAATCTGGTGACTGAAGAGGCAAAAAGGTGGCCAAATTTAAAGTTGTACAGCGCTGAAAAGTGACATTTGGAGGTAAGAGTAAAGTACACTGTAACCTTAATTGCCTAGCCATTGAAATGTGTTTGGGCTGTACCTGAGACAAAATGGCATGTATGTGTGGTATGCACTACGACTGGATTATCTAGAACAATTTCTGATGATTTATCTATGATAATTGACACTGCTGCTACCGCCCGTACACAGGACGGTGAACCTCTGGACACTGGATCTAGTGCTGCTGAAAAGTAAGCGACTGGTCTTTGTTTTACATGTGCCTGTGTCAGAACACCTGTGGCGTGTCCAGTGATCTCAGCAACATATAGATTGAATTTCTTAGTGTAATCTGGAATACCAATGGCCGGGGCAGAAATCAATAGCTTTTTCAAAGTGACAAACGACTCATAAGCTACTTCTGTAAGCACATACAGTACAATTTTCAAACAATCGTATAATGGCTGCATCAAAGCGCTAGCGTGTGGTATCCATTGTCTACAATAAGACACAATACCCAAAAACATACGCAATTGTTTGAAATTCCGTGGGGGTAACATTCCCTTTATCACTTGAACCCTCTCCTCAGTGAGATGTCTTGTACCCTGTGATATACAATGTCCCAAAAAGATAACTTTTTCCTGGCACACTTGCAATTTGTTCTTATTAACCTTACAACCCTTTTCTGCCAAAAATCGCAACAAATTAAGGGTGGTGGCCAAACAAGTTTCCTTGTCAGGGCAGCATAACAATAAATCATCCACATATTGTAACAATACACAAGAATCAGGTGGTACCCATCCTCCCAACACCGTTTGCAATGCTTGCGAATACAAGGTAGGTGAATGCGCCATACCCTGAGGTAGGCGTGTCCAGGTTAGTTGTTGATTTTTGATGAAAAATGCAAACCAATGTTGGCACTCCTCAGCAAGTGCGACAGAAAAGAAAGCATTCGCTAAATCTATAACCGTAAAGTACATACTAGTTGAGGGTATTTGTGACAGTAACGTATGTGGATTGGGTACTAAAGGTGTCATCGGGGCTAGTATTTTGTTGATTGCTCTGAGGTCTTGGACCATCCTATACTTAACCGGACTACCGGCTATCGTTTTCTTTTTAACCGGGTACAAAGGAGTATTTGCCGGCGATTTTATTTCTTTTAAAACTCCACTTTTTAAGAAGGATTGGACCTGCATTTCTATGGCCGCCTCTTGGGGTGCACTGAGTGGATACTGTTTTTGTTGGGGTAGCACTGCTGCTGGAATCAGCTGTAGGGTAACCGGAGGTATGGGCAAAAGTCCAACATCAGCTGGATGTGTCTCCCATAGTTCTTCCGGAAGGGTTGACAAGATCTGATCCAAATCTGGAGGAGATGGACCGAACAGTTCCGATTCCTCCTCCAGGTATTGTATCAGGTTACATATCTCCATGTATTCTTGATTATCCCCTATAGCTAAGGTGACAGTGCCATCGGGGTGATAGGTAATGTTAGCCCCTATTTTCTGCAAAATGTCAGCTCCTAGTAAATTAGTGGGGGCTCCTCTAGATACCAGAAAGCGTGAAAGGAACATGTGGTTCTCTATTTTAACTTTTAAGGGTTTTGTTAGAGGCGCGTCGGCTAAAATGCCATCATATCCAGTTATCAATAAAGTGTCAGGTGATTCTTGCTCAGGGAGTAGTTCAGAATCAGAAAGTAACGAGCGTGAAGCTCCTGTATCTACTAGACAAGAGATTTTCTTATTACCAACTGTTATAGTAGTCTTAAGCATTTTTGTTTTGGATCTTTCTAAAACCGGGGCGAGTCATGCTCGTGGACCATCTCCCTGCCGCCTAACATCACCATTATTGTTGTCCCTGGGCCAGTTCCTCCTCTGATTTACTGGGTAATCAACACCCTCCTTTCCTTCATCTCTTATTCTCTTTCTGCAGTGGCGTCTGATGTGGCCAGTCTTGTTACAGTAATAACAAGTAAGGGGTTTGCGATAGGAACCTCTGCTTGGTTCTTGGGGATCCACAACCGTATTGATTGTTGGATGTTTTCGACTTTTGTTTTCTGCTAAGTCTGCTTCTATACCTTGTGCCTTTTGTAACAACGTCCCTCTATTCATAATGGCCCTCCACTCTGGGGTACAAGCTTTCAGTTTCTCACTTATCTGCGGAATTAGTCCTTCCATAAACTGTCTGTTGAAGGTTCGGATCGTAATTGGCAGTGCTAAATCCATTCCCTCATCTGCCATCATACTTTCCATTGATAAGTAAAAGTCTGATACCGTCTGCCCTGGCAGTTGTTTCATGGGTGACATGGATCCTCTCACTTGCTGTTTTTCCTGACAAAAAGCTTCTAATCTAGCAAGAAAAGGCTCCCTTGAGCCGATATGCCTGACATGTCCATCTCTCAGATTGCCGTCTGCATCGGCTACTTCTACAGGTCTAAGAGGACTTATCTCTGTCATAAACTGATTGAACATAGTTAAAGTCATTTTATGTCTGCACAAATCTTCCCCGTCCTGCCAAGTTGCTCTATGTGTATTCATTAGCCGAGTCACAAATCTATTAAAAGCAGCCGGCTTGGCTACTGGATCTGGGGCGTTCTGAATTAGAGCCATGAGTGTGTCTGCCGACCATGGTTTCCAGGTATGTACATGTGGGTGGTGCTCCTGGATGAGCTGGGTCCCCGTGGTGAGGATTGTTTAATGTTACAGTTCGTGTACTAATGTGTACTGGGGCTATAGGTTCCGGGTGAGGTTTTTGTGCTCCACAATGTACACATTCTTGTGCCCACTCGGGATTTTGTGCCCCACAAACCTGACAAACCCATCCTCTACCCTCAAGTACAGGACATAACCCTGACTTATGCGAATTTTTCTCTATATCAGTGTATGGGGGTGGGATGGTTGAAGTAATATTATTTAATTTAATAGCAAAACTGGTAGATAGAAGGTAGATAGAAGGCCCCACTGTGTGCCCCTTTCCCCCCCACAGCAGTGCTTCCCTTCTCTCCCGCTGGCAGCTGCTGCGGGCACATGGGGATGTAATTTACTGGCCCCTTCCTTTCCTAAATGAACACAGTAAGTGATCGGTACCAATCACTCCTGTGTCCATTCAGTTTGTGAATAAGCAGGAAACCTCAGAGCGCTTCCTATTCATTCATCAGTGCAGCTGAGGCTGTAGACATCCCTTTAAACCCGAACATATAGTAATTACACAGGTTCTGTGGCTGATTAAGGTGGTAATCAAACTCACTTGGTGCCTTATCTGCATTAAATTAGCCTCAGAACCTGTGTAATTCATATGTGTTTGCGTTTAAAGGGATGAGGTAGCAACCCTAGGTGGGCTCTGTAAGGTAGACTGTAAGATGCCCCATGATTTCTAACAGCAGCCCTGGCCGGGTGTACTGTCTTATTGCTGATACCCGTGGATCCCGTGCAGCGGAGGCTGCAGAGAAATGGGCCGATGAACCTCTGTCCTCAAATGTGAAAAATCGGGGGTCTGTTTAGAACCCTGATATTTCTGATATTTCACCAAAGGACCCCTCCCCCCAACAGGGCAGTTAAGAAAATGAAAAAAAAAAAAAAAAAAAGAATATGAAATGCTAAAATATATATATATATATATATATATATATATATATATATATATATATATATATATATATATATATATATATAAGGCTAAATAAATAAATACATAATTATATAAAATGATAACAAAATTTGAAATTCTACAAAATAATTAGAAAAAAATTAAGGACTTGTTCAAATGTTTTATATTTCTTCTTCACCACCTGTTTTAACCCCACACTAGCACACCACAACTGCATGCTTTGCACGTGGTTAGGGGGCACTTTTAGAGCAGTGCTATTGAATTGAATGGGTATATATTGATAAGGATATCATTTCTGCCATGGCTGCGAAGCATAGCATTACAGTGAAAATATAATTTTTATATTTTTGGATTTGGGGGGGAGGGGCTGTGATTTAGGCTGTATGGGGCCCCGTGATTTCTAACAGCAGCCCTGATCACATTAAATCATTAGTCATCTATCATTATTTACAACAATGATAGGGGTTTAAAATAGATACAGTATGAATCCAGAGCATGTTATCAGTAGTTTATCAGTTTTTAACTATGCAGCTTTAGGGACAAGCGTATATGTTCAGAGTCAGTTGAGGAATTTTGAAGGTTAAGCCCAAATCTTTTTAAAGACTTTTGGAAATTTTTAGATTTTGACAGATTATCTAGACCCAATTACTAAAAATCTCATGTAACATTTAACATGTTAATATAATTTCATAAACTATCAATTGATATTTGTGTAGCACTACCCCCTCAGGAGCCACTGAGTATTCTGGGTACCGTGTTCACTACTGAGCCCCGAGCAGAGTGCTGTCCCTGTTGACACCACTAAAATACCTTGGCTGGGCGACTCCCTGGCTATCACACAAAAGATACGCACACACACACACACACACTGGTGAGATAAAAGTTTGATTTGCATTAATGTTAATAGAAATGGCAAAACAGGCAAAGGAAAACAGTTGGCTCAGTCTTTCAAATGGCAAAACACCACAAAGAAAAGGCAATATAACACAATAACACTTTAAGCAAAACCCAGCCATCCTGCAGGACTGAATATTTAAACGTTAGCTCCCAAACTGAGAGAATTTCCCCAAGTGAGCAAACTAAATTAGAGAGTCAGGGTTTAGCTCTCAGGTAGTTGGGCAAATAAATATCCCATAAGTGTTTTTCTTGCGTCTATCTAGCAAGGTTACTTTGTGGTATAGACAAGGAAGCTGAGACCTCTGCAGTGTGTAAATGTGCTTTTACTATACAAAGATGCTGTACATACAAAACTATTATAATATTAGGAATACAATACAAGGCTGACAGATATCTATAACAAGCAAAATGCCTAGCAAATAAACAGCCTATGGTCTGTAACAGTAGAAATACACTTAAAAGTTACTTAGCTTCAGTTACTGTGTTCATGAACTCCGTTGCTCCTGGAGATCAGGCACCTTCTTGTTCGCTGATTACAGATTTGAGTGTCCTTTGGTGTTAATCCATGTTGAGTGGCTTCCTATCAGTCTCTACTGCACCTTTTATTTGGGCTTTTGTTTACCAGTTTGTTGACAATGGTTACAAAACAACCAAACTTCCAACTGTCAACAGTTCCCATTGTTACCAAGGCGTTCATTTGAGAAACATCCTCAGACAAACCTGATCTCTGTTAGAATAGCAATCAGACTAGTTTTTATCACAGTCTTATAGAAAAATCATATATTTTATATCTAACGCAACACACTCCGCCCTTGATTTTTCTCTCAGACTACACACAAAAAATCTTTTCATTACTAACAACTCATTCTACACATTCATTTCCTTGAATGCAAGCCCCTCCCATATTTATGTCACTGAGAAGGTGTTTCCGTCTTTGGCTAAAAGTTCATTAGAAAGTCCATTCTAAAGTTCCCTTAGAAACAAGTCCAGGCTTGTAATACCTCAAAGGCTTTACTCTCCACAGATCTTGCGGTCTTCCATCATTCTGTCCATCATGTAACCATTTTTCTCTGGTCCTCCCATGGATCAAATCGGAGACAGCCAGTGGAGTGGAAAACAAAGCGGATTATCTGTTCTTTCTAATAATACATATACAGTAGATCCCGGGCCTTCAGCTACAATCTCTCCTCTAAATGGCGTCTTGCCTGGATATCGGACCAATACTTTGCCACCTGCCTGTATGCACTTCTGACCCTCCCAAAAAACATCAATAGGGAGGAGAGGAAATATACTGATATTTCCCAAAAGATCACTGCTGTTTATTTTGGAAGGTTTGATGTTTTAGCCTCACTTTCCACTCTTGCTGAGAAGTATCTACTAACCAGTCAGAGTCCCAGCCATTGTCTTGAAGCTCCTCTGCCAATGCAAATATAACTTCAAACCTCCCTGTCAGATTCCCTCTCATTCCCAGATAGGCTTCAGCTTCAGATACGTCACTCTTGGTTTCTATGTCATGGGAAGCAGTAACATGGTACCTATTGAGCCCTGTTCTTTCAGGAACCTTACATAAATACTGAACTCTGCACTCCAGCTGTGGAATCTGTGCCAGAGCCTTTATCATCCTCTTATATGGTGTTCTTTTGACTATTGGCCTAGAATTTAACAACATGACTGCCTGTGTGAGGACCCGATCCCACCCCCTTAGTGTATGTGTGGGTGAAAGTTTGTGTATCTGGTCCTTCAATAGCCTGTTGTATCTTTCAATCAAACCAGCTGCCGGTATGGGATGTGGCACAACCAGTACACTCCAGAATATTTGGCCCACTGCTGTACTGTTGATCCGCTGAAGTGTGAGCCGTTATCACTTTGGACTTGTTTGGGACAACAATAAGCAACAACAAGTTTCTGGAGCAGTTAAAGCGTTGCAGCTTGATCTGCACGTTTGCAAGGATGAACAAGCATAAGTCCTGAATAGGTGTCCACTGCAGTGCAACAATATCCCAGTCCATTGTTTCCTCAGGGCAGGGGACCAATGAAGTCAATCTGCCAGATCTCTGCAGGCCTCTCACCCCTCCTAATCGACCCGGTGGAGTACTTTTGCAATGGCCATTGTCGCACTTCTCCGCACACTGTACAGTTCCCTATTACAGTCTTTATCATGTCCATGGATATAGGTAATCCTCTCTGCTGTGCCCATTCATATGTTGCTTTCTGCCCCAAATGTCCAGATTGCTTGTGGGCCCAGTTGGCCAAGTTTATTAAGAAAGGATCAATTGGCACAACTGCCTTCACTTTGGCGAT
Organism: Aquarana catesbeiana; assembly: GCF_042186555.1. NCBI lineage: Eukaryota > Metazoa > Chordata > Amphibia > Anura > Ranidae > Aquarana > Aquarana catesbeiana. The sequence goes on from NC_133325.1 coordinate 39,915,253, forward strand.
TTGCAACACTGTTATAGTTCTCAAAGTCTGGAACTAGGGGCACATGGGGTTCCTCCATCAGGAGGGATATGACGAACCCCAATTTTGTGGACTCAAGCAAAAATGTCCATGGTTGCAGGGCTAAGTACAACAGACAGGCAATCTGAATTTTCATCTGTCCCCTGAAAAGCGCACTGTCACGGACAAATACTCACCGAGGCCGAGATGCCGAGAGCGGCTCGCCCTTACGACCACGCGCACCCAGACCCCCGAGATGGGTACAGGAGGCTGAGGGCACGCGGAGGCACGGGCTTCCGGGAGGATAGTAGGTTCCGGAGCTGGAAGCGGGTGTCCTGGGATCCGTAGGGAGCAGGGCTGAAAACACAAGCAGAGGTTAGGGTACAAGCAGGTGATAATCAGGGTATCACAAGATCCAGCAGTGCAGTGGTTAAGCTGGCCAGGGTTTGGTGCACAGATCAGGCAGCTAGAATCAAGATAGTCCGGCAGAGTGGTAATTAAACAGGCCAGGGGTTTGGTACACAGGTCAAGCAGGTTATTGGTAAGATTGTCCAGCAGAGTAGTGGTTAAACAGGCCAGGGATTTGGTACACAGATCAAGCAGGTTATTGGTAGGATTGTCCAGCAGAGTAGTGGTTAAACAGGCCAGGGGTTTGGTACACAGATCAGACAGCAGCACAAAGGGATAATCCGGGAGAGTAGTAGTTAAACAAGCCAGCAGGGGTTCGGTACACAGATCAGGCAGCAGCACAAAGGGATAATCCGGGAGAGTAGTAGTTAAACAAGCCAGCAGGGGTTCGGTACACAGATCAGGCAAGTACAGGGTAAACACAGGCTCAGGGAACAGGGAGAGCTGACGACAAACCAGCAAACCGACTGGGCGCTGGAGCCGTCAGATATAGTCCCCCTGCCCGGCGAGCGCGTCAGTGTGACGCGCTACCGGGCACCCGCACGGGCTACGGCGCGCACACGGGGACCGCCGTGCACCCGCGCGCGCCGCACCATCAGGCCGCGGACGGGTGTGCGGCGAAGCGCTTGTCCCGTGCGCATGCGCACCGGAGCCCGGCGAGCGGAGACGCTCCCTGGCTCCTGACAGTGCCCCCCTCCTAAGGGCGGACACTGGACGCCAAGGCTGGTCATCAGTTCCGGATGATCTTGATGAAACTTTCGAATTAACTGTGGAGCGTGCAGATTCCTGGCGGGCTCCCAGGAATTATCTTCGGGGGGTACCCCTTCCATTGAATCAGGTACTGTAGCTGTCTGCCCCTCTTTCTACAACCAAGAATGGATTCCACTTCGAATTCAGTCTCGCCATCGATTCTGACTGGCGGAGGAGGGGGTTCTCCTCTTCCCGGAAAAGGACTGGGCACCACAGGCTTCAATAGTGACACATGAAAAACGGGGTGAATCCGGTATGTCTTGGGAAGTGTCAATTCCACAGCCACACGGTTGATAATCTTCCTGACTTGAAAAGGCCCTATGAATTTAGGCCCGAGCTTTCGAGATGGCAGCAGTAATCTCAGATTAACGGTGGACAGCCAGACCTCATCTCCTACATCAAATTTTGGGTTTGCCTTTCTGCCCCGGTCGTACTGTCTCTTGTAGTCCTCCTGGGTTTTGCGTAGTGTGTCTTGAATTTTTTGAACGTTAGCTTGTAGTGAATTTATCCTATCCTGGACTGCAGGAACTGCCGTTTTGGGGATGTTGTTAGCGAAGGATGTGGGATGGAACCCACAATTGATCCAGAAAGGGGTCTGGTTGGTGGAGGCATGGATAGAATTATTGTACGCAAATTCAGCGTAGGAGAGAAGGCTCGCCCAATCATCCTGGGATCCCGAGCAGAAGCAGCGGAGGTATTGCTCTAGCGTCTGATTGATCCTCTCTGTCTGGCCATTGCTCTGGGGATGATAGGCCGAGGAAAGACAAATGTTGATACCCAGGGCCTTGCATAGTTCCCTCCAGAATTTGGACGTGAACTGGACGCCTCTGTCCGACACGATGCTCCTTGGTATCCCATGGAGCCTAACAGCCTCCTTAAGAAAGATGTTGGCCGTGTCTACGGCAGAGGGAGTACCCCTCATGGGCAGAAAGTGAGCCATTTTGGAAAGGCGGTCGACAACAACAAGGATGGTGGAGAAACTCTCTGAGCTGGGTAGATCTACGATGAAGTCCATGGAGACATCAGCCCATGGTCGTTCCGGAATAGGCAAAGGTCTGAGCAGACCCCAGGATTTGGTGTTTTGGCCCTTGTTTCCCTGACACAGGGAACAGGAAGCCACATATTCTTTACAATCCCTTCTCCATCCTGGCCACCAAAATGAACGAGAAAGGAGTTCAGCCGTCTTCTTATTCCCAAAATGCCCTGCCATCTTATGATCATGACACATCTGAAGGGTTAAGGGCCGAGTCACTTGTGGTACAAATATTTTTCCCTTAATCCAGAAAAGGTCTTCGTATCTTCTCAGGGAATGCACAGTTGGTTCTGTACAAGCGTCTGATGAAGATTTGATGGAGGATATCAAGTCTGCTTGAGTTAGTCCGAGAAAATTTTGAGGAGAGAGGATCGTGCTGGGTGTTGGTATTTGGGAGTCTGCGGAAAACATCCGTGAAAGGGCATCAGCCTTCCCGTTCTTCGCCCCCGGTCTGTATGCTATATGGAAATTAAAGCGGGAGAAGAAAAGGGCCCAACGGGCTTGGCGGGGTTTTAAGCGTCTTGCTGTTCTGAGGTACTCGAGATTCTTGTGATCCGTAAAGATCATCACCGGATGGACTGCCCCCTCCAGCAGGTACCTCCATTCCTCCAAAGCAAACTTTATAGCCAGCAGCTCTCTGTCACCCACGTCGTAATTGAGTTCCGGTGGGCTGAGTTTCCGAGAAACGAAAGCTATTGGGTGTAGAATGGCCTTTGGTCCCTGTCTCTGGGAAAGAATTGCTCCGGTTGCGATTTCCGATGCGTCTACCTCCAGTATGAAGGGCTGAGTCGGGTCAGGATGGCAGAGGATTGGAGCGGAACTGAATAGCTCTTTTAACTTAAGGAAAGCCTCTTGAGCCGCTGTGGACCACTGAAAAGATTGATGCTGCCGAGTTAATTGGGTAATAGGTGCCACAATGGCCGAGAATCCTACGATAAATTTCCGATAGAAATTGGCAAATCCTATAAACCTCTGTACTCCTTTTTTATTAGATGGAGCTGGCCATTCCTGAATTGCCTGAATCTTCTGAGGGTCCATGGCAACCCCATTGGTAGAGAGTATGAACCCCAAGAATTGTATGGTGGATCTCTCAAATTCACATTTTTCGGCTTTCAGGTATAGCTTGTGTTGTAGCAGAATAGCAAGAACCGTTTTAACGTGCCTTCTGTGCATCTCTAGCGTAGGGGAGAAAATAAGGATATCGTCCAGATATACCACGAGAAAGTCATCTAGATATTGTCGAAATATATCATTCACTAGATGTTGGAAGGTGGCTGGGGCGTTGCAGAGACCGAATGGCATCACTAAATACTCGAAGTGGCCGAATCTAGATCTAAAGGCCGTCTTCCATTCGTCTCCCGCCCTGATCCTGATGAGATTGTAAGCCCCTCGGAGGTCGAGTTTAGAGAACACCTTGGCCGATCGGAACCTCTGGAACAATTCAGGGATGAGCGGTAACGGGTACCGGTTCTTAATTGTAATGTTGTTTAGTTGTCGATAGTCTACGCAGGGTCTCAGGGTACCATCTTTTTTCCCGACGAAAAAGATACCCGCTCCGGCGGGTGAGGATGAAGGGCGGATGAAACCCTTCTCAAGATTTTCGTCTATGTACTGCTTCAGGACCTCCAACTCGGTTTCAGACAGGGGAAATATCCGGCCAAATGGAATCTCAGATCCAGGAAGAAGGTCAATTGGACAGTCGTAGGCCCTGTGAGGTGGTAGGCGGTCAGCCATTTGTTTGCTAAAAACTTCTTGAAACTCGAGATACTCGGAGGGGACGTGTTGAAGATTGCCTGGTGGTACCGCCATTGTGGCACAGACTTTGGAATCCGGGAGCAGGCAGTGCTGAGAGCAATACTGCGAAGAGAAGGATACCGACTTGGTGCTCCATTTGATTAGTGGATCGTGAGCTTGTAGCCATGGTAGGCCAAGTATGATGGGAAAGATTGGTGAACGGATTAGGTCAAGCCGTAAGAACTCCCGATGGCCGGAGTCTGTGACTACTGGAATAGGTTGGGTCTCCTGGGTGATGGGACCAGAGCAAGGAAGGGATCCGTCGGCCAAATGTATTTGCAAATTCTGCTCTTTGGTTTGTAGAGGGATCTTCAATCTGTGTGCCAAGGTGGAATCTATGAAACAGCTGCAGGCCCCGGAATCAACGATGGCCTGCAGGCGAGTCTCCCTTTCCGGAAGCTGTAGAGAAACAAACAACATCACATAAGCCTTGGGAATGTTATTGTTTGGAAAGTTCAATACGTTTGATTGAGGGAACTTACTAGGCCTGATCGGACAGCTGCGTAGGAAGTGTCCGGTTCCTCCGCAATAGAGGCAAAGGTTAGACTGCCGCCTGCGTTGCTTCTCTTCGGAGGTTAACGGACCTCGGACCAGGCCGAGCTGCATTGGTTCGGCCTCAGGGACCGATGCAGAGGGAACTGAAGATGAATTTGAAGGTACAGTGGAGTGAGGTCTTGGTGACGCCCAGACAGGGCGAGGCAGCTGAAACCGTTCTGAGCGCCGCTCCCGAAGACGCCGGTCGAGCTTGGTAGCTGCTTGAATGAGTTCCTCTAGGGAAGCAGGGGTCTCCATCCTGGCTAACTCATCTTTGAGTAACTCAGACAAGCCTTGACGGTATTGATAACGTAAGGCCGGCTCGTTCCAGTTTGTGTCGGCCGCCCATTTACGGAACTCCACTGTATAGTCCTCAACAGGTCTTCTCCCTTGGGACAGGTGGTGCAAGATAGCTTCGGCTGTGGCCATGCGTTGCGGATCATCGTAGAGCTGGGTCATGCTCTCAAAGAAGGCCTCGATAGTGTTCAGGGCAGGATTGCTCTGTTCCATCAGGCTGTGGGCCCACGCCTGGGGCTCTTCGGATAGCAGGGAAATCACAAACCCCACTTTGACAATTTCTGAGGAGAAGGTTCTCGGCTGTAGAGCGAAGTAGAGGGAACATGCGTTTTTAAAAGCCCTAAACTTCTTGCGGTCTCCCGAGAACCGTTCAGGTGTAGGGACCCTGGGCTCAGGAAGAGCCATGACCACAGTGGGGTTGGCCGGAGCTTGGGGAAGTGGACCCCCACCGCTGGGTGCAGGAGCTGCGGCTGCGGAAGGTAGTAACCCGGTGATCTGCTGCAGACGGTTATCAATTTGTGTATAACCTTCTTGTAACTTCTGTACGGAGTCCGCAAGGGTAGGTACTTGTTGACACAGGATCTCCAGAGGAGAGCGCGCTCTGTCGGCCTCAGACATCTGGCTGGTTTGTACTGTCACGGACAAATACTCACCGAGGCCGAGATGCTGAGAGCGGCTTGCCCTTACGACCACGCGCACCCAGAGCCCCGAGATGGGTACAGGAGGCTGAGGGCACGCGGAGGCACGGGCTTCCGGGAGGATAGTAGGTTCCGGAGCTGGAAGCGGGTGTCCTGGGATCCGTAGGGAGCAGGGCTGAAAACACAAGCAGAGGTTAGGGTACAAGCAGGTGATAATCAGGGTATCACAAGATCCAGCAGTGCAGTGGTTAAGCTGGCCAGGGTTTGGTGCACAGATCAGGCAGCTAGAATCAAGATAGTCCGGCAGAGTGGTAATTAAACAGGCCAGGGGTTTGGTACACAGGTCAAGCAGGTTATTGGTAAGATTGTCCAGCAGAGTAGTGGTTAAACAGGCCAGGGATTTGGTACACAGATCAAGCAGGTTATTGGTAGGATTGTCCAGAAGAGTAGTGGTTAAACAGGCCAGGGGTTTGGTACACAGATCAGACAGCAGCACAAAGGGATAATCCGGGAGAGTAGTAGTTAAACAAGCCAGCAGGGGTTCGGTACACAGATCAGGCAGCAGCACAAAGGGATAATCCGGGAGAGTAGTAGTTAAACAAGCCAGCAGGGGTTCGGTACACAGATCAGGCAAGTACAGGGTAAACACAGGCTCAGGGAACAGGGAGAGCTGACGACAAACCAGCAACCCGACTGGGCGCTGGAGCCGTCAGATATAGTCCCCCTGCCCGGCGAGCGCGTCAGTGTGACGCGCTACCGGGCACCCGCACGGGCTACGGCGCGCACACGGGGACCGCCGTGCACCCGCGCGCGCCGCACCATCAGGCCGCAGACGGGTGCGCGGCGAAGCGCTCGTCCCGTGCGCATGCGCACCGGAGCCCGGCGAGCGGAGACGCTCCCTGGCTCCTGACACGCACAGGAGTAAGGACCCTGGGTTCTGGTGGTGGCAACACGACTGTAGAAGTTACTGGCGAACAATCAGTGGAGATTGAAGGTGTCGCTGCAGAAGCACTTGGCAGACTTTGGTCAGATGACAGGACTGTGGCAGGGAGATTTTGAATTGGGCCTTCTAACTGGAAATAGCCATCCTGCAATTTCTTCACGGCTTGAGTAAGTGCTGTGATTTGTTGGCACAGAACCTCCAACGAGGAAGCACCTCTTTTGGCCTCTAACGTGTTGGCTGTATGATACTGTCACATACCTGGTCTGAGGCCAACTTGATGAGAGGGCTTCCCTTGCGACTAAATGCCAAGCACCCCTGAAGGTGGAAACAGGGAGTGCTAGACTCAAAGAAGCACGGGTGCCATTTAGGTAGATCCACTGGAAGTAGTTAGCAGTGCAGAGGAAATGGATAGCTGTCAGCTGGTCTGTCAGGGCAGAAGGCAGGACCTCCGTAGCTCCAGGTGTGTAGTTGAAACAGGGCAGCGACCACAGGCAAGGTGGCACCCGAGGAAGAAGCAGGAGCAGGCTGGTAGCACAGGACTGAAGAGGCAAAGTCAGGATGAGAGCCGAAGTCATACACAGGAAGGTGAGCCAGGGAGTATGCAGAAGGGTAGTTAGGAGCAAGCCAAGGTCGTACACGGTAGAGCAAGTGAAGCAGAGTCCTTAGAGAAAGCCAGGGTCAAAAACCAAGGATTAGGCAGCAGAGAAGTCCAAAGGCAAGCCGGGTCGGTAACAGGTAACCCAAGAATACGAAAAACACATGAGCGTGGAGCACTGATAGCTGAAGATCATCCAGCAAAGTCTGAGTGCAGCCACTGACCTTATATAAGACGTTTGGTGCCAGTTCTGGCAGCAGGTGCGAGTGAACGTGTGCCAGTGCGAACGTTCGTGCGCATGCACACATTTCTGTGCAAACGAGCATGGCCATGTAAAGTATTGGCAACTATGCCAGGTCTTTACTTCAGCACTTGCACATCTTTATTCCTCTGACTCTTTTTCAGCACCTGGTCATTCTGAATAGCACCCTGACAATGGGCTATAGCAACTGAGTCTAAAGGTAGAGGCCTGTACTATTAACAGTTCTGAACTCAGGCAACTGGAAACCACAAAAAAGGTTTGGAACAATAGTGGTGTTGTGTGGGCTAAGAACACTCACAACTGGTTCCACAATGTGGAAGGGCGGAGTGATGATCTTGCGGTTGGGGGCCCCCTTTGTCTTCTGTATGTATGGCTGTGAAGCTGGTGATGACCTGGTCCATATGCCCCCATGCTCCGCTAGCATGCCTCCTCTCTGGTGACTTTTGCAACTCTCCGTCTCTGCTTGATCTGGCCTTGGCCCGCGTGGATCCACTATACTTTCTCTTTCACGTCTGGCCTCCAGCACAGTCCCTCCCATCACCCCCATGTTCTATGGCTTTTCCCTTTTTAAATGCTCCAGCCCCTTTCTCAGTTCTCTTGGTCTGTGTAGTTCAGTTTCAGCTAATCTGGATGAAAGATACAGCATACAAGTCACAGGGTGCCCAGCATTCCTGTATTGGGTCTTGTAATAACTAAGTTGTGGAGCACTGCCTTCTTGTGGCCAAATACAGTTCTGCATAACAGTAATAGTGCATAATGTACATTCGCAAATGTCTTATCTATTTAAAAAGAAATAAAAATGACCAACTAGTACATACAGTAAATAGATCTAACTTGATGTTACAGAAACATTACAAAAAAGAGCAAGAATAATATGTTATATAGAGTCCATCCTCCTAAGTTCTGTATGTTGACTGAACACAGAGAGAGAGAGTGAGAGAATGACAGAAAAGATGCCTGAACTTCTGCTTTTATGATACACAAGAATTCATTCATGTAGCACTGCCCCTTGGAGGTTGCTTAGAATTGCATGTTCATCTGTGCCACTTTGACCATGTAAGCTTTCCAGCCCTCCTGACACTCTAGGTTCACACATGTTGTTTGTACCTTTAAGTAACACATCAACACAATGCAGATTGTTTAGCTCTCTCTGATTTTACTTGTTCAAGGGGAGAGTCTTGGAACAGGGTATTAGTCAGCTAAGTCCTGGGTAACAGCCAAAACACAGTTGAAAAGGTTCCCTGAGGTAATTATATAACAACTTGGAATCACTGATGTAAATAGCAATGTACATAGGAAACAGACAATAAAGGAATAAATATCTAAGGAAAGTTGCAGTCAGGGGTGGATCCAGAGTCTAGTCTCGGGACGGGCACTGCCAGAAAATAAGTTTTTTTGCGGGCAATTTATCGGGGAATTGGCTGATGTTGGCGCTTCAATCATCCCGGCACCATGGTTGTTATGGTGTCAGGATGATTAAAGCGCATTATTTATATTATTACATTTTGTTATATAAAATGAAATAGTTCAACTCACCATAATGCATAATCAGTGGGAGCCTGAGTGTGTCACTTGCCACGTCACTTGCCACAAGTTGCGGACTGTCACTTGCCACGTCACCTGCCACAAGTTGTGGACTGCCACTTGCCATGTCACCTGTCACTCGTTGCCGATTGTCACTTGCTGCTAAGGTGGGGATTGTCTATTGCTGTGTCCCAGAGTCAGGCAGCAGAGAGATGATGTAATCTCTCTGCTGCCTACGGCTGCCTGCACAGTGAGGGCGGAACTACAGGGCGGTGAGAGATGATGTAATCTTTCTGCTCCCCTGTCCGCCGGCTCGCTCATTGGCCAGCCGTCCTCTCACCCACCGAGCCACCCAGCTGCCCGGTCCGCCCGCTCTCTCACCCGCCCGCCGAGCTGCTCGCTTTTTCACCAGCATCTAATTTCTCGGGGTGGGGGCAATTGCCACGTTAACCCCCCCCCCCGCATCCACCCTGGTTGCAGTATATGCTATCACTGCTAAAAGTAGACCCCAGGGTGGCCTATTATATCTTTAATCCTAATGAGAGACTGGGTATTCTAGATCTTAGGGGTATGTCCCTTTAAATAGCAATAGGATAACAGTGTCCAGGATACAAGGCTTCGCAATGATCTTCACCGGCAAGTTGGAGATCATAAAACAAGAATCCTGAGTGTGGCACAGTGAGGTATAATCAAAGCAGATAGTTGTGCCTGGCTAATTGTAATCCTCAGAGTAATTTCAGGTGTAAGGTGTCTGTATACAGTGTTCTGTGAGATAAGTTAAGGCAATTCCAGGTGTGGGATGTCTATATACAGTGTTCTGTGAACTAGGACAAAGCAGAGATTGTATTGGCCGGCGGATACCCTCTCACCAAACTGAAGAACAGCATAGGAACCTCCTGAAGAGCGATTCAAGTCGATGCATCCTGCTGCAGGACGGGCGAGGGCGAGGATGCCGGATTGGCTGTGGAGACCGTGAGTCGTCCGATCTGGCTGGTGACAGCGACGCTGTGGTGATGCCCCCTGTGTGGCAAGTGGCGTAGGACCCCTCCTGGGTCGGAGCTGGGATCGCCAATTTACCGCGTGGTAGGCCACAGTCCTCTCACACAGCAGCGGAGGGCTGTTTACTTGATGGAACCCGGGAAGCAACAAAGCTTGGGCCTAGTCTGCTGACCCTTTTAAAGCCTCTGCCAGAGTTATTTCTCTGTAGCAGATCGCATGCTGGGATGTGTAGTCCAGAGATAGTTCTGTAGGCTTAGGATATCTGTTCAAGAGACTACAGTCCCCACACTGCTCTCTGCTGGGCTCAGGAAGATGATGAAAGTACTTTCAAGCCTAGCACTAGAGGAACACAGAAGATGGTCTAAGAAAGGAGAGGGTAAGTCTGCAGTGCCAGATAACTGTAGTGTGCTGTTGGCTACACTCATATTAAGAAACACATACATTGGCACCTCTTATGTGGGGGTCCTCACACCGCCTCAAAAGTCCTTCATCCAATCTGCAATTTTCATAGAACTTTGCAGTTCTTGCTGAGATCCTCCAGTAGATGGTGCTGTCATATTGTGGCCAAGTTCTCTGATCCAGGTCTGATCCAGGTCAACATTAGGCCACAGTCTGCCTCTTGACTCCTTGATGATGGACAGCCAGCAAATGTTGCCATACTTAGGACTGTGCCTTGAGGCGATTTAGTTTGCATATGTAGCGCTATACAAGTTACTCATTCATTCATTCACTGCAGGGAGATCTCGGGAATGGTTTGCTTGTCGATGCATTTACAACCACTTATAGTTCCTCTTTATGTAGACATGTCAGGTTGCAACAACATTTCAATACTTCAGGTATTATGTTTGTGGCACTAGAAATTTATTACCAGAGGTGGGGACTGCAATACAGGCCTACAGGCCTTAAAAGAAAAGTATGGCCAAGGCCATCCTTTTGCACTTCTGTGACCCAGAGTGAACTGACAGCGGGCTAAAGCCTGCTGTTGTCAGAGAGCTGGTCCAAGTTCTGGAGAGATCCCAACCATATTGTCAGGATCCACCCATATGCCTGATTGACAGCTAGCTATGGTGCACGCTCCAATGAGCCGAAGGGTGATGTCACACACCACGCCACTCAATACAGTAGTAGACGGGCCCACCCACGGTGGGGCCATATATATAAAAGGAGACCCCGATCTGGCTACAGCAGTGGTACACTGGGGTGAGGATTGTCACCCACCCAGGATGGGACACTACTAAAATCTTATATGGGTAAGAAATATCTAAAAGTCTAGTCGTGTACTTTTGCTCCAATTAAGTAATATCTGTTCTTACATAAAGTATTTATTTTATTTATCACTATAGGATATGCTGTGGAGCTTTTTGGGTTCACTTTGCTGCTTTAATAAATACCCTTAATAAAATAAGCTTTTATGAATCCATTTATATGTTTGCTGTTCCTCTGCTGCCATCTACATACAGTATCTCACAAAAGTGAGTACACCCCTCACATTTTTGTAAATATTTAATTCTATCTTTTCATGTGACAACACTGAAGAAATGACACTTTGCTACAATGTAAAGTAGTGAGTGTACAGCTTGTATAGCAGTGTAGATTTGCTGTCCCCTCAAAATACCTCACCACACAGCCATTAATGTCTAAACTGCTGGCAACAAAAGTGAGTACACCCCTAAGTGAAAATGTCCAAATTGGGCCCAATTAGCCAATTTCCCTCCCCGGTGTCATGCGACTCATTAGTGTTACAAGGGGGAGCAGGTGTGTTAAATTTGGTGTTATCGCTCTCACTCTCTCATACTGGTCACTGGAAGTTCAACATGGCATCTCATGGCAAAGAACTCTCTGAGGATCTGAAAAAAAAAATTGTTGCTCACATAAAGATGGTCTAGGCCAGTGATGGCGAACCTTGGCACCCCAGATGTTTTGGAACTACATTTCCCATGATGCTCAACTACACTGCAGAGTGCATGAGCATCATGGGAAATGTAGTTCCAAAACAAGTGGGGTGCCATCACTGGCCTAGGCTATAATAAGATTGCCAAGACCTTGAAACTGAGCTGCAGCACGGTTGCCAAGACCATACAGCGGTTTAACAGGACAGGTTCCACTCAGAACAGGCCTCGCCATGGTCGACCAAAGAAGTTGACTGCATGTGCTCAGCGTCTTATACAGTGGTTGTCTTTGGGAAATAGACATATGAGTGCTGCCAGCATTGCTGCAGAGGTTGAAGGGGTGGGGGGTCAGCCTGTTAGACCATATGCCGCACACTGCATCAAATTGGTCTGCATGGCTGTCATCTCAGAAGAAAGTCTCTTCTAAAGATGATGCACAAGAAAACCTGCAAAAAGTTTGCTGAAGACAAGCAGACTAAGGACATGAATTACTTAAAAAAACTTATTTGGTTCAGATGGTGTCAAGTGTGTGTGGCGGCAACCAGGTGAGGAGTACAAAGACAAGTGTGTCTTGCTTACAGTCAAGCATAGTGGTGGGAGTGTCATGGTCTGGGGCTGCATGAGTGCTGCCTGGACTGGGGAGCTACAGTTCATTGAGGGAACCATGAATGCCAACATGTACTGTGACATACTGAAGCAGAGCATGATCCCCTCCCTTTGGAGACTGAGCCGCAGGGCAGTATTCCAATATGATAATGACCTCAAAAAAACTCCAAGACAACCACTGCCTTGTTAAAGAAGCTGAGGGTAAAGGTGATGGACTGGCCAAGCATGTCTCCAGACCTAAACCCTATTGAGCACCTGTGTAGTCATTTTTGCTGTGTGCTTTGGGTCATTGTCATGTTGGAAGGTAAACCTTTTTCCCATTGACAACTTTCTGGCAGAGGGCAGAAGATTTTCCTCAATAATTTGGTGGTATTTTGCCCCATCCATTTTATCTTGTATCCTGATGGGAACCACTCTGATTGGCTACTGATCGTCAGACGGAATCAGGCTCTGACATCTGAGATTGTAAGCCTGCAGCCGCTAGTAGTGTCAGCTGTTGGCTTTGAAAGAGGAATAAGTTTATTAATATATTCCCAGCGTGCAGCAACATACCGGCGAACCAGGCTACCTGCAGGCACCCCCCTCAGCAACAATAGCCCCTCTCTTCAGGAACACTGCTCCCCCACCCCCCCCGGCCCCAGCAAAAATAGTTTCTTCCCAGCAACAACAGTGTTCCCCCTCCACAGCAGCAATAGCTTTCCCACCCCTAACAATATTTCTCCCAGCATCAATAGACCCTCCACCAGCCAGTAACAGCAGACCCCTCCCTCAACAATTTACCCTCCACTCCCAGAAAAATTAGATCCCCCATAGCAATAATAGACCTCCCTAGCAACAGTAGACAGACCCGCAACAATAGATCCGCCCCACAAAAATAGATTCCCTAGCAGCCAGCAAGCAACAATAGATCCTCCAGCACCCCTTGCCATTACATACATTTGTCTGGTGGAAGTGCCAAAACTAAGATTTCCCGCGGTCCCGCTGAAAAATCTTGCAAGTGTAGCGCTCTCCCCGACCTCCAGAGTCCTGGTGGTGACCCCCAGAGTCAGGGAGGGCTGACATTCCTCCTCAGGGTGCAGGTTACTAGGCATGGTGGGTGCTGTGCAAGATGGAAAGATGGGCACAGTCACTTTTAAAAATGAACAAAGAGAGTTTTATTTCTCTTAACAGGAAATGTGGGAGAGAGAGGTAGGGCATAGGACACCCTTAGGCAAATGCAATAGCAAATTGGCAGACTCCTTGGACAAAAATAGAACTAGGCAGACAGCTATACAGAAAAAGGACCTTTAAGCTGAATTCAGCAAAAGTATTTCGTAGCAGTTGCTGTCTCCTATAGCAACAACCTTACTTACAGTATCCCACTGTAGATCCTACTTGCTGTACTTCTTCAAGCTTTACTTACAGCCACCCCCCTGTACTCCTTCAAGCTTTATTCACAGCTACCCGCTGTACTTCTTGGATGAGTTCTCTTTGAAGCTTTCCCAGCCACTTCACAGTCCCCGGCTGATGAAGAGTCTCCTCTAGTACTCCTTCAAAACTCCATACCAATACACCTGCCTATGACGATAAGAGTGGTTGACCCTCTGGCAACTTCTTCTCCCATGCCTCCTGGCAATGATCAGGCTCACCTCGGGCTCAGCCCCTTTACACATGGTTAGGCCCCAGGCTTTAGGCCTACACCTCTGCTGTTGCTCCACACACACCCACCCAGGCTGCAGCCCGGTTGGCAAGAACTCTGATCACCTGACTTTCTCCGAATAAATACCCTCTCCCAGCATTCGTGAGGACCAAAGAAACTCCTGCTGATTGGCTGAGAGATGTATATACACTCTACAGCTACAGTAAACAGGTATGTTTTCTGTTGTTTGGTAATTATGGTAAACAGCCTGACACATAAAAGGGGTGAGTAGGGACACACACACACACCATCATGCTGTAACATCTGACGCCACTCATGATAGAAGAAACTTGCCTGATGCTCCAGGAGAATCGTTGCCAATGGAGATCACAAACATACAGTAACAGAAGATAAGTAACCTTTAAGTGTATTTGTACTGATATAGACTATAGGCTGTTCATTTGATAGGCATTTTGCTTGTTATAGATATCTGTCAGTCTTGTATTGTATTCCTAATATTGTAATAGTTTTTGTATGTACAGCATCTTTGTATAGTAAAGCACATTTACACACTGCAGAAATCTCAGCTTCCTTGCTTATACCACAGAGTAACCTTGCTAGATAGACGCAAGCAAAACATAACCTGAATCCACTGTAAGTTATCACACTGATGTCAAAAGTAACAGTGCCACCTACTGACGAAAGGGAGAAATCACAGTTGATGCCAGACTTAGAAGAAACCCATTTGATCAAATAGACTGCAAAATAGCCAGGCTAGTTACCACCTAGCACAACTAAATTTTCTATCAGCCCTGTTTAGGACAAAGGTGTGTAGCGTCAGTCTCACTCTATAACCCGTGATCCCGCCAAGCTGGCCGGAACAATGTACACAGGCTTTCCAGCCAGAGAGAGGGGGATTTTTTACCCCCCCCCTTCTTGCTGTTTTCACGGACTGAGTAATGCAATGTGAGCTAACACACAAAGAGCTGTGCATTCAGCAGCCTCTCTTGTGCCCCTATTGGCCGGAAGAAGAAAAGCAATTAAAGGCACAATTACAACAGCCAATGGGAGAGAATGTACTGAACTGCAGGGAGAGCTGCAATGGATTCTGGGACATGCAGTTCCCACAAAAAATATCCCCATAGACTTTGCTGATAGGAAAGTAAAAGACTCCACTTTGTGTCCCGAGGTAAAAGTCAGTCAGCCATGAAAGAGACCAGACCTGAGGGAGAGGTGCCGTCTCTCAGATGATCTCCCCGTGTGATTCAGGCCTCCACCACAAGTTGGGACATCCAGCCTGAGAGAGGGGGATCCCAGGTGCATTTCAAGGTGCACCTGCACCGACGGTGAATCGTTCCAGTGTGAGGTGACCAGTCGGGTTGCCTGTTCCAGGACGTTCATTTGGGCCTTGATTGCAGGATTTGGTGAGAGGGCATTTCTGCCCATCTGCAGGGAACAGAGACACTGCACTACAGAAGGAGTTATACAGCTGTATACAAACATCATTGCTGGTAGTCATCTTGCTGACACTTGTGGGATAAAGGATAAGGCTATCCATTTCTGGGACATTGTATACAGACATCATTGTCCTCTCACCTTGTTAAACAAAACCCTGCCTGTTTCACTTGATAATCTGGGCCAGTTGTGTTGTTTGGCCCTGCTACCCAGGAGTTAAAGTGCACCAACAAAAGTGGTTAGCTGAAGACACCAAAGCTTATCTTTTCTTCAAAAGGACTGAAGCTGCTAGGACCATACGGACCCCCACACACATATTCAGGGCTCTGCATATGCATTGGGTGTGTGGGACAGTGTATCTATAAAGTTAAGCCATTACTTGCTGACTTAAATAGATGTGTAAAGTTGGGCCTGTGGTGTCCAGGGACAGTAGAGAAAGGCCTGGCACAAATGGAGTGTCCTGCCTGGACTCATAGAGCCAATCTGAATAAAGGTAACCAATCTAATTTGAAGTGCCATATTGTGCTTTATTTACCATTAAAATGTGCCTCTGCTTTTCGGGACATTCTCAGGTTTGGAATCCCCTGAAAGCAGCTTGAATAGAGGATTGAGAGCTATATTGCTCTTAAATCTCAGTTATTGATCTCTAGTTGATTACTTGATTATATATTGTTACTGTCTGTTATCCTTCCACAGAAATAATGCAGTAAAGACAATTTCTCTGTTTTATTATAGCGTGTGATTCTCATTGGTCCTTGCACTTACACTATTGCCAGGTGTGCCAGAGGGGGCTGAGACTGTTATTAGGGTTGAGAGGCAGAGTAACGGACTGAACAAACTCAAGCAGCTCCTTCGGGGGTGCCGCTACATGTGCTACACAAGAAACAATAATTAACAGACTGTGGCAGGGAAGGAGTTAATTATGAGTGATTACGTTTTCTTTTACTGTCTGCTTAAATCAAATGCTGGGTACACACGATCGGACTTTCTGTGAAACTAGGTCCGACGTTCTTCCTGCCGGACTACCGCCGAACTTTCTGAACGGACGGACTTGCCTACACACGACCGGAGTTTCCGGCAGGCTAGGTCCGCCCGTCTTCCCGACGGACTTTAGCTGGAGTTACGGCGGACTTTCAGAATGAACAGACTTGCCCACACACGGACAAGTCCGTTCATTTTGAACGTGACTCGGGTATGACGGGACTAGAAAAGGAAGTCAATCTAGTCGCTTTTATCGGCGAGATTGACACCTTGCAAGCTCCGTCGCGGGGCATACCAGGCCCTTAGGTCTGGTATGGATTTTAAGGGGAACCCCCTACGTCGAAAAAACGGCGTGGGGTCCCTCCCAAAGTCCATACCAGACCCCGATCCGAGCACGCAACCGGTCAGGAAAGGGGGTGGGGACGAGCGAGCGCCCCCCTACTGAACCGTACCAGGCCCCATGCCCTCAATATGGGGGGTGGGTGCTTTGGAGGAGAAGGCGCCCTGCGGGGCCCACCCCACCACAAAGCACCTTGTCTCATGTTGATGAGGACAAGGGCCTCTTCCCGACAACCCTGGTCATTGGTTGTCGGGGTCTGTGGGCGGGGTCTTATCGGAATCCGGGAGCCCCCTATAATAAGAGGGCCCCCAGATCCCAGCCCCCCACCCTATGTGAATGAGTTTGGGGTACATGGTACCCCTACCCATTTACATAGGGAAAAAGGGAAGGTCTTCTTCCGACTCCAGGGGTCTTCTTCCTACTCCGGGGGTCTTCTTCCAACTTCGGGGGTCCCTCCGGTTCCTCTTCTCCCAGCGTCCGGTTGGTTCTTCTCCGCTCTCTGGCCTCTTCTCCCGGTGTTCGACCTCCGCTCCCGGTGTTCCAGTTCTTCTGCCGGCTCCTCCACTATCTTCATGCCGCTCTTTTGCTAGCAGGGCCCGGACTTCTGGCTTCTTCCTTCTTCTCTTCTTTCCATGTTGACACGACACTCAGGGACGGTGACGGCATAAGGGGGCGGGGTCACCGCTTATATATGTCACCTCGGAGCGCTCAGAGAGCATTCCAGCCAGAGAGAGCGTCGTGTCAACATCGCAAGAAGAGAAGAAGGCAGAAGTCCGGGCCCCACTAGCAAGAGCAGCAAAAGAGCAGAAGATAGCGGAGGAGCCCGGCAGAAGACCCGGAGAGCGTGGAGAAGAACCGGAGAGACCCCCGAAGCCGGAAGAAGACCCCCGAAGCTGGAAGAAGACCCCCGGAGCTGTCTAATAAATTACTTACTCTTCCCAACAACCAACGCCCAGGGTTGTCGGGAAGAGGCCCTTGTCCTCATCAACATGGGGACAAGGTGCTTTAGGGTGGGGGGGCCGCAGGGTGCCCCCTCCCCCAAAGCACCCCCCCATGTTGAGGGCATGCAGCCTGGTACGGTTCAGGAGGGGGGGGGCGCTCGCTCGCCCCCACCCCCTTCCTGAACGGCCGGGCTGCGTGCTCAGATAAGGGTCTGGTATGGATTTTGGGGGGACCCCACGATGATTTTTCAGCGTAGGGGGTTCCCCTTAAAATCCATACCAGGCCCTTAGGTGTTTTTTCCTATTGCAGTAAGCGCGAGATGCAGTAGCCTTCCATCGGACCAGCATATAGACGAACGGGCTTTCCGTCTTTCACGACGGAAAGATTTGAAACATGTTTCATTTCTAGGTCCGGCGGACTTTTGGGAAAAAAAAGTCTGCAGGAGCCTACACACGATCGGATTGTGCGGCGGACTCCGGTCCGCTAAAGCAAGTATGCCGTAAAGTCCGGTCGTGTGTACGCGGCAAAAAAGTTGTGTTTTTTCAATATCCTGATCTTTCCCTTTGTCTTTTTTTTTTCTCCAAGTATCTATTTTTTCAAGTCTGGGAGAAGAAGGGACTTTTTGGGCTGCATATCCATGATGCGAATCACCCGTTCCACCGCAAAGGTGCTCTATTGGATGAGATGTGGTGACTGTGGAGGCCATTGGAGTACAGTGACCTCATTGTCCAGTGGTGAGATGATTGGAGCTTTGTGACATGGTGCATTATCCTGCTGGAAGGAGCCTTTAGAAGATGGGTACACTGTAGTCATAAAGGGATGGACATGGTCAGCAACAATACTCAGGTAGGCCATGGCATTTAATCGATGCTCAATTGGTACTAAGGGGCCCAAAGTGTGAGAAAGAAAATATCCGCCACACCATTACATCACCATCACCAGCCTGAACCGTTGATACAAGGCAGAATGGATCCATGCTTTCATGTTGTTTACACCAAATTCTGACCCTACCATCTGAATGTCACAGCTGAACTTGAGACTGATCAGACCAGGCAACGTTTTTTCCAAATTTTTCATTGTCAAATTTTGATGAGCCTGTGCAAGTTGTAGCCTCAGTTTCCTGTTCTTAGCGGACAGGAGTGGTCTTCTGTTGCTGTAGCCCATCTGCTTCAAGGTTCAATGTGTTATGCATTCGGAGATGGTATTCTGCATACTTAGTTTGTAACGAGTGGTTATTTGAATTACTGTTGCCTTTCTATCATCTTGAACCAGTCTGCCCATTCTCCTCTGACATCAACAAGACATTTTCCTCCACATAACTGCCGCTCACTGGATATTTTCTCTTTTTCGGACCATCCTCTGTAAACCCGAGAGATGGTTGTATGTGAAAATCCCAGTAGATCGGCAGTTTTTGAAATACTCAGACCAGCCCGTCTGGCACCAACAACCATGCCACAATTAAAGTCACTTAAATCCCTTTCTTCCCCATTCTGATGCTTGGTTTGAACTACAGCGAGTTGTCTTCCCCATGTCTAGATGCCTAAATGCAGAGTTGCTGCCATGTGATTGGCTGATTAGCAATTTGTGTTACCAAGCAATTGAACAGGTGTACCTAATAGTGGCTGGTGAGTATAAATTTCCTTTATGCTCCTACCACACCGCTTCTAATCTAGGAGCCATGCGGTGGGAGTATAATACAATCTATGATTAAGCTAATCAGTCCAGGTCCTCCCACTCCTGCCCTGCAATATCACCACCGTTCTGTCCCATCTTCTACTGGCCCCCTTCCACGGATTGTCCCTGGCTCCACCTACCGCATAGCCTCTACTCCTGGAGATTTGCTGCCCACTGTGAGGAGCTCCGGGGACCACACAGGGGCAGGGAGCCCAGAGTATTATCTAATGCAGGGACTATCAAGCTTGCTGTCAGACCCTAGGAGGCAGGGCCACTGGAGTTGGTGGGAGGGGCAGGGGTGTGGGCGGTTCGTCCTGTTCTAGTGCAGGTGGCTGCTGTATTCAGGCTGAGTCACCAGCTTAAGATAATGAGGGAGGAGAAGGAGCAGATATAGCAGCCCGGGAAGCCTTTCGCAATGTTTTTTTTTACGTCGCAGAAGCGATATCAAAGCATTGACTTCGCTTCCGACCTCCTATGCTTTGGAGCCGAGCGGGGGGCATCTTCCCCTCAGTCAGCAGCCAGGCATCCACGGGAAAGGATGCGATTGTCTCCGCTAAGTGGCGGAGACGACTGGAGTGTGGCGGGAGGGGGGTGGGCACCTCTCCCGCCACCACTAATAGTGATCTCGCGGCAAATCCGCGACGGAGGCCACTTTTATCTTTAAGAGAAACGCACTGCATTCCCGAAAATACCGGGGTTATGGCAGCTAGCTGGGTACGTCGGTTTTGCGTAGAATCATTAAGGAAGGCAGGGCTGAATATTTTAATGTAGCATAGAGGGAAAGGGGTTTCATAATCCGGGGCCAATCAAAATCCTCAGCACGAGGCCCAAGATGCTTTTATACAAGAAAAAGAACCGCTGCCCCAGGTGTATAAAGATAAGGCTGATTGGAGTATCTTGCAGAGTGCTAGCCCCGGCCCGCCTCCATGGGAAACTTGGAAAGAAGAAAGAAATGGCTGCACATCCAGAACTTACGATTGCCTTTTATTTTGTTTCACAAAGATAACACCAAAGACACCAAACTGTGGTCACGTAGATGCGTTTCACACATACATCTTGTGCTTAATCATTACCGTAATGATTAAGCACAAGATGTATGTGTGAAACGCGTCTACGTGACCACAGTTTGGTGTCTTTGGTGTTATCTTTGTGAAACAAATTTAAAGGCAATCGAAAGTTCTGGATGTGCAGCCATTTCGTTCTTCTTTCCAAGATGCTTTTAACCTGGCCCCACTGACAGGCCCAGAAGCATGCCGACAGAAGAGGCATTAAAGGCCCTATAGGGACAGCCAAAGGGCAGGATGTGGCCCTGGGGCCTCAATTTGTGCAAGTCTGATCTACATTCAAAGCAGACACATTAAGATACCTGCTATTACCTGTATTCCCAAGAAAGCTTGCTTTGTGCCCCAGATTTTGTTTCATCTTGTTACCGGGACATGGTGGCATGGCAAAAGCTTTGCCAAATACTATTTTACTATCCATTCATACTACCTCTCATAACGGTACATTGGGCAGTGGAATGGCAGTTGGCAAAGCTTAGCCACAAAGCCAGGGAAATTCAAACTAGTATGAAAGTGAAGCTACAGTGGGGACAGAAACTATTCAGACCCCCTTACATTTCTCACTCTTTGTTATATTGCAGCCATTTGCTAAAATCATTTAAGTTAATTTTTTTCTTCATTAATGTACACATAGCACCCCATATTAACAGAAAAACACAGAATTGTTGACATTTCTGCAGATTTATTAAAAAAGAAAAACAAATATCACATGGTCCTAAGTATTCAGACCCTTTGCTGTGACACTCATATATTTAACTCAGGTGCTGTCCATTTCTTCTGATCATCCTTAAGATGGTTCTACACCTTCATTTGAGTCCAGCTGTGTTTGATTATACTGATTGGACTTGATTAGGAAAGCCACACACCTGTCTATATAAGACCTTACAGCTCACAGTGCATGTCAGAGCAAATGAGAATCATGAGGTCAAAGGAACTGCCTGAAGAGCTCAGAGACAGAATTGTGGCAAGGCACAGATCTGGCCAAGGTTACAAAAAAATTGCTGCTGCACTTAAGGTTCCTAAGAGCACAGTGGCCTCCATAATCCTTAAATGGAAGACGTTTGGGACGACCAGAACCTTTCCTAGAGCTGGCTGTCCGGCCAAACTGAGCTATCGGGGGACAAGAGCCTTGGTGGGAGAGGTAAAGAAGAACCCAAAGATCACTGTGGCTGAGCTCCAGAGATGCAGTCGGGAGAAAGTTGTAGAAAGTCAACCATCACTGCAGCCCTCCACCAGTCGGGGCTTTATGGCAGAGCGGCCCGATGGAAGCCTCTCCTCAGTGCAAGACACATGAAAGCCCGCATGGAGTTTGCTAAAAAAAACACCTGAAGGACTCCAAGTTGGTGAAAAATAAGATTCTCTGGTCTGATGAGACCAAGATAGAACTTTTTGGCCTTAATTCTAAGCGATATGTGTGGAGAAAACCAGGCACTGCTCATCACCTGTCCAATACAGCCCCAACAGTGAAGCATGGTGGTGGCGGCTTCATGCTGTGGGGTGTTTTTCAGCTGCAGGGACATCACGACTGGTTGCAATCAAGGGAAAGATGAATGCGACCAAGTACAGAGATATCCTGGATGAAAACCTTCTCCAGAGTGCTCAGGACCTCAGACTGGGCCGAAGGTTTACCTTCCAACAAGACAATGACCCTAAGCACACAGCTAAAATAATGAAGGAGTGGCTTCACAACAACTCCGTGACTGTTCTTGAATGGCCCAGCCAGAGCCCTGACTTAAACCCAATTGAGCATCTCTGGAGAGACCTAAAAATGACTGTCCACCAACGTTTACCATCCAACCTGACAGAACTGGAGAGGATCTGCAAGGAGGAATGGCAGAGGATCCCCAAATCCAGGTGTGAAAAACTTGTTGCATCTTTCACAAAAATACTCATGGCTGTATTAGATCAAAAGGGTGCTTCTACTAAATACTGAGCAAAGGGTCTGAATACTTAGGACCATGTGATATTTCAGTTTTTCTTTTTTAATAAATCTGCAAAAATGTCAGCAATTCTGTGTTTTTCTGTCAATATGGGGTGCTGTGTGTACAATAATGAGGAAAAAAATGAACTTAAATGATTTTAGCAAATGGCTGCAATATAACAAAGAGTGAAACATTTAAGGAGGTCTGAAAACTTTCCGTCCCCACTGTAAATCAGAGGGGGCACAGAATATGTTTTCTGACTACTAAATTAAATTGCAGATATCTTTTGGTGTCTGCTCTTAGGCAGAACAATTACTTCTAAAAGTTCAAAATGGAGCACAGGTTTATCTTCCTGAAAGCCAATCATTGCATGTGTTTATACCTTAATCGAGGGGAAAAAAAATACTACTTCATTGTAAAATACACAGCACACCCAGGTTCCTTCGGGTCTCTTGCCTTATGTCCCCCCAATATGCTGACCTCCTATTATTCTCCATATAGTTCAGGTTTAGAGGGTAGGGTGGTACTAAATCAAAGGGGCACAGAATGTTTTGGTGCCCTCCCCCCCCTTTTTTTCTTTTCTTTCCAAAACCTCACAATTATAGACTTTTACTATGTCAAAAGATATGGTGATTTTTTTTTTTGGATACATGATATGATTCTTTTTGGTGTTGTTATATATGCTATTGTAGTTGTATCTCTTTATTATGGAACTAATATACTGTGTGCATTGTTTATCAGCTATAAGAGCATAAAATACTGAAGTGGAGCGGATCCTGAGGCAGTCCTCTAAAAAGGCGAAACATGTCGATCCACACACTTTTCGATACAAAAGACATAGCATTTTTTGGGGGGGGGGGAATCTGAATAGCCAACAGTTTTTTAGTTTTTGTCTGACATGACAGCAATCACTGCTCCCGATCACAGGGAGCAGTAGATCCCAGTCATGTCACTAGGCAGAACAGGGAAATGCCTTGTTCTTCCACTCTGTGACAGGATTGCGGGCCCCTGGCTGACGAGTCTGCGGAACCTGTGGGCACGGTCAAGGAGTACGCAGTGGGGCGCGCGCATGCCCACAATGCCGCAATTTAAAGGGGACGTACCTGTACGCCCATTTGCCCAGCTGTGCCATTGTGCCGACATGAATCGTCATGCACTGGTCAGCTAGTAGTTAAACACACAAATCCCCATTCTGGCTCTCGTGCCCGTAATCGCGGGTGGCAGGCGGACATCGCGGACATCGGCCACACACATCGTGTCCCCCGCCGGGCAGTGGGTGTGTGCCTGCTATGGCTCTTAAAGGAGCCGACGTACCAGTATGGTGATTTGCGGGAGCAAGCCAACCTACCGCCGTATAATGACGGCGGCTGGTCGGCAAGTGGTTAATTAATGGTTGCATTCTCCTATTTATGTAAATGGAGCTAAGCTGGCTGCCTTAGCTTGTGTAATAAACAACCTTGCATAACATACATAGTTGGGACTAACAACTCAAGGGGACTTTACTGTTTATTTGGCTAATGGGTAATTTGAATGATGGTAATATGTCAGTGGGTAAATTGCCATTTGTATGCCATGTGTTTGCCATAGATATCATAGATAAGAGCTCATGTGTTGGTGTAATCATATATAAGCTGGTACTCTCACGTAATTAATTATAATAAATATAATTTGGAGCTCATCTCATCTGAAGGTTATTCTACAGGTTTCCTACTAAGGGAAGGAACTTGAGATAATGATCTCTATTCGCCCACATCACTAAAAACGATCAATAAATGCTATATTACATGCTGCTCATACTCACTATGCTCACATACTCACACAGTCACTATGGGATTCATTTTCTGTATTCTGAAAAAAAACAAAAAAAAACTGGTTGATCCTGCTGTTCTGTCTACCCCTTCTGTCCATGTCCCCAGTGCAGTTGGGGATTTTGCAGAGCAGTATTGGCAGCTCTGCACATGCTCAGTTTTCAGTGTATTTCTACCCTCAACATTTCCTCCCTATCACATCTGAGCATCCCCTGTGACTATAGAGTCACACTTGTGGGCGAATACACAGTGGTAAATGACAGCCCACTCCCTTCCTCCTCCTCCATGCCCACTAACCAGTTAAACACAATGGGGCTGGGATATTACATGTAGATTGATGGAGGCTTCATCTCCCTGTTATTCTAACACACAGGCCAGAGGGTCGTGACACGTCCTGTGACTGGCAGAAATCCGCCCACACCATGTTATTGACAAAAATAATAAAGATTTAATTTCAAATACAGATTATTGTATGACAATTTAAACCAGTCTATTGATATTATTTAATTTTACTCTGTATCCCAAAGACAGTTTTGTTTTTCTGAACATGTGACCAGCAGCAGAGGACTAGAGAAGCTCCTCCAGCAGGCTGGGAAAGAGCTGGGTCATGTGGCAGCTGTATATCGATTAGGAAAAAGGTAGACATGTGCAATTCGTTTAGTTCCGAATTGGTTTAACGAATTTCAACAAATTCGTTAATTCGGAAATATCCGAATTAACGAAAACCTGTTTAACAAATTTTCCCGAATATTCGTAAATTCTAAAATTTGTACATTTGTGCATTCGTAAATGCGTACATTCGTGAATTCGGAAATTTGTAAATTCGGAAATCTGAAATAATAATTAACTAATAACAACTTAACTATTAAATTCTAGGTATTGTAATTTCTTTTCAAATTTGGCTGTTAGTGAACGTAACACATACAAATTTATCCGAAGTTACGAATTATCTGAAATAACGAATGCCGTATCCAAACGAATGGAGCGTAATAAATTAATAATAATAAATAATAAAAACTTTTTATTATTATTATTTATGAATTTGTTCCGCTCCCTTTGTTTAGATGCAGCATTCGTTATTTCAGATAATTCCTAACTTCGGATAAATTCGTATTTGTTACGTTCACTAACAGCCAAATTTAAAAGGAAATTACAATACCTAGAATTTAATAGTTAGTTACTATTTCAGATTTTCGAATTTTCGGGTTTTTGGATTTTCAAATTTTGAATTTCCGAATTTTCTCATTTACAAATGTACGAATTTACGTATATACAAATTTTCAAATTTCCGAATGTATGAATTTCCGAATGTACAAATGTGTGAATGTACGAATTTCTGAACGTACAAATTGCGATCATAACGAATGACCCGAAAAACGAAAAGAAAAACAAAACGAGTTTAACGAAAACGAACACATTTTTTGGCAGTGCACATGTCTAGAAAAAGGTACTTAGATGTTTCTTATATTTTTAATTAAAATAATTACAGTTTTATTATCCATATACTGAAATTGGAGGAATAATGTAAATTAAACAGTGTGTGTTTAATATCACTTTAATAAGACAGACAGATATTTATATACAGATCAAAAGGTGAAAGAACCTAAGATTTTATTTCACAATTCAACCATAAAACTTTAAAAAAAAAAGCCTTTCAGAAGTCACAACACTCCCCCTTCTTTAGGGCCCAGATTGGGACACCATAGTCCCCTCTGATAACTGCTATGACACATTTAGAGGGCGGTTGGGGATGCTATTATTGACAGTTGTAGTTTGTGCCAGGTTCTATATTCAATATGGTGAAAAGCTTTCCCTTAGGGCTGCAAGAAACAATCAAACGAGTGGAAGTCACTGACTACGTTGTGTTTCGACAGTCATAAAGGAGATTTTCCCAAATTGAATATAGTCTGCCAAATCCCTTTATTGGTATGGGAATTTTAAGACATCTTGAAAGTCCCATATCAATTAAGGGTTTTAACTGAGTACATTTTAATCCTCTGGGATGCGGTGTTAATGGTCACCACTTGCATCACAATCAGTTCAGAGAGAATATAAATCCTATGTGGCTATAGATTCATTTTAGTCTTTATAAAGCTTATACAACACGCCCTGATGAAGGGGGAGTGTTGCGCCCCCCCCCCCCAAAAAAAAATGTGTTGGCTACTTTTATGTTCCAATTGTGAACTGTTAACATTTTCTTGGACTCTTTCAGCTTACGGTTTGGTGCTCACTTGTATATCTTTGGATTCATTTTCTGGCACCCCAATGAAGGAGGCTCGTTTATGTTGGGAGCCACCTCATCAGGCACGTGAGTTTATTTGAAGACTGCCTACATTTGATTGCGTGAATAAACTTAGAAAACCTAGCGATCCTATTTTCTTCCTTAACCACTTCAATACCGGGCACTTTTACCCCCTTCCTGCCCAGGCCAATTTTTCAGCTTTAAGCGCTGTCGCACTTTGAATGACAAATGCACGGCCATACAATGTTGTACCCAAAATACATTTTTATCATTTTTTTTTTTAGAGAGCTAGAGCTTTCTTTTGGTGGTATTTAACTACCACTGGGTATTTTTTTTTCTTTGCTAAACATACGAAGAAAGACCAAAAGTTATGAAAAAAAAAAAAGTTTTTTCTAAGTTTCTGTTATAACATTTTGTAATTAAGTAATTTTTCTCCTTCACTGATGAGGCTTCACTGACAGGCACTGATAGGCATCACGATTGGGCTGCACTGATAATGATTGCACTGATTATTAGTGCAGATCCCCCCTGTAAGGAAAGCTGCTTATCGGCTTTCCTCTCCTCATGCGCTGTCAGAGTGAGCAGAGGAAAGCCGATAACCGGTATTTGCTATTTACACTATGATCAGCTATGATTGGACACAGCTGATCACATGGTAAAGAGTCTATGTCATACTCATAATAAAAAAAAAATTATATATATATATATACACACACATATATATATATATATATACACACACACACATATACACAGATGTGCTCATAAAAACATATCCTTGCAGAGTCTGATTTCTTGGCCATTTTTCAGAGAATATGAATAACACAAAAACATTTCTTTCACTCATGGTTAGTGTTTGGCTGAAGCCATTTATTATCAATCCACTGCATTTTTTAAAATCATAATCACAACAGAAACTACCCAAATGACCCTGATCAAAAGTTTACATACCCCAGGTCTTAATACCGTGTATTGCCCCCTTAACATCAATGACAGCTTGAAGTCTTTTGTGGTATTTGTGGATGAGGCTCTTTATCTTCTCAGATGGTAAAGCTGCCCATTCCTCTTGGTAAAAAGCCTCCAGCTCCTGTAAATTCTTGGGCTGTCTTGCATGAACTGCACGTTTGAGATCTCCCCAGAGTGGCTCAATGATATTGAGGTCAGGAGACTGAGATGGCCACTCCAGAACCTTCACTTTATTCTGCTGTAGCCAATGACAGGTCGACTTGGCCTTGTGTTTTGGATCATTGTCATGTTGGAATGTCCAAGTACGTCCCATGTGCAGCTTCCTGGCTGATGAATGCAAAAGCTTCTCCAGTATTTTTTGATAACATACTGCATTCATCTTGCCATCAACTTTGACCAAATTTCCTGTGCCTTTGTAGCTCACACATCCCCAAAACATCAGCGATCCACCTCTATGTTTCCCAGTAGGAATGGTGTGTACCTTTCATCATAGGCCTTGTTGACTCCTCTCCAAATGTAGCATTTATGGTTGTGGCCAAAAAGCTAAATTTTGGTCTCATCACTCCAAATGACTTTGTGCCAGAAGGTTTGAGGCTTGTCTCTGTGCTGTTTGGTGTATTGTAAGCGGGATACTTTGTGGCATTTGTGTAGTAATGGTTTTCTTCTAGTGACTCGACCATGCAGCCCATCTTTCTTCAAGTGCCACCTTATTGTGCATCTTGAAACAGCCACAGCACATGTTTTCAGAGTCCTGTATTTCACCTGAAATTATTTGTGGGTTTTTCTTTGCATCCCAAACAATTTTTCTGGCAGTTGTGGCTGAAATTTTAGTTGGTCTACCTGACCGTGGTTTGGTATCAACAGAACCCCTCATTTTCCACTGCTTGATTAGAGTTTGAACACTGCTGATTGGCATTCTCAATTCCTTGGATAACTTTTTATATCCTTTTCCTGTTTTATACAGTTCAACTACCTTTCCCCACAGATCCTTTGACAATTCTTTTGCTTTCCCCATGACTCAGAATCCAGAAACGTCAGTGCAGCACTGGATGAAAGATGCAAGGGTCTATCAGGAGTCCAGAAGCTCATTGTTTTTATACACATACACGAATTACAAGCAAACAGATCACAGGTGAGGATGGTTACCTTTAATAGCCATTTAAACCCCTTTGGGTCAACTTGTGTGCATGTTATCAGGCCAAAATCACCAGGGTATGTAAACGTTTGATCAGGGTCATTTGGGTAGTTTCTGTTGTGAATATGATTTAAAAAGAGTAAACACAGTTGATTGATAATAAATGGCTTCAGCCAAACACTAACCATGAGTGAAAGAAAAGTTTTTGTGTTATTCATATTCTCAGAAAAATGGCTAAGAAATCATAAATTCTGCCAGGGTATGTAAACTAATGAGCACAACTCACACACAGATTCCAAGTAGGTATATGTAACCTTGAGTACACTCTATATTAATTAGCATTTGTATGATGCATGTCACATATATTGTCATTCTATTGATATTTAGTGATCCTGGAAGGTAGACAGCTCCCCTGTAAGTGTTCTTGATGCTCTAGCACCCACCCATGGAGTTCTTTGGTGCTGGTGTCACTTTGTACAATACATTGTAAACAATGTTGTTTTTCTTCAGGCGAGTGCTAGATGTTTTTCATGAGCCCCGATGAAGCATATCTGGCGAAATGTGTCAACACATGAAGATCTACTGTATCAAATTACGGTGTATGATTGTATATAATGAATCTTACAGCAGTTTGGTTTTACTCATTTAGATACATACAGTCCTTAGCATAAATGAGTACACCCCAACAGATTTGTCAGAAAACCTTTACTTTCCTTTCAGAATCGACATTTTCTATGTTACACTATACTAGAAAATACTCCCACAAATGCGGGCCATTGACTGTAACCAAGATTTGTTCATTTGCACATACGAAAAAGTATATTTCCTAAGAAATTCATTCAAGACCTTGTTGCAAAAATGAATACACCCCAATTAATGTCTTAGGAGCAAAGCTAAATTTTACACAACAAAATTCTAATTAACAAGAATTGAAATACAGGTGAGTCTAATAATTCAATAAACAGGTGTCCAGCAGACAGTTGTTTATATAAGGGTGTTACTTTAAAGAAAACTTCTTCTCATTTCATGCTGTCAGCAAAGGCACCACATGGAGGAGAAATGGCACAAGGCCCGAGAAAGAAAATCATTTTTTTACAGAAGAAAGGTGAAGGCTACAAGAAGATCAGCAAAGTCCATCTTTCTCCATTCTTCAAGCATGACCTTTTAGAAGCTGGATAGAGAGTGATGCTCAAGTCCTCTTCAGAATTCCCCATAGGTGTTCAGATCAGAAGACATACTTGGCCACTGAATAGCTGCCACCCTGTTCTTCTTCAGAAATGCAACAGTAGCCTTAGATGTGTGTTTTAGATCATTGTCATGCTGGAAAAGTGAACGACCACCAAGTGCACAGAGTGATGGTAGCATCTTCTATTTTAATATAGAGCTGTACATCTGTGAAATGCAGCTCCCCGACACCAGCAGCACTTATGCAGCCCCACAGAAGGACAATGCCACCACCATGTTTCACTGTAGACACCATACATTCTTCTTTGTACTCCTACCGTTGCGATGCCACACAGTTTTGTAACCATCAGTTCTAAAAAAAAAAAAAAAAAAAAACATTTATCTTGGTCTCATCACTCCAGAGTCCCAGTAGTATTCTTTTTCAGCATGGGCCCTAGCAAATTCTAGGTGGGCTTTCTTTGTGCATGGCCTTTAGGAGAGGCTTCCTTCATGAACGACACCCATGCATGCCATTCCTCTGCAGTGTGTATTGTGTCACGGGAAACAATCACCCGAGTTTGGCTTTCTATTTCTTTAGCTAACTGCAGTGAACTTGCATGGCGGATCTCTTCAACCCTCCTCAGCAGTAGACGCTCCTGTCGAGGTGTTAACTGCCGTGGACGGCCTGGACGTCTCTGTGAGATGGTTGTAGTTCCATCTTTGTAAAATTTTTGTATCACTTTTGCTTCAGTATTTTGACTGATAAGTAAAGCTTTGCAATATGTCACCAACTTGTTCATTCCATGCGGTCCTTAGAAATCATGGAGATCATACAAAATACTAGACGTTATTGTTTTTGTTGTGGGATGTATTCATTTTACTACTAATTTGAGTAAAACTAAAGATTTTGTAATCCAAGTTATATTATCAACCTTACTTTCATGTAATGGAGCTTAACAATTGTTCTATAAAACTCAGTTTTGTCAAAATTTTAGAAATGGTTCTTGCGTTCATTAAGATATTGATTAAAATCGTACTTTTCAAAAGGGGTGTACACTTTTATGCTGAGCACTGTACATATTGTATGATCTTTTAACTATTTTTACCTATTAAACTGTAGGCACATTAGGATCTACTCCTGTATCAGCACTCAAATTTCAGAGTATGATTGTATACAATAAAGTTAACTATTGCTACCTACTAAACTGTATATTTTTACAAAATATTAAGCTCCTTGTCTGGCCTGTACAGTTCGAAATCTATTTGCTCTCTTTTTTTTACCCTATATTGCTCATAGGCTCTTTACCGAGATTGGAGATGCTGTGTGTCCGACATATACACCGCCCCACCGATCGCAGTGCTGCGTGCCCCAGGGGCGCGCACGAGCAGCTTTTTCTGGAGGGACGCTGTAAGACGTACACTCAGAACAATTAAACCCCCGTCCCGGCTGTCATTCTGCTATAGGCCGGGTGTGGTAGGGAAAGGGGGGAAGTTAAAGCAGAACTAAACTGTATCCGAGCACCACAAACTGAAAACACTATGCAATTAACCCACCCATTCATGCTTAATTTTGTTGGGAAATCACTTTGAACATAACCCCCTCCCACAGCTTTCCTAATTGCAGCCATTTTGAGTAAGGGCAGAGGATTCATGTAGTGTGTACTTCCTGGAATCCATCTGCCCTTAGTTTAGGCATGAGGGTGTGCTTAGCTGAGAAAGCCCCCCCCAGCTGAAAGAAAAAAAAAATGTCCATGGAGACTCCTGGGATGTATGACATTATTTTGGCCTAGGCTAGGAACCAGGAAGAAAAAGGTTTAAAACTAGTAAACATAATATACCTTCCTATTTACTAACGCTAACAGTATAAGAATTAAAAATAGTTAATGTTGATTTAGAGCATTTAGTTCCACTTTAATGAGAAAAACAAGTGCAACACAAAGCTTTGCTATAGAAGTGCTTGGCTTAGTTTTAAACATTTAATGATAAAGGATGTATTGTGTTTGACAGAAACAATGTAAAAAAAACAAAAAACAAATACAAATTGCTCATTATGAGAATGAATGACAAAGACGCATTTTAATTCCCCCTTCATTCTAACATACATCAAAGGGTCCATATTTTGATTTATATATGGCCTAAAACAAAGTTTTAAATAAAGTTTATGAAGAGAAAAAAAAAACAATAAAAACGATAGTAGGATAAATGAGCACTTGAAGGCGACATGCCACTAAATGATTGCTAAAAATAATCTACAGACTACCAAAGAACAGATATTGGAACTGGTTTCTATGTACCCTCTTCAATTTGAAGCAAATACTTTTCAGTACTGCCACCGAGAATCATTGATCCAGATTTAAATAGGCTGTACCTCTTAGACAGACACAGGGCCTTCTATACAAGACTTGAACATGGAACTTAAAGCAGACTGAAACTCTATCCAAGCGTCACAAACCAAAAATGATATTTATCCCATTTTTAATATTTAATGCAAAATTCTCCCATCCATCTGCCCATGAATTATTTTGCCGAGAAATCACCCCACCCCCTCCATCTGGCATTTCTAGTCACGGCCATTTTGAGTAAGGGCAGATGAATCATGCAGTATTTACTTCCTGGAATCTGCCCTTAGCTCAGGCATGCAGGCAGGAGGGTGTGTTTAGCTGAGAAAACCCCTCCTGAAGGCTTCTGGGACGTATGACATCTGCCTAGGCCAGAGACCAGGAAGTAACTAAAGAAATGTAAAAAGAAACAAATTAAACAAGTAAAATATGATATACTATCTATCTATTTACTAATGCTAGCAGCATGAAGATTAAAAACAACCAATTTTGATTAAGAGATTGAAGTTCCGCTTTATTTTCTCTTATTCACTGGGAGACCACCCAGCAGATCTCTGTAGTATACAACAGTTTTTCCTAGTGACAACATGGCAGCATACATGTGGTAGTGTGCTGCCATTGGCCTCAGGAAAAGAAAACTGCGGTAAGTATTTGATATAATTTTCTGTCTTCCTGGCGTCAACATGGTAGCATACTGCCACACGTATGCTGCCATGGATCAGCGCCAGGAAAGGAAAATTACGGTAAGTACTTGATACAATTTTCCATTTTGTAGAAGACTAAGAATCCTCCTATTGCATTCTCTAACCAGGACTATATAATTAAGATTTCCAGGTCGTATTCATTTTTTGATGAGATGGTAGGCTGGATAGGTAGGTATGCTGCATTAATTGTATGTAGTCTCAGCTATACAGTGTGCAGCGTTGTGTTCCGACAGTGGGATGGAGATCTCCCGTCCAACTTCTGGAACAAAATATTTGGCCTGAGTGCTGCTCCTCTATTCATGGGAAGCTTTGTATTCTATGGATGAACACAAAGCTTCCTCTAATTGGTTAAGGCATAGATTGTGATGTCATCCACCCGCCTCTCCGCCAAGCAGAGGAAGTTTTTTTTTTTTTATTCAAAGAATACAAAGCTTCCTGTGAATGGCTAAGCGGAGCTCAGCCTGACTCCATTGTGTTCTGGAGCCGAAGTTATTGTCCTACTGCCAGAACACAGTGCTACATGTAGCTGAGGCTAAATACAGTTCAAAAAGTGCGCCCAGCAAGCGCACTTATTAGTGCAGTGTCGGCCCAAACAAGCTTTTTTAAAAAGGGGCATTAAACATGGTATTAGGTTTTGAACAGGTTTTTGGGGAGACGCCTTCCTTTAGACCGGGCCCCACATCTTGATGTGCACAAGGCAAATACAGTATGAAATAATGCACCTGCCCCTCGGCACGCTACTTAGCACAGATGTGAATGCAATGACCGATGGAGCAATGCATTCCAAAATGTGAAAAGCCACACAGCCTTATGAGTATTTAGCACCAAACCTAAAAACAAATGGAAAAACAGCTGCGCATCCCAATATGTGATAGGACCTCCCAGACCATCCCAATATGCGATAGGACCTCCCAGACCATGCCAATATGCGATAGGACCTCCCAGACCATCCCAATATGCGATGTGACCTCCCAGACCATCCCAATATGCGATGTGACCTCCCAGACCATCCCAATATGCGATGTGACCTCCCAAACCATCCCAATATGCGATGTGACCTCCCAAACCATCCCAATATGCGATGTGACCTCCCAGACCATCCCAATATGCGATGTGACCTCCCAGACCATCCCAATATGCGATGTGACCTCCCAGACCATCCCAATATGCGATGTGACCTCCCAGACCATCCCAATACGCGATATGACCTCCCAGACCATCCTAATATGGGATATGACCTCCCAGACTGGAGCAGTATGGACTCTTGTATGGGTTCGGTCAACTGATCTGATTAAAGCGGAAGTAAACCAATCCTTAAAAAACAGTTTCATTTCTGGCAAGTGCCGAAAATGTAACACTCCCATTGGTTGTGCTCTCAACCAAACTGTCAAACCGTCCAATGGCTAGTGTCATTACTGATCACATGTACAGCATCATGGCAGTTGTAGATTAAACAGAGGCAAAGATGGCAGCTTCCTTGGCTGGAAACGATAGGGGGGTTTACTTGCACTTTAAATGAAAAAACAGAAATGTAATATATTGCAGCTTAGCAATCCTTAAATGTAGTGGCTGTATCAGTTTTCTTGGTTTTAGAGCACCCCCCACTATGGATGAAGGAACACAGGGCTCACATTTGGACAGCAGCATTGTCAGTCTTGGGGAAGGGGAGTGTTAAGCCGCATACACACGAGTGAACTTTTCAGTAACAAAAGTCCGACGGCCATTCCGGCGGGCTTTCGTCAGACTTCCGAACGAACGGACTTGCCTACACACGATCACACCAAAGTCCGACGGATTCGTACGTGATGACATACACCGGACTAAAATAAGGAAGTTGATAGCCAGTAGCTGCCCTAGCGTGGGTTTTTGTCCGTCAGACTAGCATACAGACGAGCAGATTTTTCGACTGGACTCGAGTCCGTTGGAAAGATTTGAAGCATGTTTCAAATCTAAGATCCGTCAGATTTTCGACTGGAAAAGTCAGCTGAAGGTCCGATGAAGCCCACACACGATCGGATTGTCGCCGGACTTGTGTGTACGCTGCATTAGATGTACGACCAGGCTTAAACACACTAACAAATTGAAGCCAAACTCCAGCTAATACGTTCTAATCAGTTACAATTTTTTTTTTTTTTTAAATCCCTTTTGGTATAAAGGTTTGACATAAATAAAAGCTGGTCATTGTAAGCAATCCGTGTCAGTGTTGAACGGCTTGTCTCATCCCTGTAAGAGCTTGTTCTTTTAAAAAACAGGCATACTGGCCAGATCACCAGATGGAAATAGAAGGAAGAAAGCCTTATGCCCCATACACACGATCCGAAAATCTTACGACAGATCGTCCGACTTTTTTCGCTTATTGTAGAAATTGAATAGGTTACTAAAGGCACGAAAATTCTCCGACAGAAAGAAAAAACAAAAAAATCAGAAGTGATGTGTGTTGTAGTGTATTTGTATTGTATTTTCGGACAACTGTACTGACTAAACAAAAATCGCACGAGGAACATTTTCGTGCTTGTCTGATCGAATAATATCAGATGAACTGTTGTGATCGGCTCTCAAAAGCTCTGTACTAACGATTTGATTATCATACGATCGCATCGAAAGTGGTATTTTTCGTCCACATTTCGGATCGTGTGTACGGGCCATAAGGCTGGGTTCACACCAATACGACACGACTGTTGTAAAACTATCATCCTACTTTGCCCTGCTTACATCGGTCCTACTTCCATCCGACTTGAATGAACAAGATAAGATTTTGCTCCGACTTTGAGATAGTCTGACTTGTCCTTTGACCAATCAAAACAAACTCAGTGCGAGATAAATTCCTTTTACTGCTGCTGTAATCACCATGTCGGATGTCAGGACTCCAATGATATTCAATGGGCTGAAGTCGGACCAAAGTAGTGCAGGGAGCATTTTCAAAGTCGGACCAGTTAAGACGGCTCTCATAGGGAATCATTGATTTGCACACGTGATGCGACATGAGCTCCCAATGTCGGAGCGTTTGTTATACAAGGTGTGAACCCAGCCTTAGGCCCCTTTCACGCGGCCGCTACAATCAGGTGCCCCTGTCAGGTTTTTCAGGCAGTTGTGATCGGATAGTCTATACATCCCTATGAACAGACTTGTTTCCGTATACACCCGCCTATTTCCGGGCCTGCTTAAAATAAAAGGAAGGGGATCTGCCCTCTTCCGTTTAGGCAGCACAGATCAGTGGGTAGTTGGGTGTAAATGGACAGCGAAGTCCCCCTTTTTTTTTGTGCCACCCATACAGCAGAACAGGCTCCGTCCACGTTTGCTCTACAGAAACTGAGCGGACACGGATGTGTCCTCCACCCGCTCTGCTCCGATCAGCAGGAGATCTGTGAGATCATCCCCTGCTGATTGGAATGGAATCCATCCCATGTAAAGGCCTGAAAAACAAAACCAATATGCAGCCATCTAGGAATTGGTAAACTACAATATATTAAAATGTATGCTTTTGGCTTTATTACCATGTTAAAAAAAAACCCTTATTATATCAACAGTTAAAGCTTGATGTACCAGATTGTTTAAAGTTTTGAGCCTTACATTTTGAGTAGGGGTGGGGGTGTTATAGGAGACCATTCTACTACATAGGACGATAGATTTGGGCCCAAAATACTTTAGAACATGTTGAAAGCAAACCTATCACCGCTAACAGTGCCCATTCACCTAAAGGATCATGTCATATTGCCCTGTCTTCTCCCCTTCTGCTCTTACAGGTATATATATATATTTTATTTATGTTAAAGACCTTGTACCTGGGTACTGTATATAGTGTGCATGTGGCGAGACAGACTGAAGCCAGACAAATAGACCTTGCTACATCCTACAAAGCACACGTCAGTTTATGTAGGTGCCCGAAGCTGGCATCAAGAGGCCTGATGCAATTGTGACGAAGAAAGGTGTTGTATAAAATATCAAATACAGTAAATACCTATTTTTTTTTTTTTTTAAATACACTCACCCATGTGCAAATTAACCAACTGTGCATTTTCTGTGAACACTTTTCAGTCCGCCTCTATTTGAATAGACCTCTTGGAAGTACATTCCATTCTGTGACGCCTGGGCTGAATCTGCCGAGATCTGGAGAACCAAAGCTGAATCTGCCGAGGTCTGGAGAACCAAAGCTGAATCTGCCGAGATCTGGAGAACCAAAGCTGAACCTGCCGAGATCTGGAGAACCAAAGCTGAATCTGCCGAGATCTGGAGAACCAAAGCTGAATCTGCCGAGATCTGGAGAACCAAAGCTGAATCTGCCAAGATCTGGAGAACCAAAGCTGAATCTGCCGAGATCTGGAGAACCAAAGCTGAATCTGCTGAAACCTGGAGAACCGAAGCTGAATCTGCTGAAACCTGGAGAACCGAAGCTGAATCTGCTGAAACCTGGAGAACCGAACCTGAATCTGCTAAAATCTGGAGAACCAAAGCTGAATCTGCAGGGATCTGGAGAACCAAAGCTGAATCTGCTGAAATCTGGAGAACCGAAGTTGAATCTGCCGAGATCTGGAGAACCAAAGCTGAATCTGCCGAGATCTGGAGAACCAAAGCTGAATCTGCCGAGATCTGGAGAACCGAAGCAGAATCTGCTGAATTCTGGAGAACCGAAGCCGAACCTGCTGAGATCTGGAGAATCAAAGCGGAATCTGCTGAAATCTGGAGAACCGAAGCTTAATCTGCAGTTGAGGTCCCTTGTTAGGACGTGGCCTAAAGATCAAAGAGTGGTCCTCAGACAAGGGAAAGCACTTCTGACACATGACCCGCTAGCAGCAAACATAAAAACACATCACTAGGTAATGGGGCACCGGTAACAGACAGTACGCACCAGGAAGAACGACCTCACAAATCCAGTTTTGTGCCAGTATAAAGTCTATAATATCACATGAGAAGGCAGAAGAGACAGGTAAATACACTGTGTGGCACATCAGTAGAAAATATCTTCGACACGCGTTACCACCCCAACCCCCCACCCCCCGCGTGCACCTCGACACCCTCAGAACAAAAAGTGGAAACCATTTTCTTTTTCTGGATCAACTTTTAGAAGTTACAGCAGCAAATTGCAACATAACGTGTAATTAGGCCTTCTGACACAGAAGTGGTTAAATATACATCTTGTGGTCACTGAATTCTAGACTATGTATACAAAAATGGGGCGACCAACCATATATAGCTAAGACGCACAAAAGCATAGTAAAGTAGTTGGTAAATTTTATTTATAACTGCCTGTTTATCGTAACCTAAGTACTGAGTATTTAAATAGAATATATATCTCATATGAAAAAAAAAAAAAAGCTAAAAGCATCAAGTGCTTTTTCCCTCCCTTCCCCCATTTTTATTCTGCTTGGATTCAGCTCCATAAAAAAACAAAAAAACAAAAAAAAAACACTGAATTTTTTATAGTTTTTGGGGAATATCTGGAATGCATTTTGCACCGGCCCCACCCCTATTCACAAGCTTCCCCAAGAACCACAAATAGTCTGTTGTCGCTTCTCAGACCAATTAATATTGTTTCAGTCAGTGAAATTACCCCATGACCACAAATGCAAAATGAGAGACATGATTTCTTTTTTTTTTTTTTCTTTTTTTTTCTTTAAAAATGTACAGATATTATTTGAGAGTTCAAAAACATTGTCACTTCACAGAAAGACTGCAGGACTGGTCAAACGTTCGCTTCTAGAAAAGATAAAATCCAAAGTGAAGTGGGTTTATATTTCCCGAGAATAAAACCGCTTTTCATATAACTGGCCCGCTGGTATGAGCTACTGTGGAATAAATTAGCACAAAATATATGGAAGAGGTGGACTTTTTTTTTTTTTTTTGTTTCTTTTATAACTGTTCGCTATTACAGACATAATCCACAAGGTCAGTTACTCTCAAGAGTTCATCCTCGTCCTCCTCCGGAACGGCCGCTTCCTGCCCGCTCCCAGTCCCGTTGGGAGCCTGGCTAACGGCAGCCGTAGCCTCCTTAGAAGTCTGACTCTTTTCGCTTGGTTTACCGATTAAAGTTTCGATAGTTTTGCCAGGGCTTTGTCCATTAGCAGAAGGCAAATCCACCAAGCTGTAGTCCAGAGGGCTCCCGTCTTTCGAAACAGTTTCAAAGTCCTCGTCCACGTCGCTCTCTAGCCGATAACAAGGCTTCTTAGTGTTCTCCGGGACGGTGCTCGTGGCGGGCGGCTTTTCCTCCTCGGGAGGCTTGTCGCTGCTGTCCACGGGCTTGACGTCGGCTTCTTCATCCTCGTCGTCCGTCTCGATGCGGTTCAGACGCTTTCGGATAGGTTTCTCTGCCTCTTCCTCCGACAGCTCGTCGTTTGAACTTCGGATGCGTTTTCTCAGCAAGTTCTTTTTGAGATCTCTAGGTTTTTCATC
Source organism: Aquarana catesbeiana (assembly GCF_042186555.1). Taxonomy (NCBI): domain Eukaryota; kingdom Metazoa; phylum Chordata; class Amphibia; order Anura; family Ranidae; genus Aquarana; species Aquarana catesbeiana. Next base: position 39,954,260 of record NC_133325.1, read on the forward strand.
CTCAGAATCTCCAGACTTGGCGCTTGCTGAAAGATAAAACATAAAAAAGGTAATTATGTTGCTGATTGAGAACAAGCATGTAGCAAAGGAAGACAGATCTCATTTACTCCTACAGGTCAATAGCCCACTGGCAATAGCCTACTATTAACTTTACGATAGAGAGAAAAAGGAGGAGAGAGAGAGAGAAAAAGGAGGCGAGAGAGAGAGAAAAAGGAGGCGAGAGAGAGAGAAAAAGGAGGCGAGAGAGAGAGAAAAAGGAGGCGAGAGAAAGAAAAAGGAGGCGAGAGAAAGAAAAAGGAGGCGAGAGAGAGAGAAAAAGGAGGCGAGAGAGAGAGAAAAAGGAGGCGAGAGAGAGAGAAAAAGGAGGCGAGAGAGAGAAAAAGGAGAAAAAAAAAAAAAAGAGGAGAGAGAATGAGAAAGGAGAAAGAGATAAAAAGAGGAGAGAGAGAGAAAAAGAGGAGGGGGGGAGGGGGGGAGAGAGAGAGGGAGAGGGGGGGAGAGAGAGGGAGAGGGAGAGAGAGAGAGAGGGAGAGAGAGGGAGAGAGAGAGGGGGAGAGGGAGAGAGAGGGAGAGAGAGAGGGGGAGAGAGAGAGAGGGGGAGAGAGAGAGGGGGAGGGAGAGAGAGAGAGAGAGGGAGAGAGAGAGAGAGAGAGAGAGAGGGGGGGAGAGAGAGAGAGAGAGAGAGGGGGGGAGAGAGAGAGAGAGAGAGAGGGGAGAGAGAGAGAGAGAGAGAGAGAGAGAGAGAGAGAGAGAGAGAGAGAGAGAGAGAGAGAGAGAGAGAGAGAGAGAGAGAGAGAGAGAGAGAGAGAGAGAGAGAGAGAGAGAGAGGGGGGGCAAGCCGCAGCTGTGTCTGAATGGAGCAGTTTGCTGTGGGGGCACTCAAGAAAAAAACCCGGAAAAAAAGGAGGTTCGAGCAGAAAGGGAGGGAGGGGAGGGGGAGGAGGACGGGGGAGAAGGACACAGGAGGCACAGATGAGAGCTGAGAGCAGCGCTGCGGATGACAGAGGTACGTAAACTGACCACGGTGACAGGACTCAGCAGCCACAATATACCGTGGTCAGTTTACATAGGGGAGGGTATAGCCAGGCAGAATCAGCCAGGTATTTCAGGTGTTACAGGGGACCAAATGACACAGCACAAGCACTGTGCTGTATAACATGCTTTAGAGGAGTTTTAAAGGCAGAAGGCTTTTCTATGCATCCCCCCCCCCCCCCAATTACTTACCTGAGCCCCATCTCTCTCCAGCGATGTCCATGAGTGTCATAGCCATCCGGGACTCTCCTCCTGATTGGCTGAGATAGCAGCGGCGCCACTGGCTCCTGTGGCTGTCAAAGTCACTTAGCCAATCAGAAGAGATAGGGGGTGGGGCCCGTGTCTGCATGGACACACAAAGAGCTGTGACTCGGTTCGGGTGACCCCCCCATAGCAAGCTGCTTGGTGTGGGGGCACTCGACAGGAGGGAGGGGTCAGGAGCAGCAAAGAGACACCCGAAAAAGGAGGATACAGGCTGCTCTGTGCAAAATCAACTGCAGAGAGGAGGTTTTAAAAAAAAAAAAAAGCAAGACTTTACAATCCCTTTAAAGGAACAGGATCCAATTTTTTTTTCAGGTTAACAAACCATTTTAACCAATTCATCTTTTTGGTTCAGCACTTCAGATTTCTGTGCCTTCTCTCCACCTTCATCTCCTTATTGAACAGTGATATCAGCAACATTATCACTGTCCAGTGAGCTGACCCAGGAAACAAGTATACTAGTCAGGAAGTAGTGGTGGAATTTTACCAACTAGTAGAGGTATGTGTAAGACAGGAAAGACTAACTAATATCCTTTTTGGCAGGTAAAGCCTTAAACATACGTATTTCACTTTTTGCATGCGTGTTAACTGCAAAATCACAATTCATTCTAAATTAAAGCGGTTGTAAATCTGAAACATGAAATACACTATATTGGGACACCTACCTTTACACACATAAGAACTTTAATGACATTCCAGTCTTAGTCCGTAGGGTTCAATATTGAGTTGTCCCACCCTTTGCAGCTATAACAGCTTCAACTCTTACGAGAAGGCCGTCCACAAGGTTTAGGAGAGCATTTGTGAGGTCAGGCACTGATGTTGGATGAGTAGTCCTGGCTCGCAGGATCTCCGCTCTAATTCATCCCAAAGGTGTTCTATCGGGTTGAGGTCAGAAGACTGCAGGCCAGTCAAGTTCCACCACCCCAAACTTGCTCATCCATGTCTTTATGGACCTCACCCTGCCGGGGCAGAGTCCCGCTGTCTGTGTCAATGGATGCAGCAGCGGGACTCGGAAGTGAGCCTGCATGGGTGTCCCCCTGGAAAGTAGCTTTCTTTGGGGGCACCCGAGGAAGAGGAGAAGCCAGATACGCGCCAATGGGGGAAGAGGATCAGGGCTGCACAGCGCAAAGTCATTACACAGAGCAGGTGCGTATAGACATGTTTGTGATTTAAAAATAAACGAACGTTTACAAACACTTTAACTCTTGTTGCAATACTTACCCCATTTCCAGCGCTGTCCCCCACAGATTTTCCTTGTTTCCTGTTTGCATTAAATTTCAACTAAAGGATTCTGCAAGTCACAGCTCACAGTGGGAAGGGTTTAAGCAGTAGAGACAGTGCTGCCAATCCAAAAAGCACTGGGCAGATTAGGAGTGACCAGTTGCTCACCGATAAGCTACAGGGCTTACAAATTGGCAGTGACAATACTGATAGCCATACTGCCTGCAACATCTTCTCATCCCACTGTAGTGCAACCAGGCAAAGCTCCTACATGAGTGACAACTCTGCTCAGATTTCAGGAATAGTGCAGCATCACTGCGCTGCACCCCATCAAAGGAAGCTGAATTAGGTGTACCTCGCTGGCAGGATCAACTAGTATTTGTGGGACTCTGAAGGAGGCAGGTCTCAAAAACGTTCAAAACAATGGGCCATTTTACCGTCCTTCAGACTTTAAGGGGGGGCTTGGGGGTTGGGAAGGCGGCCTGATTGTTGCCAGTGGGAATAGAAAATGTCCCAGACCCAGCATCAGTGAGAATGGCCATGGACTTATGGATAGTGGTTGGCATCAGTGGGAGGAATAGCGTCCCCCCACCATTGGCATCAGTGGGAGGAATAGCCCCCCCCCACCGTTGGCATCAGTGGGAGGAATAGCCCCCCCCCCACCATTGGCATCAGTGGGAGGAATAGCGCCCCCCCACCGTTGGCATCAGTGGGAGGAATAGCGCCCCCCCACCATTGGCATCAGTGGGAGGAACAGCGCCCCCCCACCATTGGCATCAGTGGGAGGAATAGCGCCCCCCCCACCATTGGCATCAGTGGGAGGAATAGCGCCCCCCCCCCCACCATTGGCATCAGTGGGAGGAATAGCGCCCCCCCCACCATTGGCATCAGTGGGAGGAACACCGCCCCCCACCAATGGCATCAGTGGGAGGAACACCGCCCCCCACCAATGGCATCAGTGGGAGGAACAGCGCCCCACCATTGGCATCAGTGGGAGGAACAGCGCCCCACCGTTGAGCTAGAGTAAGAATTTGCAAGAATCTCTCATTGCAACCGCAATCCACGAATCATTGTTGCAATGCTTTGAGAGATCATTCACAAACAAAATAATAAATGCATATTTCTTTTTTTGCTGAAAATATGGGTGCATTTTTTATTTTTGTGGAAAAGGTGGCCATTATTCTCTATCCCTGGAAGATGCCCAGCCTGGATGTGAGGTTTAAATGGAAAACATGCTGCAAGCACTACTTAGAATAGAGAGAATACTTAGGCTGCCGCTGGTGACTCGTACACCTGTGCACTCACAGCATCTATCAGTTGCTATATTCCAGATTTTGCCGGCAGTAGGAGTAGAAGATGGAAGATGTAGTGGTTGATGGTGAAGAAAGGGAGAACAGTTGAGGGTGGCTATGAGTCCAAAGCTCTGACACTCCAGAATATGATCGATATTCTGACGGCTCACTTAAGCTGCACAAAATGCTGTTGCGGATAAAAGCTAGTGTAAGTATAGTCCAGATTGGAGCCACGTGATTAGAAGACCAAGCCAATGTGGTCTAAGGATTGCAGCAGGCTGCTTTTCTAAGTTATTTCAAAGTGAAAGCTTCTTCCTAATACCATCCAAAGCAAACATCTTACGGCTGGTTGGCCGCCGACTTACCGTTGCTTTCAGAGCTGGAGAATCGACGTTTAAGTACTCGTCTCATCTCCTTCCCTCGTCCAAGGCGAGCTCTTTTCTGTGATCCATCGCTCTCGGATTCTTCTCTGTAGTTAACTTGCCTCTTCTGATTCCTCCGTGATCGCCTCCTCCTGGTTTCCAGATAGTCGTCACTGTAAGCACTGCTGTTGTCAGTCTCTGTGTTGAAAAAAAGGAAAGAGCCGTTACACTACAGTGACAGTCTGACTCCACAGCAACCACTCACCTGAATGTCTTTAATGGGTTATCAAAGTAAAGCCTTGGCAAGGAATTACTTAACTGCTTGCCGACCAGCCGCCGCAGTTTTACTGCGGCAGAATTGCACGGGCAGGCGAATCGACGTTATGTTACGTCGCTTCCTTAGGCGACAACTAGAGGCACGCGTGCGCCCGCTGCCGATGCGAGTGCCCGGCGGTCTCGATGACCGCCAGGCTCCCGCGATCGCTCGTGACACAGCGAGAACCGGGATCTCTGTGTCTAAACACAGAGATCCCAGTTCTCTGAGGGGAGAAGTGACAGATCGTCTGTTCATACAAAGTATGAACAGCGATCTGTCGTCTCCCCTAGTCAGTCCCATCCCACCTTCACTTAGAACATACACTAGGGAACACATTAACCCCTTGATCGCCCCCTAGTGTTAACCCCTTCCCTGCCAGTGACAATTTTTCAGTAAACAATGCATTTTTATAGCACTGATCGCTGTATTAATGACAATGGTCCCAAAAATGTGTCAAAATTGTCCGATGTGTCCGCCATAATGTCGCAGTCACGATAAAAATAACAGATCGCCGCCATTACTAGTAAAAAAAAAATTAAAAATAATAAAAATGCTATAAATCTATCCCCTATTTTGTAGACGCCATAACTTTTGCGCAAACCAATCAATATACGCTTATTGTGATTTTTATTACCAAAAATATGTAGAAGAATTCATATCGGCCTAAACTGAGGAGAAATTTTTTTTTTTTTAAATGAGGATATTTTATTATAGCAAAAAGTACAAAATACTGTGTGTTTTTCATAATTGTCACTCTTTTTTTGTTTATAGCGCAAAAAATAAAAGCGCAAAACCGCAGAGATGATCAAATACCACCAAAAGAAAGCTCTATTTGTGGGGAAGAAAGGACGTCAATTTTGTTTGGGTACAATGTCGCACGACCGCGCAATTGTCAGTTAAAGCAACGCAGTGCCGAATGGCAAAAAGTGCTCTGGTCAGGAAGGGGGTAAAATCTTCTGGGGCTTAAGCGGTTAATGGGTTGGCAAGGAATTACTTAAAGGAAAAATTATAGCCAAAGCGAATTTGGATTTAGTACTCTTCCTGTAGGTCATAGGAGTGCAGCGCGGTCTGCTCTCCTGTTATCCATTTTTAGCCGAGTGCGGGCTAAAGTCCGCTGTCATCCCTCAGCCACCCAGATGCCTGGACCAGCAGCTGGCTCAACCAATCGCAGAGAGGCTCCCGCCCCCTCCACAGCCTGGCACTGCAGAGAGCCGGTGACGGACAGCCATGGCTCCCTGCTCAGAGCGGAGGGGGAGAACTGAGAGATAAGCAGTGTTTGATCGCTCATTTCTCACTGCAGAACCGGTGGGGGACAGATGCCGCATCGGATACAGCATTATCCCTGCCAACGCCGGATGGTTCTGGGGCTCGTGGATCCGTTATGTTAAACCGGGAACAACCAAGAACCGAGGGTGGCACCTCTCCCGCCGCTTCTGAAATCGATTACTTTTATCAGAAAACCGGCTGCCTAATATAAATAATAAATACCGGGGCTTTGGCATGTGGCTGCAGCCATAACCCCAAGTATTTTTAACGCCAAAATTACGTATGTTTACAGTTAGGCAAAACTTGCCACAAGACACTTAAACCTCCCCCGGCCCCCACCCAAACATACATCCCCTTAACTTTAGTTGCCCTCTGCTACGGCTGATTGCTGGGCTCTTCTGGTAACTTCCAGGTAGTGTCAGAGCTTTCTCACACCCCCTCCACATTCTTATGGACTGCCTTACTGGCCAGCAGGAATTTGTGTGAAGTGGGAAAGCTTGGGCAGTACTGGAAAGTGATAACCAGAAAGCTCAGCCCAGCACTCGACTGTAGAACACGGCAACGTGATCCTCTATAGCTACATCTAGTTGACTGCACTTTATACCACACTTTTTTTTTTTTTTTTTGTGCAAGTCACTTTAACCACTTTCCAGTCATAGGACGTCCTCGGGTTGAAGTGGTTGCACCTGCAGGCATCATCCCGGTACCAACATGCGATTCCCTCTTCAGCAAAAAGCGATTCAAGTGGCTGAGCGGTCACGTGATCACTTCTGCAGGTGGCATAAAGGGGTCCCCCTCCTCTCACCGACGCCCCCTTTCCCGGGCTCTGCCGTCCAAATCACAAAAACCAAGAGCAATGCTACTGGCGGTGATGGCGGCACTACACACAGAGAGAGGAATTGATGTTCTTCCTCAATCTCTGTGACCCCAGAAACCGGAAGCTACGAGGATTTAATTAGTTCCGGTTTCGGCTCCTTGTTTACCAGGCCGTTAGCGGAATCCAGAGGAGAGATCTGGAGTCTAATAGACCCCAGATCTCATCATAAAGATCTGTCATGGTCCAGCCTTTCACATGGGATGTTGTTCATTCCTTACGAAAGCAATAAAGGTTGTTAAAAAAAAAATAAATAGACAGTGTAAGAAAAAGTTTAAAATAAGATAAGAGTAATAAAAAAAAAAAAAAAAAAAAATTGAAGCGTCCCCTCTCCGTGTGCTTACACGTAAATGCAAATGCATATGTAAATGTTGATCGTACCACACATGTGAGGTATTGTCACGGACGTTAGAGAGAGTGCAATCATTTTAGTTTCAGACCTTCCTGTGTAACTCTAAACTGGTAACCTGCAGGAAAGCTTTTAAAATGTTGCTACTAGAGATTTTTAGGTACCATAGTATGGCCCCTTTTTATGGGTGTCAGCAATTTTAAAGTGTGTCACGTTGGGTATCCATTTACTCGGCGTACCATCATCGTTTATATTTTAGCAAAAAATTAGGTATTATGTAGCATTTGCACACAAATAAATAATAAATAAAATTTGTGAAAATGATTTTAAAAAAAACAGTATACCCTGTGACATAAAAAATTGTAACACCCAACTTTTTAATGTCTAGGGTCTCTGATTAAGAAAAACTGTATAATGTTTGGGGGTTCCAAGTAATTTTGTAGCAAAAAAATAATGATGTTTACATGTAGGAGAGAAATGTCAGAATTGGCCTGGGTGGGAACAGGTTAACCGGCTCCTGTACTTTTATGTCGGCAGAATGGCACGGCTGCGCAAAGTAACGTACCTGTACGTTACTTTGAATTTGCCGCCGCGCGCGCCTGCTGCGATCTATGTGAGTCGGGTCGTGGGTCCCGCGGACTCGATCGCCGAGGACGAACGGGGAGATGCCGTTGTAAACAGCATCTCCCCGTTCTGCCTAGTGACAAGTGTCACTGGATCTCTGCTCCCTGTCATCGGAGCAGAGATCAGTGATGTCACACACACAACCCATCCCCCTGACAGTTAGAAATCACTCCCCTAGGACACACTTAACCCCTCCCTGCCCCCTAGTGGTTAACCCCTTCACTGCCAGTGTCATTTATACAGGAATCAATGCATTTTTATAGCACTGATTGCTGTATAAATGACAATGGTCCCAAAACCCAAAAAATGTGTAAAAAATGTCCGACATGTCAGCCATAACGTCGCAGTCACAATAAAAAAAAAATCGCTGATCACCGCCATTACTAGTAAAAAAAAAAAAAAAAAAAATTTATAAAATACCATAAAACTATCCCCTATTTTGTAAACGCTATAACTTTTGCGCAAACAAATCAATAAATGCTTATTGCGATTTTTTTTTTTACAAAAATATGTAGAAGAATACGGATCGGCCTAAACTGAGGAAAAAAAATGTTTTTTTTATATATTTTTTGGGGATAATTATTATAGCAAAATTTAAAAAATAATCCGTTTTTTTTCAAAATTGACGCTCTTATTTTGTTTATGGCGCAAAAAATAAAAATAGCAGAGATGATCAAATGCCACCAAAAGAAAGCTCTATTTGTGGGAAAAAAAAGGACTTTAATTTTATTTCGGAGCCACGTCGCACGACCGCGCAATTGTCAATTAAAGTGACGCAGTGCCGAATCGCAAAAAAACGCTCTGGTCAGGAAGGGGGTAAATCCTTCCGGGGCTGAAGTGGTTAAGGTGGTCATTTTAAAAAAAAATATGAAAAAAAATTCACCAACCACTACTGTATGACAATTTTGTACTCACATAAGACCAGCTACATTCAGGAGCCATGGCTGGGAGATATACAAGACATAAGAAATGGGAGGTATTATTAACCACTTCAAGACCAGGCCCATTTATGAAGTTTGTTGTTAACAAGTTAAAATCAGTATTTTTTGCTAGAAAATTACTTGAAACCCTCAAAAAGTATATATATATATATATTTATATTTATATTTTAGCAGGGACCATAGAGAATAAAATGTTGGTCTTTGCAATATGTTGTGTCACACTGTACTGTACACAGCAGTCTTTCAAATGCACTTTTTTGGGGAATAATAAAAACATTTGAATTAATTAAAATAAAAGCAAAACAAAACTGTAAAGGTAGCCCAATTCTTTTATATAATGTGAAAGATGACGTTACGTCGAGTACATAGATACCCAACATGTCATGCTTCAAAATTGCTCGTGGAATGGCAGCAAACGACAGTACTTAAAAATCTCCACAGGTGACACTTTAAAAATCTTTTAATGGTTACCTGTTCAGATTTACAGAGGAGTTCTTGTGCTAGAATTATTGCTCTCGCTCTGAGGATCGTGGCGATGCCTCACATACGGGGTTTGAATACAGTTTACATATGCGGGAGCAACTTATGAATGTGTTCGCTTCAGCGAGCGAGCACTGAGGGCTCGGGTGCTTTAAAAAAAAAAAAATCGTATTTTTTTCACTGTCCCTTTTCAAAAGAAAACATTCTGATCACTTTTATTGCTGTCACAAGGAATGTAAACATCCCTTATGACAGTAATAGGCAGTGACAGGTCCTCTTTATGGAGAGATCTGGGGTCTAAAATACCCCAAACCCCTCCTCTGCACTTGAATGTATTCAAAACTCTAAGTTCTCAGTTTTTGAGTACTGACTTTTTTTTTAAAAAAAACAGCGTCGTTGGCTACAGAGTAAACACTTCCACGTTTCTACAGACAGATCAAAGCCGAATACTTATATCATATACTACTTTACTTCTATGCTGTTATGACAGCATCTATTGATACATATGCATTTATGTTTCAGTTGACATTATTAAAGGATACTGGGAGATCTTTGGTGACCCACACCCCCAATCCCCGCCATGTCTGCCCCCTGTTTGTGCTCTGTTGGGTTGGTCTTTCTTCTGCCTCCTCAGCTCCTGAGCCAGACGCTCATTACTGCCTCCTCTATGTATCCAGCATTTGATCGTCTGATCTAGCCTTCGGTGAGTATAGGGCCATGGGTTTTGGGCCCTCTTGACTAATTGTCACGATTGCATCTCTGAGTTGATACTCATTTGGTTCATTATACCCCCCCTACAGATGTACTACACATGCATCTACCCCTGATGAAGCGAGCATGGTCTTGCGAAACGCGTTGGAATACTTTTCATGTCTGTGTACTTTGCAATTTACATTTTATTCCACTATACGTGTAATGACATTTTTTACTGTATGTAATATTTCAGTGGCTTGGCTACAATTAAATCCGTTTATGTTTGCATGACAATTTTAATAAACTTTGAGACTGCATTTACTCTGTCAATTGTTGGTTAACCGCATTCACCTCATTTAAAGTCCCGGGGCGATTTCCTGTATTTTGTTGCATATATTGGGATGGAGGTGGTTTGCAGGTGACACCAGTAGTATATGACTAAACTCGTGCACCCCCTAATTTAAATATGACCCACCCCTTCCTGTCAAGGCCACACCAATTGCTGTTTAAGACCCACCCTGAAATTTTTGAGTAGGGACATTAGTTCTGAGGGCATGGGGATATTGCATAGAATTCCTCTCACTTCCTGTTTGGCTATGGGGCAGGAAGTGAAGGTAAATCTCTGCAATGGAACAGGGATGGTAAAAAATAAACTGACAGGGGCTATAACCTTCCCTTACTCTTTCCAAAATGAAAAAAAAAAAAAAAAAGTGTTGCCTATATTTTTACTTTAACCATCTCAATACAGGGCATTTTCACCCCCTTCCTGCCCAAGCCATTTTTCAACTTTCAGCGCTGTCACACTTTGAATGACAATTGTGCGGTCATGCAACACTATACCCAGAATAAATTGTTATAATTTTTTCCCCACAAATAGAACTTTCTTTTAGTGGTATTTGATCACCTCTGCGGTTTTTATTTTTTGCGCTATAAACAAAAGAAAAGAAGAGTAACAAGTTTGAAAAAAAACTCAATATTTTTAACTTTTTGCTATAATAAATATCCATTTTTTAATTTTTTTTTAAATAAATATTTTCCTCGGTTTAGGCCGATATGTATTCTACATATTTTTGGTAAAAAAAAAAAAAAAAAATCGCAATAAGCATATATTGATTGGTTTGCACAAAAGTTATAGCGTCTACAAAATAGAGGATAGATTTATAGCATTTTGATTATTATTATTTTTTTTTTTTTACTAGTAATGGCTGTGATCTGCAATTTTTATCCTGACTGTGATATTGCGGCGGACATATCGGACACTTTTGACACATTTTTGGGACCATTCACATTTATACAGCGATCCGTGCTATAAAAAATGCATTGATTACTGTATAAATGTGACTGGCAGGGAAGGGGTTAACACTAGGGGGTGATCGAGGGGGTTATGTTCCTAAGGAGTGATTCTAACTGTGAGGGGGGGGTTGGGGGTTTCACAAGGGGAGGAGACCGATCGGTGTTCCTCTGTACTGGGAACACACCACCGGTCTCCTCTCCTCTGACAGGACCATGGATCTGTGTGTTTACACACACAGATCCACGGTCCTGCTGCGTTACCGGGCAATCGCGGGTGCCCAGTGGATATCGCGGCCGCCGGGCACGCGCATCCATCCCCCAGTGACACGGCGGGTGCGCGCCCCCTGGTAGGCCGAGAAGACGAGGGCGTCATGTGACGCTCTCCCAGAACGAGAGCCGCGCCGCCTGGCCATCATATGACGGCTGGCGGGCAGCAAGCAGTTAAGCACAAATTTCTGATAATTTTATGGAGAGGACTAAGAAGATATAACAATGCCAATGGTGCAGCAGAAAACATATAGTACAGTGAGGAAGGTTTGTGGTCCAGGATGATAGGACAGTCAAAATTAGAAGCGCCCCCCCCCCCCCGTTGTGGAATGCTGGCCACCTGCATGCCGGAAGCATCCCCTTCCGCTACTTGTAATAACAGCAGAGTGGACACTTAGCCACATCGGTCGTTATTACAAGAAAACTGACCGTCTGCTCTAAAAACCGGTACCGGGGGTGATGGTTGTAGCTGCATGCATCACCCTGGTACAACCACTTTGGCAAAAACACGTACAGGTATGTGATTTTGCGTGAAGTGGTTAAGCACAACCATCAAAGGATAGCAGAGCCTGCGAAAGCATTTAGTTCCTGGATGTCCATTGCATGATAACACAAAAGTTAATACAAAACAGTCCAGATTCTAAAAGCAAACCAAAACGTCTCACCTGACTCCCGGCGCTCCTCGTCTGAGTCATCATCATCATCATCGTCGTCGTCATCATCCGAATACCTTCTTACACGCTTCCTCAGCCGTGTGCTTTTCCTCACTGGCCGTTGGTAGTGCCTCCGAGGCCGCCTTGTGCCAAAGTCGCTGTCATTGGACTGCTGGTCCTCATCGCTTTCCTCCACATTTTCCTCAGAGACGACAAAATCTTCCTGGGAGCTAGGATTTTACAGAAGATACAGTTAAGGACAAGCCAAAGGTCCATAAAACACCCAAAGATTATGTTTCACGATTAAATATACGAAGGCAGGACGTATATGTAACATTCATTCACTGACCCTTCACTGATCCGGAATTCATCATCTTCACTCTCATCTTCATCAAGGTTGCTGTCACTGTCCAGATCGTTAAGTCGCCGACGTTTCTTGCGACGCGTGACAACTCTTTGCGGCCGTTTTGCATCGGTCCCTTCTGTCCCCTCTGTCCTTTCACTCTCCAAAATGGTGGATATGTCTTTGCCGCGATGACCGGTGATATTGGACATGTCTTTTCCATGGCCACCACCACCACCTTTAAAAAAAAAAAAAAAAAAAAATCTAAGAATATTCTGAATCATCCACCAATCAACGTGACATAATACCAGTCATGATTACAGGGCATTTCTTTACAAGGTTTAGGAAAATGTATGAAATCCCATTAAAGTGGAAATAATGGGAAAAATAATAAGTGTGAACAGTAAGCTTCTTTATTGCAGATAGGACGCAAAGTCTTAGCTGCCTGGTTGCAACTCTTTGCAGAACGTACGAAGTATGTATGAAGATGAGCATTGCTAGCACTGGCCAGTAGGAATGACTCCTGTGCATGGGTGGGAGTGACGTCATCCTGTACGGGCCAATCAAGATAGCCGAAGACTGGTATCGGGAAGAAGATGGGGACTAGATGTTGGTACCAGTGAGGGATATCAATATACGCCTATTGTGATTTTCTTTTTTTTTTACCAAAAATATGTAGAATACATATTGGCCTAATATGTATTCTACATCCCCTGCAGATGTTGCCCACTTACAAATAAAGGGTCTAGAATTGTTGTCATAGGTGTATTTTAAATGGTAGAGACAGAATATGAACTAGAAATCCAGAAAACACACGATACAAATGTTATAAATTAAGAGTAAAATAAGTATTTGATCACCTACCAACCAACAATAATTCTGGCTCCCACAGACTGGCTACAGTAGGTGCTCATGTGGTACACAGATTAGTCCTGTCAATTTAAGAAGGTTCTCCTAACGACAACTCGTTATGTCTATAAGAGACACCCGTCCACAGAATCTCTTTTTTTCCATTCAAACCTCACCATCATGGGCAAGACCAAACAGCTGTCAAAAGACACCAGGGACAAGATTGTAGACCTGCACAAAGCTGGAATGGGCTACAAGACCATCAGCAAGCAGCTTGCTGAGAAGGAGACAATTGTTGCCGCGATTTGCAAATGGAAAAAATACAAAACCATCAATCGCCCTCGGTCTGGAGCTTCACGCAACATTTTGCTTTGCCTCATGGGGCAAGGATGATCATGAGACAAGTGAGGGATCAGGCTAGAACAACACGGGAGGAGCTTGTGAATGATCTCAAGGCAGCTGGAACCACAATCACCAAACAAACCATTGGTAACACAATATACACCGCCATGGATTGAAATCCTGCAGCACCTGCAAGGTCCTCCTCCTCCTCAAGAAGGCACATGTACAGGCCTGTCTGAAGTTTGCCAATGAACATCTAAATGATTCAGAGAAGGATTGGGAGAAAGTGCTGTGGTCAGATGAGACCATAATTGAGCGCTTTGGCTTTAACCTCGATTTACCATGTTTTGAGGAAGAAAAATGTTGACCATGACCTTAAGAACACCGTCCCTACAGTAAAGCACGGAGATGAAAACATTATGCTTTGGGGCCATTTCTCTGCTAAAGGTACAGGCCAACTTTGCCACATTGAGGGGCCAAAGGCCGGGGCCATGTATTTGAAAAATTTTGGATGAGAACCTTCTTCCCTCAGCCAGAACACTGAAGATGGGTCATGGATGGGTCTTCCAGCATGACAATGAACGAAAACATACCACCAAGGCAACAAAGGAGTGACTCAAGAAGTACATTAAGGTCATGGAGTGGCCTAGCCAATCTCCAGACCTTAATACTACAGAAAATTTATGGAGGGAGCTGAAACTTCCAGTTGCCAAGTGACAGCCAAGAAACCTTAGAGCAGGGGTCTCAAAGTACCGGCCCGCGGGCCATTTGCGGCCCGCGGACCGGTTAAAAATGGCCCGCAGGCAGGGCCAATCCAGAACTAGAAGTCGACCGATATTTGCCCATTAGACCGATATATAGCACTGGCCGCCGTTCCTCCTCCCTTCTCCACACTCAGCGTTTGATGCTTGTGTGAAGCTGACATGTAACAGGAGGAGAGAGACAGAGGGATCTGTCAGATTTGAGGTTGATGTCGGGGGTGGGCGGGACCCGGCCGGGGTGGGCGGGACCCGGCCGGGGTGGGCGGGACCCAGCCAATATCAAACACCAGCCAATGGGATCTGGGCGGGCCGCTACATGTATGTGGCCCGCCCCTTTTCTTAAGCAGCCCAATCATTGGCTTGTGTTTGATAGCTGCTGGTCCCGCCCACCCCGGCCGTGTCCCGCCCACCCCGACATCAACCTCAATTCTGACAGATCCCTCTGTCTCTCTCCTCTGTGCTATGTGTCAGCTTCACACAAGCATCAAGCGCTGAGTGTGGACAGCTCCTTGTCAGTTTCACACACGGTTACACTCCGCTCAGTGTGAAACCTGCCAGTGGTACCTGCCTGTGCCAATCAGTGCCATCTGTCAGTGCTATCTGTCAGTGCCAGCTGCCAGTGTCACCGCCAATCAGTGCCAGTGCCAACCAGTCTGCCAGTGCCACCTGCCACCTCCAACCAGTACCACCTGCCAGTGCCACCTGCCACCGCCAGTCAGTGCCACTGCCAACCAGTGCCTGCCAGTGCCACCGCCAACCAGTGCCCCTGCCAATCAATGCCACCTGCCAGTGCCAACCAGTGCCACTTCCACCACCTGCCAGTGCCACGCCAATCAGTGCCACCTACCGGTGCCAACCAGTGCCTGCCAGTGCCACCTGCCGCCACCTGCCAGTGCCACGCCAATCAGTGCCACGCCAATCAGTGCCACCTGCCAGTGCCAATAGTGCCACCTGCCAGTTCCAAACCAGTGCCACCTGCCAGTTCCAAACCAGTGCCACTTGCCAATGCCTGCCAGTGCCACCTTCCAGTGCCAACCAGTGCCACTGCCAATAAGTGCCACCTGCCAGTGCCCTTGCCAATCAGTGCCACCTGCCAGTGCCATCTGTCAGTGCCAATCAGTGCCACCTGCCAATCAGTGCCACCTGCCAATCAGTGCCAGGTGCCACCTGCCAGTGCCACTTGCCTAAGCTAACCAGTGCCATCTGTACTGAGGACATCAAGTGTGTGGTAGAGTGACAGGAGCAAGCAGGGAGGAGTGGAGTGGGTGAGGTTTTTTTTTTTTTTTTAAATCAGCCTAAAATATCGGCCACATATATATTGGCCATCGGCCGCCCCGATTTCTAAATATCGGTATCGGCATGGGCCAGAGAAAGACCCATATCGGTCGACCTCTATCCAGGATGTCTTTTTGAACTGCACCCAGGCACCGCAGAGGGGGAGGCGCCAAAGAGCTTTACCTCTCCATCTCCTCTGTCCTCTCTGCTGCATGCTGCTGCAGCCCAGAGAGAGAACAGAGCAGAGGAAGGAGCGGAGGAAGGATCCGCTCATCGATCTGCCCACCTAGGCATTGACGATCGACCAGAGCCCCAAACCAGGGTCTTGCTGCCACCTCAGAGTGGGAGATTGTGTTCTCTGGGTCCCCTGTCACTAGGCCTGTGTGGAAGCCAGGAGGAGAGGACTTGGGAGGCAGATGATCCTGACTGCCAGGAAAGGTGAGTGAGCCATCACACTGAAGCAAAGTCCTTAGTGGGGTGACTGGGGTAGAAATTTGTGCAGAGTGGGGGGTATTTTATGCAGTGTGGAGGGTGATTGTGCAGTGTGGGGGGTAATTGTGTAGTGTGGGGGTAATTATGGAGTGTGTGGGGTATTTTATGGAGTGTGGGGGGTATTTTATGGAGTGTGGGGCTATATGTGCAGTGTGGGAGGGGTAATGCTGGGGGTTAATAATGCATTTGCTGACACCAATGCTGGGTTAATAATGCGTTTACGGACACCAGTGCTGGGTATAATGCATTTGCTGACACCAATGCTGGGGGTTAATAATGCGTTTGCTGACACCAGTGCTGGGGGTTAATAATGCGTTTGCTGACACCAGTGCTGGGTATAGTATAGTATATTATTGCTGGTATAGTTTATTGCTTTTGAAGTTTTAAAAGTTTGCATGCGGCCCCCCATGGGATATGAAAACTTGTCATGTGGCCCTCAGGCAATTTGAGTTTGAGACCCCTGCCTTAGAGATTTAGAGAAGCTCTGTAAAGAAGAGTGGACCAAAATCCCCCCTGAGATGTGTGAAAACCTGGTCACCAAGAAACGTCTTACCTCTGTGCTTGTCAACAAGGATTTCTCCACCAAGTACTAAATCACGGTTTGCTTGGTGATCAAATACTTATTTTACTCACTGAACTGCAACTCCATTTATAACATTTGTATCTTGTGTTTTTTCTAGATTTTTGGCTGATATTCTGTCTCCATCATTTAAAATACACCTATGATAAAAATTATAGACCCTTCATTTCTTAGCAAGTGGGCAAACTTACAAAATCTGCAGGGAATCAAATAATTATCCCCCCCCCCCTGTATACACATTTCATGGCCATTCCATT
Organism: Aquarana catesbeiana; assembly: GCF_042186555.1. Classification (NCBI taxonomy): domain Eukaryota; kingdom Metazoa; phylum Chordata; class Amphibia; order Anura; family Ranidae; genus Aquarana; species Aquarana catesbeiana. The sequence continues at coordinate 39,971,083 of NC_133325.1, forward strand.
CCCATGGGAAGACTTTCCACAAGATTTTGGAGTGTGCTTTGGGAATTTGTTACTATTCAACCAAAACAGCATTTAGGAGGTCAGATACCGACGTTGGGTGGGAAGACCTGGACCTTTGCGTCTTATGAGACAGCACAGTACTCATCACTGCTCTCTCTCCCCAGGTAGAATATCTTTCTTTCTGCTCAGAATAATAAAGAGGTCTAAGGTACCTAAAAAAAAAAAATAAAATAGAAGACATCTTCACAGGAACGATTTTTGTAACTGCCCCAGAAGAACAATCGCCAGATCAGACTAGTGGAGTAGGATATAGTGCACACTTGTCAAACACAAGGCCCGTGGGCCAAATCGGTGAGCCTTCATACCTCACCTGTAGCAGCGGCACCCCCCCTGCAGCTCACCCCTCGTCTCAGCAGTAGTGAGGACGACAGAACTCCTCCTACAGATTCTGCGCCTCTCTGTGCAGCTGCAGCAACCCCTTGTCTCTGCTTCCCCTGGTCTCACTATTCAGCAGACTCCAGCCCTCCTCTGGTCCTTCTCCAGAGCCTGCACTTTCTGCTCCCCAGTTTCTTCCCAGAATCAGCATAAGGTAAGGTGGGTGCATTGATGTAAGGGAGGGTGGGGGGACTCTTGACTTCTGATGGGGGGGGCTCTTGACATCTGATGTAAGGGGGGTGGGGTGCTCTGGGCATCTAGTCTGACAGATACAACCGGCCCTTTGAGGGGGAACCATAATGCTGAATGCGGCCCGCAATGAAATTGCGTTTGACACCCCTGACATAGAGAGCTATGAGATTTCCTTTTTTTCCTGCAGTTTTTATAATCGTCTCTGCAACATGAAGGTAGGATGTAGTGATTTCGTAGTAGAGAATGACGAGAAAAGAACGTATGAACATCCCTTCTGTGTAATAGGTCTTTAAAATGAATAGTAGAATTTTCTTCACTACCTCCCCCATCGGCATCCCTGATGTCATCTTCTATTGCTTCATCGATCGCCTCATCAAATTCATCAAACCTACAAACAACAAAGTTACAGTTTTATTTAGCAGAACCTACATTAGTTAAACAATTACAATGAACGGCTAAAGCACCACCAGCAAAAGCCACAATCCCCCTGCCTGCCCGCGGGGTAGCTGTACTGCAGGCGGCAGTTGCAGGCCAAGCGATGTAGCCTTTCTTCCAGGTTCAGGACATTGATTGGACACGGCACAAGTTTGGCAGGTGATTTCAGCCAATGATTGTGGCTGAAGTCAGCTGATCGATTGTGGTCAATCACAACAGGGTTCTGGGTTTACAAAAAACACAGAACTCTGTACTGTGAACAGCGATCTGGCAGTTTCTTCTCCCTGCAAAGCAGGATGAAATAACAGCCAGATAGTAAAATAAAAGCAGCACACCGTTAACCCCTTGATTGCCCCTAGATGTTAAACCTTTTTCAGCCAGTGTCATTAGTACAGTATTATCATTAATCACTGTATTAGTGTCACTAGTGATGTCCGTGTCGATTAGTGACCCTCCCAGATTGTGTCTTAGCGCCAGATTGCCCAGCTACCCCATCACAGTCCCACTACAAGTCATTGATCACGGTCATTACAGTAAATTGTCTATAGCTGTGTAAATTCCATTATATAGACTAGGGATCTGCAAACTCCGGCCCTTCAGCTGTTGCGGAACTAAACATCCCATGAGTCATTGTAAAACTCTGACATTCACTAGGCATGATGGGAATTGTAGTTCCTGAACAACTGGAGGGCCGTAGTTTGGAGACCCCGGATTATAGACCATAGTTTGTAGATGCTATTACTTTTACAAAAAACAATACACACTTATTGGGACTTTTTTTTGTTTTGTTTTTTTAACAAAGACATTTTGGCCTAAATTTAGGAAGCAATTCGATTTTTTTGATTGGATATGTTTAATAACAAAGTAGAAAAAAAAAAAAATCAGGCGTTTTAATTTTCAAAAATTTCAGTTTTTATTTATATAATAAAAAATTAAAAAAAACAGTGGTGATCAAATAACACCAAAAGAAAAAACTATTTGTGTGTGTGTGGGGGGGATGATAAAAATGTCATTTTGGTACAGTGTTACATGACCGCACAAGTGCTGCTTATATTTTACTATCTGCAAAAAAAATGGCCTGGTTATGAAGGCAAACCTTCCTGAGGTTGGAAGGGCTCACGCACAGAAGCGAACGCATACGTAAGTCGCGCCAGCATATGAAATCGGTGTTCAAACCACACATGTGAGGTATCGCCAGGATCATTAGAGCGAGAGCAATAATTCTAGCAAAAGATCTCTTCTGTAACTCAAAACCGGTAACCTGTAAAAAAAAATGTAAATGTCGCCTATGGAGATTTTTAAGTCCCAAAGTCTGTCGCCATTCCATGAGCGCAATTTTGAAGCATGACATGTTGGGTATCAATTTACAGATATTTTTAATTTTTATTAGTAATGGCGGCGATCTGCGATTTTTATCGGGACTACGACATCATGGCAGACAGATCAGACATTTATGACACTATTTTGGGACCATTGTCATTTATACAGCGATCAATGCTATACAAATGCACTTATTACTGTGTAAATGACACTGGCAGGGAAGGGGTTAACCACTAGGGGGCAATGAAGGGGTTAAGTGTGTCCTAGGGAGTGATTCTAACTGGGGGGGGGGGGCTACAACACACATGACAGCTATCACTGCTCCCGATGACAGGGAGCAGTGACCTCTGTCTTGTCACTAGGCAGAACGGGGAAATGCTTTGTTTACAAAAGCATCTCCCTGTTCTACCTCTCCGTGACACGATCGCGGGCACCTGGCGGACATAGAGTCCGCAGGACCCGTGGTCACGGAGAAAGCGCCGGGCGCGCGCCCGCAGCTCCGCATCCTAAAGGGGACGTACCTGTACGCCCTTTTGCCCACCAGCGCCATTCTGCCAACGTATATCGGCGTGTGCTTATCGGGAAGCTGTTAAATCACTTCTGTACCGGGCCTATTCTGCCACTCCTCGCCTACATTTAAAAATCATAATTTTTTTGCTAGAAATTTACTCAGAACCCCCAAACATTATATATGTTTTTTAGCAGACACCCTAGGGAATAAAATGGCAGTCAGTGGAACTTATGTCGCACAGCATTTGCGCAACAATTTTTCAAACGTGTTTTTTTTTTTTGGAAAAAAAACAAACCGTTTCATGAATTAAAAAACAACAAAACAGTAAAGTTGGACCAATTTTTTTGTATAATGTGAAAGATGTTACGCCGAGTAAATGGATACCAAACATGTCACGCTTTAAAATTGCGCACACTCATGGAATGGCGCCAAACTTCAGTACTTAAAAAGCTCCATAAGCGACGCTTTAAAATTTGTTACAGGTTACCAGTTAAGAGTTCTACAATTATTGCTCTCTGTAACGCACGCAGTGATACCTCACGTGTTGTTTGAACAGTGTTTACATATGTGGGTGGGACTTACATGTGAGTAGGAATGGTGCGTGACAGGTCCTCTTTATGGAGAGATATGGGGTTTATAAGACCCCACATTTCTCCTCCAGGCTGGAAAGCATGAGATTGACTGGTGACCAAATGGTCACCGGAAATTTCTATGCTCGTCATCCGGCGGATTCTTTCTCCGGGTCCCCGATGGCACAGAAGAGCCTGGAGAAGCACCAGAGAGCGGCGGAAGGGTCCCCTCCCGCCGCCTGTAAGAATGATCGAGCGGCTGAACTGCTGCTATGATCGTTCTTACGGTTCTGATCTTAGCTTGGCATATTAAACACAAGTTTTCCCGTCATGAGACATCAGCAATATCCCTCCTGAAAGCTTTGCCTGCAATGCACTGTGGGTGCATCCAAAGTCTCAGGGAGAGGACAGACAAATCCAAGGATAATGTGCCTCTAATCTGAAGCAACTTGAATCCAGCATAGAGAAAGTAGATTAGACATTGGCACAAGCTAAATACATTCTAGGAGCATTAAAACAAAAAGATTTACAAAGTCTTACAGTGTGTTATTTATTTATTTATTTTTAAGCAGCACGAATCAATTGCAGAGCTATAGGTCAAACAAAGTATGGGGCGTATCGAATCTCTGCAATGAGGCTGCACTTCCCCCCCATGGACAGCAGAGGTCCCACTCTGTAGCTGTTGGCAGGGGACAGGCTTTTCTACTCAAAAACCTTTAGGCTTCATGCACACGAGACACCGGTGCAAACTCTGCTGAACACATGTTTTTAAAAGTTGAAACCAGCGTTTAGAAACGGCCGTTTTGCCGCGTTTGCATGCCGTGATTGCGTCTAGAAGCGTCTGCAGAACAGAGAATGACATTTTGTGACCCAACTTTGGGGCCCCGTATCTCAGTGCCACTTGGTGCTAGAAATTTGGTGTGCTAACACAGTGGAACTAGCAATACAACATATCCAAATTTGGTGTTCCTAGCACCAAGTGGCCCTGAGATATGGGCCCCCAAAGTCGGGTCACAAAATGTCAAGCACTTCTGCAGCAGAGAATGACATTTTCCGACCTGATTTTGGGGCCCCATATCTCGGGGCCACTTGGTGCTAGGAATACCATATCCAAATTTGGGGTTCCTAGCACCAAGTGGCCCTGAGATATGGGGCCCCAAAGTCGGGTCACAAAATGTCATTCTCTGTTGCAGAAAAGTGCTTGACATTTTGCGACCCAATTTGGGGCCCCATATCTCAGGGTCACTTGGTGCTAGGAACCCCAAATTTGGATATGTTGTAGTGTTAGTTTCATTGTGTTAGCACACCAAATTTGGGGTTCCTAGCACCAAGTGGCCCCGAGATATGGGGCCCCAAATTCGGGTCACAAAATGTCAAGCACTTTTCTGCAGCAGAGAATGACATTTTGTGACCCGACTTTGGGGCCCCATATCTCGGGGCCACTTGGTGCTAGGAAACCCAAATTTGGATATGGTGTTCCTAGCACCAAGTGGCCCTGAGATATGGGGCCCCAAAATCAGATCGGAAAATGTCATTCTCTGCTGCAGAAGTGCTTGACATTTTGTGATCCGACTTTGGGGTTCCTAGCACCAAGTGGCCCTGAGATACAGGGCCCCAAAGTTGGGTCACAAAATGTCATTCTCTGCTCTGCAGACGCTTCTAGACACAAACGCGGCATATAAACGCGGCAAAACGGGCGTTTCTAAACGCCGGTTTCAGCTTTTAAAAACATGTGTTCGGCAGAGTTTGCACGGCGTCTCGTGTGCATGAAGCCTAAAGGTTTTTGAGTAGAAAAGCCTGTCCCCTGCCAACAGCTACAGAGTGGGACCTCTGCTGTCCATGGGGGGGGAAGTGTAGTCTCATTGCAGAGATTTGATATGCCCCATACTTTGTTTGACCTATAGCTCTGCAATTGACTCGTGCTGCTTAAAAAAATAAAAAATAAAAATAACACACTGTAAGACTTTGCAATTCTTTTGTTTTGATGCTCCTAGAGTGTATTTAGCTTGTGCCAAAGTCTAATCTACTTTCTCTATGCTGGATTCAAGTTGCTTCAGATTAGAGGCACATTATTCCTTGGATTTGTCTGTCCTCTCCCTGAGACTTCGGATGCACCCACAATGCTTTGCAAGCAAATCTTTCAGGAGGGATATTGCTGATGTCTCATGACCGGAAAACTGGTGTTGGGGCCACCTGGTGCTAGGAACCCCAAATTTGGTGTACTACTAACACAGTGGAACTAACACTACAACATATCCAAATTTGAGGTTCCTAGCACCAAGAGCCCCGAGATATGGGGCCCCAAAATCGGGTCACAAAATGTCATTCTCTGCTGCACCTTACCATCATATTTCTGGTCCAAAAAAGGGTTCCTTTAAAAACACATATAAACGCAAACGCGGCTAAAAGCGGTAGCGGCGTTTAGCCGCGTTTGGTGTCTGAAACGTGGAAAACATTTGCGTCTGAACCCATTTTTTTTTGCTTCTGGAAAAATGAGGTTAAACGCAACTGCCAAAAAACGAGACTGTGTACATGGACTCATAGGATAACATTGAATGAGTTCAGGGGCAGCTGAAAAAAAGTGTCCAACTGCCTCTGAACGCGCGTTTAACAGCGTCTCGTGTGCATGAGGCCTTAGAAAGAGAACTGTAAGGACTTAGGACAACTTTTGTTTTGATGGAACTGGAATGTATTTAGCATCAATTTGTACTGTGCTTAATTTCTTTCATGATGCAGGATCTGCTTATACAATCCGCTGCAATCTTGTGACACATGCCTCACCTGTAACTGATGAATTTCCTGGTCCTTGTTGACCGCCTTTCCAACGGTTTAGACTTTTTCTTCTTTTTTTCTTCTTTTTCTTGAATCTCTGGGACCTCTTCTGTATCCTATAACCATGAAAACGCATTCCATGCTTAATGCTAGTACCACAGTGGACAATTAACCTGTTTAAAAGTATGGGAATCCGTTTTTTTTTTTTTCCCGGTAGAATACTTACCTAGGTGGATGCAGCATTGGTCCAATGCTTAATCTGTCCCCCCGGCACCTCTATACCCAGAACCGATCGAACACCACCGATCGCTTGGTTCTGACAGTTCCCCGAGCAGAGAACTGCTGACTGTCAGTCACCGCTCTCGGCTCTGCCGCCTTTTCGCTCACTGAAGCGCTGGGCTGTGGGGGGGGGGGGAATCGGCCAGCTCAGGCTTTCAGTGGCTCGCTGAGAGGCTGAGCCGGGTGTTGGTCCAGACGCTTGGCAGATCCCGACTTCCATTATGGTGATGACGCGGTGCCTGGACCGACTTCTGTAGAGTCAGTAGAGAGGATTTCAGCCCGCTCTCAGCTGAAAACAGGTCACGGGAAACGAATTGCACTCCTGTGATCCATAAAAGTACAGCCAAATGAGCTTTGGCTATACTTCTCCTTTAAGTTAATAGTGCTAAAAGTAAGCATCCTGTAGGGTTCGCAGGTAACCCGTTGAAGCCCTTGGATGCTGAGACTTGGCTGCATATGAGGCTTTGACTGCTGCTCAATGTAAAATGATTCCCTCCCCTGTCCTGTCACCAATCCCTACCTCCATCAATCCACTGTTAAAATGCTAGAACGTCACTGAAGTTTTGGTATTCTACTGACAAATGACAAGGTTGGGGGGTGGACTTTAAAGCAGGGTTCCACGCACCCATGCAAAATTTAAAAGCTAGCAGCTACACATACTGCAGCTGCTGGCTTTTAATAATGGGACACTTACCTGTCCAGGAGTCCAGTGAAGTCAGCACCGCAGCTGATGTTTCCATCAGTGCTGCCACTGCCACTATTGCCGGTAAGGGAACCCGGTAATGAAGCATTACGGCTACACGCCAGGTCCCTACTGAGATTGCGCGAGGCATCTCTGCGCTCTCCTACTGGCCAGGTGGTGGGGGGAAGGACGAGGAAGCCGAGCTGCTGACTTATGGCGCTGCAGTCTCCCGGAAGTGGGGACAGGATACATGTCAAAGGTCACCGGGGGGTGGGGGGGGGTAGACAAATGAGCGGAAGTTACACTTTTGGGTGGAACTCTCCTCTTTAATGCAGATTTTTTTTTGTGCACATTTGCAAGGCACTGAAAATAGAGCATTTATACACCTTTACAAAGCTTGTGGCTTTTCCAGAAGATCTCCCAGTGCAAGACTTTGAATTTTCTTTGACCTATTTGCTTCCGCTCTACAAGCTTCACAGCCCAGAGATAATAGACATTTCCACATCTCCGCCCTAGTATGTCATTATGCTCACTTCACATAACAATTTGGCACCTCCCAGTTCTGTAGTCTCTTCTCATTTGTTAATTGGGGGGGGGGGGGGACAGAACTGCCTTAGAGCTTGTTCACGCGGGCAACAAAGATGGCAGTAAAAGCAGGTAGTCAAGCCGTGGTTATACTTTAGTTATGTGATTTACAGGATAAGTGCACCTTCACAAAAAAATAAAAAAATAAGTGCACACTTTTTTTTTTTTGCAGGTTAAAAAGAAAATTGCATTTTTGTATTTTTTTGTTAGGGCATTGCACCCACGATGATCAGCAGATCCTGAGTGTAATGCCACGGTCCTGTATCCAATGGCCCATACCTCCAATACGGGCAAGCAGTTGCACTTGAGACAAGAAGCACCATGGACTAATCTAGAGTGCTCAACAGTGCCGTGGTAGTTTACTGAGAACTACAAGCCGACAGCTGCAAAGGACGCTGGACCTTGTAGTATTCCCCATTCACAGAACACTGTGAATGGATGCCACGGCCAGGCGAGTGGAGCCCCAAACGGCCACATTTTTTTTTAGTTTGTGACAGCTAGCCGAGGGAGAAGATCCCCCCCCCAACCCCGCTAGCAGTCAGAAAGGGGGATCGGGGGAGAGCAGGGGCCGGTGCAAACGTAACATGTTACAAAAGGTGAACTTATCCTTTCATCTGGACTTTGGCAGGAATTGAGGCTCCGATTTGGAGACAAAAAAAAAAAAAAAAAAAAAAAAAAGTACAGAGAAGGGCAAAAAAGCTAATAAAGGGCCTGGAGGATATTAGTTATGAGGAAAGGTTGTGAGCACTGAACTTATTCTCTCTGGAGAAGAGACGCTTGAGAGGGGATATGATTTCAATATACAAATACTGTACTGGTGACCCCACAATAGGGATAAAACTTTTCCGCGAAAGGGAGTTTAACAAGACACGTGGCCACTCATTAAAGAAGAGAAGAGGTTTAACCTTAAACTACGTAGAGGGTTCTTTACTGTAAGAGCGGCAAGGATGTGGAATTGCCTTCCACAGGCGGTGGTCTCAGCGGGGAGCATCGATAATTTCAAAAAACTATTAGATAATCACCTGAATGACCACAACATACAGGGATATACAATGTAATACTGACATATAATCACACACATAGGTTGGACTTAATGGACTTGTGTCTTTTTTCAACCTCACCTACTATGTAACTATAATTGCAGCCATCACAAGGTATAGCAGCAAAGGAATTACCTTGCAAAAAAAAAAAATTGGGTCTGGTCAGGTTCACATTAAAACCATGCATGGCAACTAACTTACTTGTGTAGGAATGATGTTCTCAATACTGATTCCAACGTAAACCAAACGCTCCTTCCTGCAAATATACAATACGCTCAGTCAGTGCATGTAAACACAGCAGAGGGGATGGTAAAGGAATATTTTAAATAGAGGTGCATTTACAACTGATTTTCAGGAATACTGTGAAGGTGCACTGGAGTGAACCAGAGCTATAAAACTTTGAATTTGCTGAACAAAAAACTGCAGCCATGGAACTTGTTTTAACACCTTTATAGCCTTGGAGTACAAGGAGAGGTCCAAAGAGCGCAATTCATTAGAAAAACCTCACTGAGCCAGCAAGCTGGAGAGATCAGATCATTACGAGTACTCCAATATGATGCTAGCCTGGGGAGTCTTAACGGTACAAGGTGGGAACCATACATTTTGGAAGGAAGATGATTTTTTTTTAAAATTCTACGATGCACCAAAATTTAGGCCGCCAAAGATTATCGGTCGAAAATACGTTTTTTTCAGCACGGAGTCAAAAAACAAAAAAGATGCTGATAATGGTTGCCGAAAACGCCCGCGATTTTGCCGTGATTTTACCATGCTTGTGATGCGTTTCATAGGTCACGTGACTCACAAAAAAAAGTATCAAAAACACAACATGGGTGCCTTTTTGATGCGTTCTTGCTGCGTTTTTAATGCATTTCAATGGGGAGGAGCTGACCAAATATGCATGAAAAATGCAGCAAGCAGGATTTTTAACAATGGGCGACAAATTCATATTCATTTAAATTCATTATATTAATAAAAAATTAGAATAGAACACAATTAACAACCATCAATTTTGGTTTTGTCAAGTGCATCCTGAATTTTCATTTCGGTGCACCACTAAAAAATTCTTTGGGCTGCCTAAATGAAAGCGGATCTTCAGCCCCAGCTCTGACCTCCACAGGCTCTTAAGTGTTGAGATCAGGGATGATCAATTGAAATCTGGGGGGCGCAGCCCACCCCAGCACCCTTGTTAGATCCGGCCATGCAGCATTTACTTACATGGCACCCCTGCATTCCCTGCTGCTGGTGCTTATGGAAACATGGCAGCCCTGACATCCCCCCAGACATGCATTTGCCTGGTTTGTCAGTGTAGACCGCTATGTTTGCACGGCATCCCTACAGATGTGCATTTGCCTGGCTTGTCAGTGTAGACCGCTATGTTTGCACATCATCCCTACAGATGTGCATTTGCCTGATTTGGCAGTGTAAGCTGCTATGTTTGCACGGCATCTCCAGAATCCCTACAGACATTTATTGGCCAGGTTCGCTTGTGTTCCCCAGATCAACGTCATTTGTGATGAAACGCGTAGGACGGAGCAACGCTCTGACGTCACCATCACTCTCGTGTCCCGACGGAGGGGTGTTTTGGTTGTGTACGGCCGACACACCAAACAATAGGCGCTAGTCAATCTTTAACGAGTGCTATGTTTTATATTTAATAAAACCAAACGTTTTTGTTTGGTGCCAAACTCCATCGTTCACTTACCGAGTGATACCGGATGCGCGGAGCAGCCCTGAGAGAAGGAGAAAAGCCCAGGCTGGGTGATAAGTCACAGGCAGTATTCGACCCCCTATAACAAGGGGTCCACAGGAGCTAGTAAAGTTTCTTCAGCTGGTGGTGGATTAACAGCAGTTTTGGTGATGGAAGATGGACTTGTTCATTAAATAGATCATCTTTATAGATCGCCTGTTTATGGACTTTTTGCACATATTAATACACATATTATGGACTGAGCCACTTCGGCACTTTATTCATTCTTTTTTATATTTCATGCATATATGAACCTTTCACCAACTAGTGCGATTCTTATTATTTATTACTGTTGGCGTTTGTGTTGCAGACAGAATTGCTGCTTTGATCATATTTGTTTAGGGCTTTTGTGTTACTCACTAGAGCAGTTTCCTTTCTTCTTTTTACAGATGTGCATTTGTCTTGCTTGTCAGTGTAGGCGGCCTTGGCTGCCATGTTTTCACAGCATCTCCACAGATGTGCATTTCCCTGGCTTGTCAGTGAAGGTCGCTAGGTTTGCACGGCATCCCTACAGATGTGCTTTGGCCGGGCTCGTTTGTGTCGCCCGCCGTGGCTGCTGTGCTTGCATCCCTCCAGGTGGGCCCGAGCTGCATGCGGCCCGCGGGTTGGACACCCCTGGTCTCATGGGAAACTAATGCTAAAACCAGGTAGCACATTTCACATTACAGACTACACAGATGGTAGATAGAATAACTGCCAAAACGTGAGATACCTACAAGTAAGTAGCCAAGGGTGGTTAATAAGTATATTACCTTCTCTCTGCCCGTTCTTTCTTCTTTAGTACCACGTCTAAATTCTGTAACTGCTCATCCAGTTTTTCACACAGTAATTTCTGTTCATAAAAGAAAGATTTGATCAGCACAATCTGGATCCTGTGTAGATACAGGAAATCTGTACACACCAGGTGGAGGAGTTCTCAGTCACACATGATATCAGTGCATAATATGGTTATTACAAGATATGCCCCAGGGCACCTGTGGATGCTAAATCATTAACCGCTCGCTGTCATACAGCGGCAGGTCGGCACGATCCCGTGAGCCGTTGTAGCTATACGTCGGCTCCTTCAAGTGGGATAGCAGACGTGTGGGTGTGCACGTGCCCGCCACACTGCGGGAGTGCCGATGCTCACGCCCGACGGTCGCGATGACCGCCGTCCACAAGCGATTGCGGGCACGAGAGGCAGAACAGGGACGTGTGTGTGTAAACACACAAATCCCTGTTCTGAGAGGAGAGGCAGATCGTTTGTTCTTAATAGCTAGGAACAACAATCTGTCATCTCCTCTAGGTCAGTCCCCTCCCCCTACAGTTAGAAACACACACAGGGAACACATTAACCCCTTGGTCGCCCCCTAGTGCTAACCCCTTTCCTGCCAGTGACATTTTTACAGTAATCGATGCATTTTTATAGAACCGATCGCTGACAATGGTCCCAAAAATGTGTCAAAAGTGTCCGATGTGTCCGCCATAATGTCGCAGTCCGATAAAAATCCCGATCGCCACCATTACTAGTAAACAAAAAAAATAAAAATGCTATAAATCTATCCCCTATTTTGCAGACGCTATAACTTTTGCGCAAACCAATCAATATACGCTTATTGCGATTCTTTTTACCAAAAATATGTAGAAGAATACATATCAGCCTAAACTGAGAAAAAAATTATCTTTTTTTCAAAAAAATTGGGGCTGTTTATTATAGCAAAAAGTACAAAATATTGTGTTTTTTTCAAAATTGTCGCTCTTTTTTTGTTTAAAGCGCAAAAAATAAAAACCGCAGAGGTGATTAAATACCACCAAAGGAAAGCTCTATTTGTGGGGAAAAAAAGGACGTCAATTTTGTTTGGGTACAACGTCGCACGACTGCACAATTGTCAGTTAAATCGACACCGAATCGCAAAAAAATGGCCTGGTCATTCAGCAGCCAAATCTTCCGGGGCTTAAATAAGAGCTGAATGATCTGATACCTTGTCCTGCCCCTAGCTCTGCCCATTCCCATTGGAGCATGTGAGGCAGTACCACACCCTGCCAGCTTTGAAAGTGGTTCTAAAAGCAGAAAGTTTTTTTTTTTTTTTTTACTTGCATTCTCTGCATTAAGGTACAAAACCTTCTGCATTCACCCCCCCCCCCCCCCCCCCCCATCTAGATCCAGTGCTGTGCACAAGAGCAGAGGTTCTCTCCCTCCTCACAGGCTCAGAGACATCAGGGGAAGCCACTGGCTCCGGCTGCTGTCAATCACAGCAAGTGAGGATGGAGCAGAGGCGGGGCCAAGCATGGCTACGAGAGATAGAGCTTGGAACGTGATCTACTGCTGTCATCTGCACAACTGAATTCATCATATAGTCCAAAGTTTTCTTTCTGCTGCTTTGAATTTTAGCAGTATGGGTGTCTGGCCTGACCTAGAACACATGGAGGGTGACGACAGACCCGTAGTAGTAAAAAGCATTGCAGTCACAACTAGAATAATCAAAACATTCATCCAGACTATGGAACAAGGCAAAGACATCCAAGCCCAAACCTGAACAAAATAAGCCCCCCACCCCCACAAATAAAAATGGGTTGGGACGTGTTCGGGATCCCCCCCAGGAAGCTGACGCTGCACACGGCTAATCACAGGCAGCGAGACATTTCCTGATCTGCAGCTGCACAGACTGGGAAATGTCTCACTGCCTGTGATTAGCCATGTGTAGCGTCAGCTCCTGGTGGGATCCCGAACATGCCCGAGCCCATCTCCATTTATAAATACTGCAGTGACCCAAGTTTTACTGCACTGGAAGAAAGCAGGTCACCGCAAGAACACAAGCAATCTTTTTTTCTGTGTGTCCTGTTCACACCACAACACTTGTGTCATGTGCAGTGCAATGCGCTAAAATGTTACACCAATGGAAAGCAATGCACATCCAATTTTCAAGCCTTTTCCTGATTGGCCGGAGCCGCGATGATGTCACTCCTGCACATGCACGCGGGAGCTGCTGTTCACAGCATGCGCGCTTGGAAGGAACAGCACCCGTGGGCCGTTAATTCAGAGTGCATGCCCAAGCGATGTCACTGGCTGCATGCAATGTAAAAATCTCCTAAACTGTACAGGTTTAGGAGAGATTTTCACTACCTATAGGTAAGCTTTATTATAGGCTTACCTATAGGAACATGTCAGCAGAGGAAGTTTACCTCTTTAGAGAGCCATTCCAGACAAAGGGGGAAATCCAAACAGTGACCTTCCAATTCTGCAACCTTTTTTTCAAGTCAGCAGCCACAAGCACATTAGCTGCTGACTTTTAATAAGGACACTTACCTGTCCAGGGAGCCCACGATGTCGGGCCCCCCCGAGGCCGATCCGTCCGTTGGTTGGGGTGCAGGCGCCGCCATTGTAACTAAGGGAAAGCGGCAGTGGAGCCTTCAGGCTTCACAGCTAGTTTCCTAATGTGCATGCGCATGATGTCTTCTGGTGTCTTCTGGGACACACAGGTCAGAGAAGGCGGAGGAGGAGGACTCGCCACAGAAGAGGAAATGACGCACTACGCCGCGGCCAGGCTGGGACGGAAGTACACCTTTGTACTTCGGAAAAGGTAAGAAAAAAATACTTATCCAAAAATAAGGGGTGGTCTTTACTTTAAGACCAAGTTGAAAAAGTGGGTGGAACTCCGCTTTAAGTCAGAATGCCCACCTGATTTAACGTATTTTGAGTTTTCTGTGATCTCCTGCAGCCAGATTCCAGAAAGCATCCCCCTAGACCAGGGGTAGGCAACCTCGGCCCTCCAGCGGTGGTGAAACTACAAATCCCATCATGCCTCTGCGAGCCATGCTGTGATTGTCAGGGTCTTTGCAATGTCCCATGGGACTTGTAGTTTCACTACAGCTGGAGGGCCGAGGTTGCCTATCCCTGCCCTAGATCACTGGGACATGGACTTCCTGAAGCGTGCTCGCTGCTTCATGCAATTGCTTTCACTTGCAACCTTACTAACCCATCCTGCCCAGCCACAGCATCCCTATAACAAGGTCTGTATTCCTAGAGGGGCAGGAAGGTTCGTGATCACGCAACCACCAATTGACTGTCCCCAGTGGTCACATGGTTGAGAGCCGATCGTGCTGGTTACCGTTCGTTAGCGGGCGCTGAGAGCTCGGACTCTCCAGTGAGTGCGCTCTCGGCACAGAAACTTTAGCTGCCAATTGACACATGTGTATGCCATGCGGCCATTAAAGTCCACCCTTTAGCCACCACGTGTTAGATGGACGGCAACTGGTTAACACCTACTGACATTTTTGCCTGCATCAAGCTATCAGTGTAAGACCTGAAGGCAAGAAGAATGCAGTGGGTGAGTTTGGGACATCCTCTCTTACATTAGATTTAGGGGTTCTTAGGTGGTCACCGATCAACAAAAGGGAGCGAGTGGACTGGGGAACTAAAGCAATGCCAGAATGAAAAGCCTATACAACCTATAGCAGTCATACTGCATTTCCCAAGTGCATATCAAGGTGTGAGTTTTTTTTTTTTTTGTTATAATGTAGAGGTACAGAATGCAATCATATACATACATGTTGGCAAGGAGGACAAAACCATTCTCCATCAGGGATCAACATGAGCGGTGGGCGGAGACACGCCGTATGGTACCCGCTGTCGCATGAATCGCACAACAAAATCTGTAATTAGAAAAAAAACAAATCAATGACCCTTGCCAGACAGATTCAGAAGTGACCGTTTGCATGCCCTCTTCACTTGCTTACACTCTTACGTCAGTCCTCCAAGTATCTTCTGGGATTGGTAACTTGACCAGGTGCCAATACAGGTAGTAAATGGGACTCTTCAAAAGGTTCTTTTAAAGTAGTTGGAAATGTTAAAGTCCCATCATTCCTCTGCTTGTGGGAGTCATGCCTGTAACTGTCAGCCTTGCAATGTCTCATGGGACTTGTAGCTCTGCAACAGCTGGAGGGTCGTCAGTTTGAGACCCCCTGTCCTAAATGGTGCTTGTTTAGGAGATATTTACACTACCTATTAGGTAAAGCCTTATAATAGGCTTACCTATAGGGAAAAGTTAGTGATAGAAGTTTACTTCCACTTTAACCACTTCAGCCCCGGAAGGATTTACCCCCTTCCTGACCAGAGCACTTTTTACAATTTGGCACTGCGTCGCTTTAACTGCTAATTGCGCGGTCATGCAATGCTGTAACCAAACGAAATTTGCGTCCTTTTCTTCCCACAAATAGAGCTTTCTTTTGATGGTATTTGATCACCTCTGCCGTTTTTATTTTTTGCGCTATACATGGAAAAAGACCGAAAATTTTGAAAAAAAATGATATTTTCTACTTTTTGTTCTAAAAAAAATCCAATAAACTCAATTTTAGTCATACATTTAGGCCAAAATGTATTTGGCCACATGTCTTTGGTAAAAAAAATGTCAATAAGTGTATATTTATTGGTTTGCGCAAAAGTTATAGCGCCTACAAACTAGGGTACATTTTCTGGAATTTACAGAGTCTTTAATTTATGACTGCCTATGTCATTTCTTGAGGTGCTAAAATGACAGGGCAGTACAAAACCCCCACAAATGACCCCATTTTGGAAAGTAGACACCCCAAGGAAATTGCTGAGAGGCATGTTGAGCCCATTGAATATTCATTTTTTTTGTCCCAAGTGATTGAATAATGAAAAAAAAAAAAAAAAAAAATTACAAAAAGTTGTCACTAAATGATATATTGCTCACACAGGCCATGGGCCTATGTGGAATTGCACCCCAAAATACATTTAGCTGCTTCTCCTGAGTATGGGGATACCACATGTGTGGGACTTTTTGGGAGCCTAGCCGCATACGGGGCCCCGAAAACCAATCACTGCCTTCAGGATTTCTAAGGGCGTACATTTTTGATTTTACTCCTCACTACCTATCACAGTTTTGAAGGCCATAAAATGCCCAGATGGCACAAACCCCCCCCAAATGACCCCATTTTGGAAAGTAGACACCCCAAGCTATTTGCTGAGAGGCATGTTGAGTCCATGGAATATTTTATATTTTGACACAAGTTGCGGGAAAGTGACAATTTTTTTTTTTTTTTTTTTGCACAAAGTTGTCACTAAATGATATATTGCTCACACAGGTCATGGGCATATGTGGAATTGCACCCCAAAATACATTCTGCTGCTTCTCTTGAGTATGGGGATACCACATGTGTGGGACTTTTTAGGAGCCTAGCCGCGTACGGGACCCCGAAAACCAATCACCGCCTTCAGGATTTCTAAGGGTGTACATTTTTGATTTCACTCTTCACTGCCTATCACAGTTTCGGAGGCCATGGAATGCCCAGGTGGCACAAAACCCCCCCAAATGACCCCATTTTGGAAAGTAGACACCCCAAGCTATTTGCTGAGAGGCATGTTGAGTCCATGGAATATTTTATATTTTGACACAAGTTGCGGGAAAGTGACAATTTTTTTTTTTTTTTTTTTGCACAAAGTTGTCACTAAATGATATATTGCTCACACAGGTCATGGGCATATGTGGAATTGCACCCCAAAATACATTCTGCTGCTTCTCTTGAGTATGGGGATACCACATGTGTGGGACTTTTTAGGAGCCTAGCCGCGTACGGGACCCCGAAAACCAATCACCGCCTTCAGGATTTCTAAGGGTGTACATTTTTGATTTCACTCTTCACTGCCTATCACAGTTTCGGAGGCCATGGAATGCCCAGGTGGCACAAAACCCCCCCAAATGACCCCATTTTGGAAAGTAGACACCCCAAGCTATTTGCTGAGAGGCATGGTGAGTATTTTGCAGCTCTCATTTGTTTTTGAAAATGAAGAAAGACAAAAAAAAAAATTTTTTTTTTCTTTTTTTAATTTTCAAAACTTTGTGACAAAAAGTGAGGTCTGCAAAATACTCACTATACCTCTCAGCAAATAGCTTGGGGTGTCTACTTTCCAAAATGGGGTCATTTGGGGGGGGGTTTGTGCCACCTGGGCATTCCATGGCCTCCGAGACTGTGATAGGCAGTGAAGAGTGAAATCAAAAATTTACGCCCTTAGAAAGCCTGAAGGCGGTGCTTGGTTTTCGGGGTCCCATACGTGGCTAGGCTCCCAAAAAGTCTCACACATGTGGTATCCCCGTACTCAGGAGAAGCAACAGAATGTATTTTGGGGTGTAATTTCACATATTCCCATGGCATGTTTGAGCAATATATCATTTAGTGACAACTTTGTGCAAAAAAAAAAAAAAAATAATAATAATTTGTCTCTTTCCCGCAACTTGTGTCACAATATAAAATATTCCATGGACTCGACATGCCTCTCAGCAAATAGCTTGGGGTGTCTACTTTCCAAAATGGGGTCATTTGGGGGGGTTTGAACTGTCCTGGCATTTTATGCACAACATTTAGAAGCTTATGTCACACATCACCCACTCTTCTAACCACTTGAAGACAAAGCCCTTTCTGACACTTTTTGATTACATGAAAAAATTATTTTTTTTTGCAAGAAAATTACTTTGAACCCCCACACATTATATATTTTTTTAAAGCAAATGCCCTACAGATTAAAATAGTGGGTGTTTCATTTTTTTTTTTCACACAGTATTTGCGCAGCGATTTTTCAAACGCATTTTTTGGGGAAAAAACACACTTTTTTACATTTTAATGCACTAAAACACACTATATTGCCCAAATGTTTGATGAAATAAAAAAGATGATCTTAGGCCGAGTACATGGATACCAAACATGACATGCTTTACAACTGTGCACAAACGTGCAGTGACAACAAAATAAATACATTTTTAAAAGCCTTTACAGGTTACCACTTTAGATTTACAGAGGAGGTCTACTGCTAAAATTACTGCCCTCGATCTGACCGTCGCGGTGATACCTCACATGCATGGTGCAATTGCTGTTTACATTTGACGCCAGACCGACGCTTGCGTTCGCCTTAGCGCGAGAGCAGGGGGGACAGGGGTGCTTTTTTTTTTTTTTTTTTTTTTTTCTTTATTATTTTTTTGCTTTTTTATCTTATTTTAAAACTGTTCCTTTCATTTTTTTTTTTTTTTAATCATTTTTATTGTTATCTCAGGGAATGTAAATATCCCCCATGATAGCAATAGGTAGTGACAGGTACTCTTTTTTGAAAAAATTGGGGTCTATTAGACCCTAGATTTCTCCTCTGCCCTCAAAGCATCTGACCACACCAAGATCGGTGTGATAAAATGCTTCCCCAATTTCCCAATGGCGCTATTTACATCCGGCGAAATCTAAGTCATAAAATGCTCGTAGCTTCCGGTTTTTTAGGCCATAGAGATGTTTGGAGCCACTCTGGTCTCTGATCAGGTCTATGGTCAGCTGGCTGAATCACCGGCTGCATTCTCAGGTTCCCTGTTGAGACAGGAGAGCCAGAGAAAAACACGGAAGACGGTGGGGGGGGGGGGGGGGGCATTCTCTCCCACTGCTTGTAAAAGCAGTCTAGAGGCTAATTAGCCGCTAGGATTGCTTCTACATGAAAGCCGACCGCTGGCTGAAAAGAATGATACCAAGATGATACCTAAACCTGCAAGCATCATTCTGGTATAACCACTCAAAGTCGTGAATGCTGTACTCAGACAAAAATATGGTTAACAATAAAGCACAGTAAACGGTAAAGTATAAAAAATTGCAGACCTGAAAAGCAAACATGATAAAACATAATAACAATAACAATAACACTAAAACATTGCAGAATAGAATACAGTAAAAAAGAGCAGAACAATAGAGAGAATAGAGAGAGAGAGAATAGAGAGAGAACAATAAAACGACAACTATTATTTTTTATTTTATATTTTTGTTTGTGTTTTTTTTTTTTTTTTTTTTCACTTTTTTTGTAACTGTAACTTTTATAACTGTAACCGGTTCCAGGTTCGGGTCTCTCAAAATGCGATGGCATCTTGGGAGACCCTGTGAAAGTGTGTCCTAGTCTGTGCAATGCTGTACCCTACGCTAATACTCAGCTAGTGAATGGTAGCGTTCAAAACATTCACCAATGCAAAGACCAGGATTGTCAGGACAGGAGGGACAATAATAGCGGGTGTCATGCCTATATCCGCGCTTGCTGCAGACACAACATCTTTTTGGGGGGGGTTCGTTGGGTAGGGGTACTCGGGAGGACATAAAAATGCCTCTCATGCAGCCGACTGCATTTGGTTGGGGATGTGAATGGGGGAAGTACGGGCGCTGCAGAAGTGGTGGGTTCCCAATTAGGATTGGCGAATGCAGCAGGAAGGGCATTATGGGCACGACGGGCCTGTGTTTGTCTTTTTGGTGGCAGCGGGACACTACTTGTGCTTGCCACCTCACCAGCTTGAACTGCACTTATGGGACTCGCCACGTCACCAAGTGTTACTGCAGTGCTGGTTTGACTACGACCGGGGTGTACTAGGCCGCTGGCGCTTGCCAGTTCACCAAAACGCTACCAAAAAAACTGTTAACGATCGCAGGGATCAGGCCTGACTCTGCGAACGCTGCAGTTATGCATTTAGTGTTTTGTAAGTGACAGTGATCGATCGATACTGCACTTGGGTGGGCTGGGCTGGGCCGGGCGGAGGGGCAAAACGCAGGTGCTAGCAGGTATCTGGGCTGATCCCGCTAACACTGCGTTTTTGGGAACCCTAAACTGCTGGGGACGCCAGTATAGATCTGATCGGATCAGATATTGATCAGTTCAGATACTATACCACTAAGGGAGGTGTACAGTGCGTGCGTGGGTGTTAGCGCTACTGGCACTAACCTGACGCTGCCTGGGGCTGGTGCTTGCCAGTTCACCAAAACGCTACAAAAAAAACTGTTAGCGATCGCAGGGATCAGGCCTGACTCTGCGAACGCTGCAGTTATGCATTTAGTGTTTTGTAAGTGACAGTGATCGATCGATACTGCACTTGGGTGGGCTGGGCTGGGCCGGGCGGAGGGGTAAAACGCAGTTGCTAGCAGGTATCTGGGTTGATCCCGCTAACACTGCGTTTTTGGGAACCCTAAACTGCTGGGGACGCTAGTATAGATCTGATTGGATCAGATATTGATGCGTTCAGATACTATACCACTAAGGGAGGTGTACGGTGCGTGGGTGTTAGCGGTACTGGCACTAACCTGACGCTGCCTGGGGATGGTGCTTGCCATTTCACCAAAATGCTACCAAAAAAACTGTTAGCGATCGCAGGGATCAGGCCTGACTCAGCGAACGCTGCAGTTATGCGTTTAGTGTTTTGTAAGTGACAGTGATCGATCGATACTGCACTTGGGTGGGCTGGGCCGAGCTGGGCGGAGGGGCAAAACGCAGGTGCTAGCAGGTATCTGGGCTGATCCCGCTAACACTGTGTTTTTGGGAACCCTAAACTGCTGGGGACGCCAGTATAGATCTGATCGGATCAGATATTGATGCGATCAGATACTATACCACTAAGGGAGGCGTATGCTGCGTGCGTGGGTGTTAGCGGTACTGGCGCTAATCTGACCCTGCCTGGGGCGACGCATATCACCGCCGGGCGATCAGGGGGCTAAATCTTTATTCGGTAATAAACGGCGGGTTCCCTGACACTATAAAAAATAAACAAACTAACCAGCGTCACCCGTAACGGTTATACAGTGATCAGTGGTGAAAGGGTTAACTAGGGGGCAATCAAGGGGTTAAAACATTTATTAGATAGTATATGGGGGTCCCTGTCGCTATAAAACTCTGACGGCGAACCTAAATATTTACGTCCCTAACTAGCATCACCAGCGACACTAATACAGCGATCAGAAAAATGATCGCTTAGCGACACTGGTGACAGGGGGTGATCAAGGGGTTAAAACTTTATTAGGGGGGGTTAGGGGGGTACCCTAGACCTACAGGGGGCCTAACACTCACTGCCCTGACACTGTAACTGTCACAAACTGACACCAATACAGTAATCAGAAAAAAAAAAAAAAAAAAAAAACTGCTGGTGTCAGTTTGTGACGGGGGGGGGGGGGGGGTGATTGGGGGGGGATCGGGGGGCGATCGGGGGGGGGATCGGGGTGTTTAGTGTGCCTGGCATGTTCTACTGTGTGTGTAGTGTTGGTGCACTTACATTGCAGTCTTCTCTCCTCGGCCCGGAACGGAAAATACCGAGCCGAGGAGAGATGACATCATTTCCTCTGCCTCTGTGTACAATACAGAGGCAGGGAAATGATCCCATTGGCTGAGAGCGATCGCGAGGGGGGGGCCACGAATGGATGGCCTCCCCCTCACCTCCGATCGCCGGGGGAGATTTGCCGACCGCCGCAGGCACCGGGGGGGGGTCCGATCGGACCCCCCACCCGCGGGCAGGCAAGGACGTACATATACGTCCTTTTGCCTGCCCGTGCCGCTCTGTCGACGTATATAGTCGTGCGGCGGTCGGCAAGTGGTTAAAGTGTCAAGTCTGGGAAAAAGACACCAAGTTCATCTTTTTCAGCTTATACACATTTCCTATGTTTTGTCCCTAGTTAAAATGCAGTAGTAAGGAAAATACCTGTTGATCCCGTTAGAAATGTATCGCATACTAGTACAATATGTTAAAGCGAACCTTCAGTCATTTTTTCAACTTTCCATCTATTAAATATTTTGCACTTGTTGTTTTAACTTTGGATAGCAAAACTTTTTTTCTGCCAGTAAATGCCTTATACAGCTCACTTCCTGTTTCTTGTCTGGTCATTAGCCTAGGCTTGTGACATCATACACAGCTCTCTCCCTCTCTCTCATGAGAGTTTGCCAGGAAGTGGGGGGGGGGGGGGAATGAGTCATAAGAGGGCCATTGAGAGCTGCGGAGGTGTGCCTCCGTGTGCCTGTGTAAATCCAGGAAGTGAACAGGCAGCAGCGTCAGCTGCCCACAGTTAAAATGGACGCAGCCGGACACAGTGGAGGGAGATTTCTGCAGCATATCTGGCAAGTACAGGAATCACAGTATATATATATATAAAATAATATGCAAAGTGGTTGGAGGGAAGCTTCAGAATGGTAAAAAGATATTTTTATTACAAAATTATGTGAGCAGACTGCAGTTCCTCTTTAAAGGGGTTGTAAACCCTTAAAGCGGAAGTAAACTCATCCATAAAACAGCTTCATTTCCGGCACGTGCCGGAAATGTAACACTCCCATTGGTTGTGCTCTCAACCAAACTGTCAAACCATCCAATGGCTGGTGTCATAACTGATCACATGTGCAGCATCATGGCAGTTGTAGATTAAACAGAGGCAAAGATGGCAGCTTCTTTGGCTGAAAACGATAGGAGGGTTTACTTACACTTTAAGGTTTTTCACCTGAAGCCCCGGTTCACACAGGGGCGGCACAACTTGCAGGTCGCCTCACTTCTGTATGGAAGTCTATGCAAGTCGCCCCAAAGTAGTACAGGAACCTTTTTCTAAATCGGAGCGACTTGTGTCGCTCCTATTAGAACGGTTCCATTGTACAGAACAGGAGGCAACTTGTCAGGCGACCTAGCCGCCTGACAAGTCGCCTCTGTGTGAACCGGCACTAATGCATTGTATGCATTAAGGTGAAAAACCTTCTGTAGTGCAGCGCCCCCCTTTTACTTACCTGAACCCGATCGTTTCATTGACGGGGACGAGCACAGCAGCTCCAGACGCTGTCTCGGGTCCTCACTGGATAAACTGATAGCAGCGGGAGCCATTGGCTCCCACCGCTGTCAATCAAATCCAGTGACAGGGGGGCGGGGCCGAGTCCTGCTGTCTGTGTCAACGGACCCAGGGGCAGGACTGGGGAGTGCGCCCGCACGTGTGCCCCCATGGAAAACGGCACTCGAGAAGAGGAGCCAGGAACGCCGCTGGGAGACCCCAGGAGGAGGAGGATCAGGGCCGCTCTGTGCAAACATCTTGCACAGTAGGAGGCAAGTAGAACATTTGTTTTTGTTTTATAAACAAACCTTTACAACCCATTTAAAAAAAACGTACCTTACAACGAAGCTCTTCCAGCTCCAAGATGTCAGAGCTGCAGGCGCTCCCATCTGCACCCGTCTTGCTTCCGGGTTCGCGGACTCCGGCTCTGCGACTGGCAGGAGCTACGACGATGTCACTCCCACGAATGCGCGGGAGCCGCCGGTTACAGCGCAGGGCTCTGAAGCAATGGCCTGGTCTGGGTAGCCATTTCTTCGGAGCGCATGTGCCGGTGATATATCACTGGCTGCACGTACAGTAAATATCTCCTAAATCAGGGGTCTCAAACTGGCAGCCCTCCGGCGGTTGTGGAACTACAAGTCCCATCATGCCTCTGCCTGTGGGAGTCATGCTTGTAACTGTCAGCCTTGCAATGCCTCATGGGACTTGTAGCTCTGCAACAGCTGGAGGACCGCCAGTTTGAGACCCCTGTGCTAAATGGTGCCCGTTTATGAGATATTTACACTACCTATAGGTAAAGCCTTATAATAGGCTTACCTATAGGGAAAAGTTAGTGATGGAGGTTTACTTCCACTTTAAAGTGTGAAGTCTGGGAAAAAGACACCAAGTTCATCTTTTTCAGCTTATACACATTTCCTATGTTTTGTCTCGTTAAAATACAGTTGTAAAGAAAATACCTGTTGATCCCGTTAGAAATCCAGTGATCTTCCTGTAGTGATCCAACAGTGAGTGCCCCTGCTGCACTGAAATCCAAAGCAGTGTTGTCAGTCCTGCCCAGTTTTCCCCTGTTGCACTACAGAACACCTCCCCCTTCATCTCCAAAACATAAGAGGAAGGGATTCTGTAGTCCACCAGAAAAGCACAGGGCAAAGCTGACAACATTGCAGCAGTGGCACTATAGTGAGAGAGCAGAAGTTAGAGCTACAGGACGACACCCACCCTGCCCCACCCCGGTATTTTTCAATAGGACAATACAGAGATGTTCAGATATATGTGCTACATATTTGCCTTGAAATCAATTTTAAAAATATAAAATAATACATTTTTAGGCTAAAGTCTCATATACTAACTGCAGTACTAACCAGCTCAGGGTGGTTGGGGAGTCCACACTTCTTGCAGGGTTCATCGTCTTCCCCAGGTACCCCCTCTTGTTTTTCCTCATTTTCCGACTCCTCCTCCGACTCTGCCTCGCTGTCCGACTCCTCAGACTCGTCCTCACTGGACGATTTAAGTTTGCGTCGTGATCTGGTGTTGGTCCACCGTGCCCTTCGTTTTTGTTTTGGCTTCTATAGACATTGTAAAGAGGGGGAAAAGTAGTAAGGAAGTGTTTCTCTGCAATGTCAGATGTCCTGGATGTAAAAGATTCAAACATTTCAATAACAGATCTTTATTAACTCCAATTCTTACACAGAAAAGTCTTCTATATAGAGACTGAGCACATTCAACAGTCTGAGTTTCATTAACCATTTGCTTACTGGACACTTATACCCCCCCCCCCCCTTCCTGCCCAGGCCAATTTTCAGCTTTCAGTGCTGTCGCACTTTGAATGACAATTGCGCTGTCACGCAATACTGTACCCAAACAAAAATTTTACATTTTTTTTCACACAAAAGGAGCTTTCTTTTGGTGGTATTTACTCACCAATAAGACCAAAATTTTTGAAAAAAAAAAAATCAAATCAGAAAATTTTTCATAGTTTGTTATAAAATTTTTCAAACAGGTAATTTTTTTCATTCACTGATGTGTGCTGATGAGGTGGCACTGATGGGCATCTATGGGTCCAATCTGTGCCCACCAGTGCTGCCAATGTCCCTGTAACAGAAGCCGGTTATCGGCTTTTTTTCTACTCATAAGCGTGAGAATAGAAGAAAGCCGGTAACCGGCTTCTGTTACAGGGACATCTGTACCGATCTGTAATCGCCAGTGCCACCAATCAGTGCCTCATCACCAGTGCTGCCAATCAGTCCTGGCCCACCAGTGCCCCACCCCACCAGTGCTGCCAATCAGTGCCCCCCCCACACCAGTGCTGCCAATCAGTGCCGCCCCCCCCACCAGTGCTACCAATCAGTGCCGCCCCCCCCACCAGTGCTGCCAATCAGTGGCACCCCCCACCAGTGCTGCCAATCAGTGGCACCCCCCCACCAGTGCTGCCAATCAGTGCCACCCCCCACCAGTGCTGCCAATCAGTGCCGCCCCACCAGTGCTGCCAATCAGTGCCGCCCCACCAGTGCTGCCAATCAGTGCCGCCGCCCCACCAGTGCTGCCAATCAGTGCCGCCGCCCCACCAGTGCTGCCAATCAGTGCCACCCCCCCACCAGTGCTGCCAATCAGTGCCGCCCCACCAGTGCTGCCAATCAGTGCCGCCCCACCAGTGCTGCCAATCAGTGCCGCGTCCCACCAGTGCTGCCAATCAGTGCCGCGTCCCACCAGTGCTGCCAATCAGTGCCGCGTCCCACCAGTGCTGCCAATCAGTGCCGCGCCCCACCAGTGCTGCCAATCAGTGCCGCGCCCCACCAGTGCTGCCAATCAGTGCCGCGCCCCACCAGTGCTGCCAATCAGTGCCGCGCCCCACCAGTGCTGCCAATCAGTGCCGCGCCCCACCAGTGCTGCCAATCAGTGCCGCCCCACCAGTGCTGCCAATCAGTGCCACCCCCCACCAGTGAAGTAGAAAAGATAACCTGTTTGCAAAATTTTATAACAAACTATGAAAATGTTTTTTTGTTTTCAAAATTTTTGGCCTTTTCTTTTTTTTTTTTTGTTACATCCCAGTGGTGATTAAATACCACCAAAAGAAAGCTCCATTCGTGTGAAAAAAAAAATGATAGCCGGCTTCTGTTTACTTCCATAATCAGCTGATATTGGCTGACAGCTGATCACATGGTAAATCTTTACCCTGTTCTGTGATCAGCCGAGTCCGAAGAACGCGCTGCTCTTGATTGAAGAGCGCACTACCCGGTCACGGGAGGACATCTATTGACGCCCTCCCGGCACTGAAAGCCTGCGCTGTAGCCGTCTTTCAGCTATAGCACAGGTGGAAAGTGGTTAAAGAAAAACTCCACTTGTGTCCACAAATAAACAAAAAAGTAGAGTGATGTACACAACTTTGATTTGGAAGGTTATTTGTAATAACATTACACTAAAAAAACGTTCTGCAGACGCACCTGTGATAGGCGCTTGCCAAGAGTGCCGACTATGCCTGCTCTTTTGGTGGGCCTCCTCAATTCACAGAAGCTGTACTACAGCTTCTATTTATGAAAAGCACTTAATGAATGGACGTCGGTCAGATGACAGAAGTTCCATCCTGCATCAGGTGGACCTATTCCAAGAGAGAGAGACCACCAGCACAAGACACACTTTTCATACAATGTAGGTACTGTCCCTTGTGCGGATTAAAAACGGGAAAAAAATTGACTAAACTGGACTTGGTTTGATTCTAATTAAAGGAAATGTTATATACTGTACAGGTGTTAGAAACACCCTGCATTCTGATCACATATATGGTATGGGAGGGAAACAACGCTTACTAAAAAAAAAAGCCAAATGAAAAATTTTTTTGGACAAGTTACCTGTTTTACTTTCTGGCACTGCTCCTTTTCAGCTTTCTTCTCCTCCCGAGCTGGTTTTGCAGGTTCAGACTTCGCCTCCTCTTCATCATCGCTTTGCTTTTTCTCAGGCTTGCGTTCTTTGACCTCTACTACCTTTGTGGAGGGTCTTGAGATCCTGGGAGATCGTCTCAGCCTCCTCCCAATACAGTCCTCGTTCTCGGCATCCTCTGGTTCATCCATGGGCACACTCTCCACAGGCAGTTCCGGCCTCCTCTTCTTGTTGGAGATACGGATTGTCAATTTGATGCCATCTTTCTGCCTCTCGGATGTCATCTCTTTGCTCTCCGATCCACTGTTGTCCTCTTCTGCCAAGGGTTCTAGCCTATGTTTATTTCTGGAAAGTAAACTGGGCTTTTCTGAGATTTTGTCCTTACCGTCCATCTTCTTAACCTCCGGCTCTTTAGGCTCGGAAGTTTCATTGGAGTCATCGATTTCTTTTGCAGCTGGTTTTTCCCTTCGTTTGCTCCTTAAGCTGAATGTTTTCTTTTCTATTTCGGGAGGCTTCCTTACTTGTTTCGCCTTCTCTTCTTGTTTTGCCTTCTCTTCTTGTTTCGCCTTCTCTTCGGCTTTATCAGAAGACACCGGCTCACATGTTCCCTCATCTTCTTTGTTACTTTCTGTGGACTTCTCTTTGCTCACCATAGAATTCTTTGCCGTCGCAGATGTTTTTCTGGATGAGGCCAGTCTTGATTTTGCAGTTGCGCTTGCTTTCTTTCTTGTATCTCTTGTCTTGGATTTAGCCTCCTCAATAATACCATCTGCATTTTGTTTTTCAGAGTCGCACGATTTCTGGTCTTCAGATGCACACTGCTCAGTTTTCTTGGCCTCGGATAATTGCTCATCATTGGGGATGTCTGAAGTGGCTACTATGGCAGGTTTCTTCAGGATCTCAGTCTCCTTTACAGACTCTGAATCATTTGTGTCAATTTTGCAGTCTTTCTTGGTCTTGGCTGTCTTTTCCTTCTCAACAGGAGACAGCAATTCTTTTTTCTCTTCTCCTTTGGAGTCCACATTGGCTTGGTGTGTTTCAGACACAGATGCATCTTCTTTTGAGGAGGTCTTTGGAGAAGTTTCCTCCGATGAGGAGGAAATAATAATGTCTTTGTTGAGGTCTTTTGCGCTTTTTTCCAAATTCTCAGGGATTCTAGGTTTGCTGTTTTCTTTAAGTTCATGCAAACTTTTGATGACACTGGAAGTTCTCTTCTCGACTACACCATTCTCTTCCATTGTTGTGCTAATGATGGATTCTCTTGGGGTGGTATTACTGTTTTCCACATAGTCTATCTTTGCTTTGTGTGATTTGTCCCCATTTAGCTCCCCGTTAACCAACTGCTTCCCTTCAGAAACCGTTGCAGGAGCAGCAGACGTCTTTGTGCTATCGTCATCTAGTTTCTCTTCCTCCTTCTGAAGCAGCTCTTTTGTAGGTGTCTTGGACTTGCACAGCGACGGTTTAACTGGTCCATCAAAGTCGTCAGTGAGCTTGAGTTCCCGTTTTTTCAAGGGGATCTTGGCCTGCTGGTCGTTCTTCATTTTCTCCGAATCCTCAACAGATTTTTCGACATGATCTTCAGTGCGCTTGACAATAACGGAAATTTCTGAGTGTTCGGGCTCCTGTGCGGAAGGGGTCTTTTCGGCAGTCCCTTTTAATTCCTTCAAGTCTTTAGGTTCTGCCTTATGTTTTAGATCAACTTTCAAAGGCTTTACGTTCTCCTTGAAGGAGTCACTTTCTTCTTTGGTAGCCTTTTTACCCTCCTCTTCATCAGGAGGTTCTGTTTTTATTTCACTGATTGTTTTTAAGGGTTCTTTATCGCCAGGCTTACAGGCGTTACCATTTTCTGTTGGACAAGAGCTTGTGGTATCACCTGCTGGGTCTAGCTTCTCTTTGACTCCTTCTTTTGTGTCCTCTTCCAACTTCTCTGTAAGTCATGGACATAGAAAAACACAAAATTAAACAATGGCAAATGAAAGTTGGTGTGAAACTCTGCAATAAATTATAAGCATACCAACCACAAAGGAATTGATTTATTTTTTATTTTTATTTTTTAGCATAAAAGAAAAAAAAATAAATAAAAACACGGATTCAGCGACTAGCCGATACAGGCAAAATGTAATAATGCAAAGCAAGAAAACGACATCTCATAGCGCAATATGTTTAAATAAAATCAGTATCTTTAACCACTTGCTGACCAGGCCTTTATTGCAACTTTTTGCTTACAAGTTTAAATTAGTACTTTTTGCTAGAAAATTACTTAGAACCCTCAAACAGTAATTTTTTTTTTTCTAAGAGACCCTAGAGAATAAAATGGCGATCGTTGCAATATTTTACATCACACTATTTGCACAGCGGTCTTTCAAACAAAATTTTTTGTGGAAAAAATACACTTTAAAAGAGTGAACAAAAATCAACAATTTAAAATAAATAAATATATATTTTTAATATTTAAATTGGATTTTTTTGATTCTTATCAAACGGAATTTAATAAAAATGCTTTTGGAGTAAAAAAAAAATCTATATTATTATGTATCATTATGTAGCATGAGGCTGTGTATTCTGCTATATCAGATAATTTTTGGTAAACTCATTCAATGTTCAGGAATATTCCTCCATCCCATTGTTTTGCAAATCTATGTACACTACAAACTATGATTGTTTGAAGAGAAATGCATCTGTACCGGGCTCCAAGTGTGAGGAGGAAGGGCAAGCAGTAAAAATGAAAGTGAAAGCTTCCAAGCACCATAAAAACCTTGTTGTCTTTCTGCACATACCTTGTAGTGCTTTACTCCTCCCCTGAGGAGCAAAATGGCAGCAGGCCATAAAAGAGACCCAGTTTGGGAATATTCACTAACCTGACAGGTTATTATTCTAAATAGGAAACCTTCATTTTGTTTGCAAATTTTAAAGATTCTAACTACCAGCAAGAATAAGTCCTTATATTTAAAGAGCACCTGTCATTTCAGGTCCATCATGGCAGCGCCTGTTAGCGGGCATCCACTCACCTGCTGCCGCTACGTCCTTCGCCTTGTCGTGTCACTGCCGCATCACCAGCTGTCCCATTAAAGTGAATGGAACGGTCGGTGAGTCTACAGCGGGTCAGAGGAGGAGCCGCTGCGGGGCAGAGATGACAGTTGCTCGTTACCTGCCGCAGTTGTACTGTGGCAGGTCGGCTCTACTGCGCAAACCGCCGTCATTGTACACAAGCGTAGGCGGGCGCTCGCCTGCCGCCACGCTTTTTGTTTGATTATAGCGCAAAAAATAAAAACAGCAGAAGTGATCAAATACCACCAAAAGAAAGCTCTATTTGTGGGGAAAAAAGGACATCAATTTTGTTTGGGTACATCGTCGCACAACCACGCAATTGTCAATTAAAGTAACGCAGTGCCGTTTCACAAAAAATGGCCTAGTCATTAAGGGGGCAAATCCTTCCGGTCCAAGCTGATTTAAATCAAGCCTTTTTACTACCGATTTAAATGATGATTTAAACCGTGATTTAAATCAAATCCACCCTGCACTTTAATGCATTAAAAAAAAAAAAAAAAAAAAGTAAGCCAAATTTTTGTGTATAATGTGAAAGATGATGTTACGCCAAGTAAATAGATACCTAACATGTCATGCTTTAAAATTGCACGTTAGTGGAATAGCGACCCACTATGGTACTGAAAAATCTCCATACAAGACGCTTTAAACATTTTTACAGGTTACCTGCTTTGAGTTACAGAGGTCTGGTGCAAGAATTATTTCTCTCGCTCGAACGATTGCAGCGATACCTCACATGTGTGGTTTGAACACCGTTTACATATGCGGACGCATCTGTGCGCAAGCATGGTTGGACGGGGGCACTTTAAATTTTTTTTCCTCATTTTACTTTTTATTTTTACACTGTCCCTTAACTTAATTTTTTTGCATCACTTTTATTCATATTACAAGGAATGTAATAGAAAAAGGCATGGCAAGTCCTCTTTGCTGAGAGATCTGAGGTCAAAAAGACCCCAGATCTTACCCTTAAAGCAGAGGTCCCCTGCCGAAAAAATTAAAAGCCAGCAGCTACACATACTGCGGCTGCTGACTTTTAATAAATCGGACACTTACCTGTCCTGGAATTCAGCGATGTCGGCACCGCAGTTGATGTTTCCATCAGCTGACGGGTGCTGCTGCTGCCACTGTGGATAAGGGAACCCGGCAGTGTAGCCTTACAGCTTTATGCCGGGAACCCAACTGCACATGCGCGAGGCTCCGCTCCTCTCTCCTAGTGGCCCGGTGGCAGAGGAAGGAGGAGGGAGCCCAGTGGTGATGTCAAAGGTCACAGCCTGTATCAGGATACCTGTCAAAGGGGGGGGGGGCTGAGTGGAAGTTCCACTTTTGGATGGAACTCCGCTTTAAAAAAAAATAAAAATCATCGCTTTAAGTCCGAGAGGAGTACAATATGGTACAATTTTTTAATGATTGCGGTATTTATAATCCAGAAGAGGTCTCTGTTGAACATTTTGTATGAGTTGCTTACTAATGATTTACTAATGAGTTAAGCACTAATTAGTTCCATCCGATAAAGATATATATCTATCGCTCTCTACCTATATATAAAAATAAAATAGCGATAGCGTAGCTGGCTCAGTTAGGCCAATTCCCCTGAAGACGTCATTCTTTGACAAAACGTGCGTCAGGCAGGGCATACACCTGATGCCTTTACTCTACTTGAGTGCCCGAACACTGGTGTTTGGAGATTGCCTGCTCGGCAATCCGCTCTGTGCATCTTTTAATGCAATTTTACTGTGGAAAATATGTAAGCACACTTATATTAAAGATACTGAATTTTTTAAAACATATTGCACCGAGATGTCATTTTCTTGCTTTGGATTACATTTCTAGGAGAGTTTGCAGTAAGGGGCGTGACAGGAAGACATCTTGGTTATTTTAAATGCGCTGTTGACCATTTAATATGGTCCACACTATCTGGTAAGGAGCCAACCTTATCTTATATCACAGGTGATATCACTGTGGTGATCAGTACTGGATATATCAACTCTATTTCTTGGATTGCCTAAACATAGTAGGTGAGGTTGAAAAAAAGACACGAGTCCATCAAGTCCAACCTATGTTTGTGGTTGTATGTCAGTATTACATTGTACATCCCTGTATGTTGCGGTCGTTCAGGTGCTTATCTAATAGTTTTCCACATCCTTGCCGCTCTTACAGTAAAGAACCCTCTACGTAGTTTAAGGTTAAACCTCTTTTCTTCTAATTTTAATGAGTGGCCACGTGTCTTGTTAAACTCCATTCCTCAAAAAAGTTTAAACCCTATAGTGGGGTCACCAGTACGGTATTTGTATATTGAAATCATATCCCCACTCAAGCGTCTCTTCTCCAGAGAGAATAAGTTCATTTCCTGCAACCTTTCCTCATAACTAATATCCTCCAGACCCTTTATTAGCTTTGTTATCCTTCTTTGTACTCTCTCCATTTCCAGTACATCCTTCCTGAGGACTGGTGCCCAGAACTGGACAGCATACTCCAGGTGCAGCCGGACCAGAGTCTTGTAGAGTGGGAGAATTATCGTTTTATCTCTGGAGTTGATCCCCTTTTTAATGCATACCAATATTCAGTTTGCTCTGTTAGCAGCAGCTTGGCATTGCATGCCATTGCTGAGCCTATTATCTACTAGGACCCCCAGGTCCTTTTCCATCCTAGATTCCCCCAGAGGTTCTCCCCCCAGCGTATAGATTGCATTCATACATTTTAGTCACCCAAATGCATTCTTTTACATTTTTCTACATTAAACCTAATTTTCCATGTAGTTGCCCACCCCATTAATTTGTTCAGATCTTCTTGAAGGTTTCCACATACCCTGCTTAGCCTAGTATTGTTTGCAAATATGTACTGTACCCCATCCTCCAGGTCGTTTATGAACGAATTAAATGGGATTGGTCCCAGCAAAGAACCCTGTGGGACCCCACTACCCACCCCTGACCATTCTGAGTACTCCCCATTTATCACAACGCTCTGAACTCGCCCTTGTAGCCAGTTTTCAATCCATGTACTCACCCTATGGTCCATGCCAACGGACCTTATTTTGTACAGTAAACGTTTATGGGGAACTGCATCAAGTGCTTTTGCAAAATCCAGATACACCACAGCTTTGGGCCATCCTTTATCTAGATGGCAACTCACCTCCTTATAGAAGGTTAATAGATTGGTTTGGCAAGAACGATTCTTCATGAATCCATGCTGATTACTGCTAATGATACCTTTTTCCATTACTAAAATCTTGTATATAGTCCCTTATCATCCCCTCCAAGAGCTTACATACTATTGATGTTAGGCTAACTGGTCTGTAATTTCCAGGGATGTATTTTGGGCCCTTTTTAAATATTGGCGCTACATTGGCTTTTCTCTAATCAGCTGGTACTATTCCAGTCAGTAAACTGTCAGTAAAAATAAGGAACAATGGTCTGGCAATTACTTAACTGAGTTCCCCAAGTACCCTCGAGTGCAAGCCATCCAGTCATGGTGACTTATTAATGTTAAGTTTCCCAAGTCGAATTCTAATTCTGTCCTCTGTTAGCCATGAGGGTGCTTCCTGTGATGTGTCATGAGAATAAACACTGCAGTTTTGGTTACTGAAGACACCTCCCCTCCCCCCCCGATTCACTCGTGAAGACTGAGAAGAAGAAAAAAGTCAATACCTTCACCATCTTCCCATCCTTTTTAACCAGATGTCCTTCTCATTCTTTATGGGGCCAATATGGTCTGTCCTCCCTTTTTTACTGTTAACATACTTAAAGAATTTCTTGGGATTTTTTTTTTCCCTCTCCTCCGCTATGTGTCTTTCATGTTCTATCTTAATCGCCCTAATTGCACCCTTACATTTCTTGTTGCATTCTTTCTAAAGTTTGAATGCTGATGATAATCCCTCAACCTTGAATTTTTTGAAGGCCTTCTCTTTTGCTTTTATATGCATTTTTACATTGGAGTTAAAAGCCATCCAGGACTTTTGTTTAAATTTATTACCCAATGGGATGCACTGGCTAATGCCCTTATTTAATATGCTCTAAAAGTGAGCCCATCTCTACTCCGTGTTCTTTGTTCCTAAGATTTTATCAACAATTTATATCTTCTAGCAAGGTTTGTAGATTAGAGAAGTTGGCTCTTTTGAAATTCAGTGTCTTTGTACTTCCCTTATGTATCCTATTTGTGTGATTTATACTGAAGCCAATTGACCTGTGATCGCTGTTACCCAAGTTGCCCCGTATTTCCACATCTGCGATCAGGTCTGTATTGTTGGTAATCAGTAGATCTAGTAACGCTTTATTTCTAGTTGGTGCATCTACCATCTGACCCATGAAATTGTCCTGCAAGACATTTAAGAACTGGCGAGCCTTAGACGAATGCGTGGCTCCCTCCGCCCAGTCTATGTCTGGATAATTAAAATCCCCCATTATAATAACACTTCCCATCCTTGCTGCTAATCCAAATTGTGATAGGAGGTCCGCCTCCCCCTCCTCCCTCAGGTTAGGGGGTCTATAGCATACTCCCAGTAATTTTTCCCCTTAGCTTCATCCCTTTGGAGCTCTACCCATAAGGATTCCACCTTCTCCCTAGCTCCCTTAGTGATGTCATCTCTCACATTCCATACCACTAATGCCCCCAATACTACCCTCTGGACTATGTTCCGTGCTGACTATCTCTACCTCTGGACCCTCCGCGCCCCCCCCCACCTAGTTTAAAAACCACTCTAACTTTTTGGCCATCTTTACTCCCAGCACATCTGCACCCTCCTCATTTAGGTGCAGTCTGTCCCCCTTCTATAGTACTGGTGACCGACTGAGAAGTCGGCCCAGTCCTCCAGGAACCCAAACCCCTCCTTACTACACCAGCTCCTCCTGCTTACTTGCCATGTTTTCCCATTTCAAACATGATTTTATTTACTTGCAAAGTGCCTTATATTGTAGCACAGCCCCGGCCCTCCTTGCACATCATGGTCCTTCTTTTTCTGGGAGTGTCCAACTACTCTCAGTGCTGGCCCAGTTTCTGCATGCCTTCTCTCCCTTCCCTGTGGGCCTCCAGCTGTTGCAAATCTACAAGTCCCATCATGCCTCATGCGTGTGGCTGCCAGAGTCTTGCAGTTCTGCAACAACTGAAGGGCCACAGTTTGCATATCCCTGCTATAGAGAGTGTCACTTGAATGACAGCTCTGAGTCAGCAGGGGCTGCTGACGTTCCATTCAAGATGGTGGCACCCAGCAGCAGCATTTTACAGGTAAAGAACATGCCTAAAATATGTTAAATGCACATATAATCTTATGGGAAAATTTTTGTGGATATAAGAGCCGGCAACAGGGTTTCTAAATCAAGAGTTATACTTTAACAAAATCGAAAATGCTCTAAACCGAAAAGTGTACTACTGCACTGCTTCTTGCACAATCCATTGAAAAAGACCATAAATGTTACACAATGGAATTCCATCATACCTCCGCTCTCTCCTTTCAGTTCCTCATCTTCTGGATTTGGGCATTCTTGAGATGAACTATCCTGTGGCTCAGATTTCTTCAGTAAAGCTGGGTCTATTTGTGCTTTTAAAAGTTCCAGAGTTTCTGCCAGCTCATTCCTGGTCCTGCAACGAAAAACATAAAATTTACCATTATTATGGTTTTGTTCTGTAACAACTGCAAGACAAATCTACCAGGCACTTTTAGGGAACCCAAGAATAAGTGCTTGGCTCCCTAAAAGCCCCCGTGACAACAGAGAGGAGGTGTTTTTAGGCTTATTGTCTTTTTAGCTCCTGGGATATCAAAAGTGGTATTTCAAAGAGGAACTGAAGTGTGGAGGCTGTACCCCCCCCCCCCCCCCCCAAAAAAAAAAAGTAGAGCACAAAGGATCCTTCATCAGTATTGCCTATGGCAGTGATGGCGAACCTTGGCACTCCAGATGTTTTGGAACTGCATGTCCCATAATGCTCATGCACTCTGCATTGTAGTTGAGCATCATGGGAAATGTAGTTCCAAAACATCTGGAGTGCCAAGGTTCGCCATTACCGGCCTATGGGCTCCCTTTAGCTGATCTTTTCCCCATTATTGACGTGCTAAGCCTTGTTTCATAATGGGGTTCATTTACTAAAACTGGAGTGTGCAAAATCTGGTGTAGCTGTGCATAGAAACCAATCAGCTTCCAGGTTTTAGTGTCAAAAATTAATTGAACAAGCTGAATTTAGAAGTCAAATGGCTACCTTGCACAGCTGCACCAGATTGAGGCAGGGCTTTGCCTTCTCACGTCAGAGCTGTCCTTCCAATGACTACCAATCTGATGACTGGAGGAGTAATGTGCCACCAAAAAGGGGTTTAGAAAGCACAAAATGAAGCAGAAACAGGTAGATCCGAATACTGCGGGTCCTCAGGTACACCTTTCCACATCAGCAAGGAGAACAGTGAACAGCACAGTAGTGACTAGGGCTGGGGAAAAAAATCGATTCAAATCTTGAATCGAGTTGAGAGGTCAAATCGATTCAAAATTTAAACAAATCGATTTTTTTTTTTTCAACGCTCCGGTCCTGAGGCGCTGCGGGCATAAGTTTTTAGGCGAGGCTGCGGCTTCGGCCTAGTCCGCAGCTTTGGCCGGACATCGCGGCCTCGCCTAAAAACCCATGCCCGCAGCGCCTCAGGACCGGCACTGACACCGTGAGGCAGCGGCTTCGGCCTAGTCTGCGAGGCCGGACGCCGCGGACTAGGCCGAAGCCTCGCCTAAAAGCTCACGCCCGCAGCGCCTCAGGACCAGCGCGGTTTCCAAAGGAAAAAAAAAAAACTCGATTCGAATCGTGAATCGAGTTTTTTTTTTTTTTTTTTTAAGAGAATCGAAGATTTTTTTTTTTTTTTAAAGAAAATCTCCCAGCCCTAGTAGTGACATTACCAAAATCTATCTCCAAACCTGATGAGATGAGCAGTTAGATGCAGCAATGCCTTAGACCTCACAGTGCAGATGTACAGATACAGTGGGGAAAATAATTATTTGATCCTCTGCAGATTTTGTAAGTTTGCCCACTTGCAAAGAAACGAAGGGTCTATAATTTTTTTTATCATAGGTATTATTTTAAATGATAGAGACAGAATGTTAACCAAAAATCCAGAAAAAAAACACATGATACAAATGTTATAAATGGAGTTGCAGTTCAGTAAGTAAAATAAGTATTTGATACCCTACCAACCAACAATAATTCTGGTTCCCACAGACTGGCTACAGTATTTGCTCATGTGGTACACATATTAGTCCTGTCAATGTAAAAAGGTGCTCCTAACAACCTTGTTATGTGTATAAAAGACAGCTGTCCACAGAATCTTTTTTCCATTCAAACCTCACCATCATGGGCAAGACCAAAGAACTGTCAATAGACATCAGGGACAAGATTCTAGACCTACACAAAGCTGGAATGGGCAACAAGACCATCGGCAAGAAGCTTTGTGAGAAAAAGACAACAGTTGGAGTAATAATTCACAAATGGAAAAAATACAAAATAACCATCAATTGCCCTCAGTCTGGAGCTCCATGCAAGATTTCGCCTCATGGGGTAAGGATGATCATGAGAAAAACTACACGGGGGGAGCTTGTAAATGATCTCAAAGCAGTTGGGACCACAGTCATCAAACTAACCATTGGTAACACAATACAGAGCCATGGATTGCGATCCTGAAGCACCCGCAAGGTCCTCCTGCTCAAGAAGGTTCATGAACAGACTTGTCTGAAGTTTGCCAATGAACATCTAAATGATTCAGAGAAGGATTGGGAGAAAGTGCTGTGGTCAGAGGAGACCAAAATTGAGCTCGACTCACCGTGTTTGGAGGAAGAAAAATGCTGACCATGACCCTAAGAACACCATCCCTACAGTCAAGCACGGAGGTGGAAACATTATGCTTTGGGACGGTTTCTCTGCTAAAGGTACAGGCCAACTTTGCCGCAGGCCGAGGGGCAAATAGACGGGGCCAAGTATTGTAAAATCTTGGGTGAGAACCTCCTTCCCTCAGCCAGAACACTGAAGATGGGTCGTGGATGGGTCTTCCAGCGTGACAACCACCCAAATTATACCACCAAGGCAAACAAAGGAGCAAAGCACATTAAGGTCATGGAGTGGCCTAGCCAGTCTCCAGACCTTAATCCTATAGAAAATTTATGGAGGGAGCTGACACTTCGAGTTACCAGGTGACAGCAGTCAAGAAACATTAAGGATTTAGAGAAGATCTGTAAGGAAGAAGAGTGGACCAAAATCAGCCTCCCCATACATAAAATCAACTTTTCTAAATCCAGCATGCTAGGCATAGGACTAGACCAACAAACCAAACACAATGTTACCAACTGCACGTCTTTCTCATGGGCCCCCAACTCCACCCTCACATACCTGGGCATACAACTGACCACACCCTCATCTCACCTGCGTTCTATCAACCTTATTAATCTTAAAGCCAAACTGCAGAAAACCGTACAAGACCTCAAACACACGACTGCCTCCTGGGTAGGCAAAATCGCCCTCGCTAAAATGTATCTCCTACCCCATGTCTTATATGTTTTCCGAACCCTGCTAATACCCTTTCTCAAACAACAAATACTGCAATTGCAATCCATCATAACCACCTTCATATGGGGCAGCAAACGATCTCGACTTAAGAGCATCACTCTATGCAATCCAGTCACTACTGGAGGGATGGGAGCACCAGATTTAACAGCCTACTACAAGGCGATAATACTTGACCAAGCCAAAACCTGGTGGAACACTACACGACAAACCAAATGGTTACAAATAGAACAAGCGGCACTCACCTCCCACCCCAAACTGATCATGTCCTCCCTTCTCCTACAACATCATGAAACTCACTCATTTCTTGACACTACTATCCGGATATGGAAAGCAACCATACAAGCCTCTAAGGGTATCCCATTATGCCTACTCAAACATGTACCACTGGAAGCCCTCCACATCCTCACCCCAGACATCAATGTCACTGAGTGGATCATCACGAGCATCTCCACCATCGGAAACATTTACCAGGGTCCCACCCTCAGGTCATTCCAAAATCTTCAAGCCACCTTTTACATAGGTCATAAAGACTTTTTCAAATATCTTAGGACGCGCTAAATTCTCTCTAAGATTCAATGGTCTGAAAGACATGGCACGTATTAACATTTTCTAACCTCGATGCACCCCAACGTGGAATCTCGTTCTGCTACAAGCTCCTCACCGAAACTTGCCCTACATCTAAATCCCTCACGATGCTCAAATGGGAACAATTACTATGATGCTCCTACACTCCCCAGCAATGGAATCGCTCACTCCAAGCACCTCTGAAACACTGGGAAACAGTCCAAAAAAATACCCCATAACTGGTACCTCACACCAACCAAATTTGCCCGTTTATACCCAACTGCAACCAATCTTTGGAGAAACTGTGGATCCCCAGGCACCCCGCTCCACATATGGTGGGACTGCCCAATCTTAACCAAGCTATGGACTATGCTCTCCAAACTCCTCCTCTCCATCCTACCAGTTCCTGTATCCCTAACTCCACACATGGTTCTATTGGGCTTTGACATGGAACTTTGACCTCAACCTTCACGCAGTTAATTCCCATGTTCTTAACGTGACACGCTTACCTATTGCCAAGAACTGGAAATCCCTGCATCCCCCCTCCAGCTCGGAAATAACTGCTCTTCTGAATAACCACTGCCTGATGGAATTCATGCATGCCAAAGCCCACCTACAAATCCCTAGATTCCAAGCAAACTGGGACCTTTGGCTCAAACACCCTAAATGCATACCCCCCCTGAATGAATTCCCACACAACTGACACCATTACACTGTAAGCACCCGAGTGATGTAACCTTGTTCACATATTTTGCTCCTATTAGCACAATGTTTACAGCTGTTACTTGCTAAAGCTTACAGATGTACTACGCTACTTCCCCAAACCCTATGTAGACCTTCCCCTGCTATGCTAACTTGTTTACTACCTGTATATTCATATGTTGTATAACTGTTTGCTTGTAACTTCCTCAATATGTATACTCACAATAAACTTGATTGTCAAAAAAAAACGATAGGCCCTTCAATTCTTTTAAGTGGGCAAACTTAAAAAATCTGCAGGGAATGAAATATTTTCCCCACAATATGATGCTGTGGGCATATGGAGTATATTGCTATTTTTCAGTAGAAATTTAAAGCAAAAATTACATTAGTAGGGTCCTGAAAAGTACACTAAAAGTCTGGTTTAAAGGGGACCCTCAAGGGCACATTGCCTCCCATCCCTCAACGCCACTGTAGAAATTTGGCATTTATATTTATTTTGTTTTTGTAGAAAAGGCTTGAAGATTTCCAACTGGTCTCTATGGGTTACAGAATTCTAGCAAATCATTGCACTTTAGACTACATTACTGGATAGGCACAGCAATACAACGAAGGACCAACACACAAAGCCAACCTGACTATGCATTTCCACGTAGATCCGTCC
This sequence comes from Aquarana catesbeiana, assembly GCF_042186555.1. NCBI lineage: Eukaryota > Metazoa > Chordata > Amphibia > Anura > Ranidae > Aquarana > Aquarana catesbeiana. The sequence goes on from NC_133325.1 coordinate 40,011,582, forward strand.
TGGTCATCCTGTTCTTCTATGTAAATTCGGACATTGTGGTCCTGATCCAGTTGGTACCAGTACATTAAGCCGTCTTTATCTCTTCCGATTGGTTGGATGCGCATCAAATCAGCATCCTCTTCATTAATGGCATTCTTAAACTTTAGATTGTCATCAAACTGACACTCACACAAGTGCTGAAAAAAAATTAAAAAAAAAAAAAACACTTAAACCTTTCATACTTAAAATGACAAGCTGCTCTTTATTTGTACAGTTAAAGCTAAAGACCAGAGAAAAAAAATAGACATCGCTATGTTCCTCCTTGGAGTCCAAACCCCTTTGAAGCTTACACAGGCTAAATTACTAAAGTACAAAAAATAGCGCAGCGCTAAATTAAGAAAAGTTCATAAATAAAAAGCACACAAGATTCCAGATAAAGTGAACACATGCCTTTAAGACAATGGACTCCGTGCCAGAAATGTGTAACCTCCACCATAGACACTTTTTGCCGCTCTCCTCAACACTAGGACCGCTGAATTAACGAAGAGTCACCTACTGGGTGCATATCCACGAGCGTAGTCTCAGAAGTCTTCCTGGTGTTAATCACACAGTACAGCCAAGTTTATTCATACACAGAAATCCCATCAGAATTGCTTGCATACAAGATGATCACCAATATCCCGCAACATGGGAATAAATAAGAAACTCAAGGGTTAATTTACTAAAGGGAAATAGAATCTGCACTTTGCAAAGAGTTGCCCTCTGTAGGTGCAGTTTCTCCAGAGCTTAGTAAATAAGCAGAAGCTCTGCCGACTTCCATTATCCAATCATGTGCAAGCAAAAATGCGGTTTTTAAATTTTCCTTGCACATGATTGGGTACTCTTTGCAAGTGAAGCCTTACTTCATTTACTAAGCTCTGGAGCAACTACACTTGCAAAGTGCACAGTCTATTTGCCTTTAGTAAATCAACCCCTAGGTGCTCTCTGCTAACAAGCATTTAATCGAGAGAAAGAATAACACTTACAAAAAAGGCACTTCCAATAAGTGGCAGCATACGAGCGCTTGTATATAAAATCACACGGAGATGGCCGCGGGTGACGTCACATAACTCCTTCCCGTACGCGTTACATCTCAGGGGGTGGGACTTCACCAGCAGGACTGCTCGTATGCTGGCACTTATTGGAAGTGCCTTTTTTTGGAAGTGTTATTCTTTTATATCTTGATTAAATGCTTGTTAGCAGAGAGCACTATATTATTTTTATTTATTCCCATGTTCCGGGATATTGGTGATCATCTGTATGCAAGCCATTCTGATGGGATTTCTGTGTATGAATAAACTTGGCTGTACTGCGTGATTAACACCAGGAAGACTTCTGAGACTACGCTTGTGGATATGAACCTAGAATGGGAAAGCCTATTTGACCCTTTATTAATTCAGGGGCCCTGGCGATGAGGTGAGCCACAAAGTGTGTCTATGGTGGAGGTTACATATTTCTGGCACGGAGTCCATTGTCTTAAAGTGGTTGTAAACCCTTACAATCCACTTTTTGCTACAGGTAGGCCTATAATAAGGCTTACCTATAGTTATCCCAGATATTTCCTAAACCTACACAGTTCAGAAGATATCCCCTGTATCTGCATATGCCAACGTCATCGGCACACACATGCTGTTTGCTTCAGTGAGTGTGCCATTACCGGCGGCTCCCATGCGGGAGTGACGGGCACCACAGCGGGGGCTTCCATCTCAGGGCGAGTATTACATAATGAGTTAGTATGCTATGCTTACTAGCTCATTATGCCTTTGTCTTGCAGGTCTTTTTTTCTTTTTCATGTGGGTTTACAACCACTTAAAAAACGGCACATCTTCACTTTATCTGGAATCTTGTGTGCTTTTTATTTATGAACTTTTCTTCATTAGCACTGCACTATTTTGTACTTTATTCATCTGGGGTGTTGTAGATTGACCTGGTGTGTTCAGCTGCTGTTTGCATTTTTGTTTTACATTTTCTTTGTGCTGTTTTTTTTTTTAATCAATTATTGTGCTTTCCCTGCAGGCTAATTACTACCTCCCCTCCCTCAAGTGACAGTGCTTACACCTGGGGATTGACTGCTCAGGTCTGAGCACTGCATCATGGGAGGAATCACATTTACTCCTATACCCAAGTACTGGGTATTCACTAAAGGGGGGGGGGGGGGGAGAAAAGAAAGAGCGAGAGAGCAAGCGAGCAAAGAGGAGAGAGAGCGAGAAAAGAAAGATCGAGAGAGAGCAGAGAAGGGATCGAGAGAGAGCAGAGAAGGGATCGAGAGAGAGCAGAGAAGGGATCGAGAGAGAGCAGAGAAGGGATCGAGAGAGAGCAGAGAAGGGATCGAGAGAGAGCAGAGAAGGGATCGAGAGAGAGCAGAGAAGGGATCGAGAGAGAGCGCCGAGAGAGGAGAGAGAGCGCAGAGAGAGAAGAGAGAGAGAAAGAAAGAAAAGAGATAGAAAGAAAGAGAAAAAAAAAAGAGAGAAAGAAAAGAAAGAGCAAGCGAGCAAAGAGGAGAGAGAGAGAGGAGAGAGAGAGGAGAGAGGAGAGAGAGAGGAGAGAAAGCGAGACAAGAAAGAGCGGAGAGAGACAAGAGAGGGGAGAGAGAGAGAGAGAGAGAGAGAGAGAGAGAGAGAGAGAGAGAGAGAGAGAGAAGAGAAGAGAAGAGAAGAGAAGAGAAGAGAAGAGAAGAGAAGAGAAGAGAAGAGAAGAGAAGAGAAGAGAAGAGAGGAGAAGAGAAGAGAGAAGGAGAGAGAGAGAGAGAGAGGAGAGAAAGCAGAGAAGAGAAGAGCGGGAGAGAGAGAAGAGCGGGAGAGAGAGAAGAGCGGGAGAGAGAGAAGAGCGGGAGAGAGAGAAGAGCGGGAGAGAGAGAAGAGCGGGAGAGAGAGAAGAGCGGGAGAGAGAGAAGAGCGGGAGAGAGAGAAGAGCGGGAGAGAGAGAAGAGAGAGAAGAGAGGGAGAGAGAGGGAGAGAGAGGGAGAGAGAGGGAGAGAGAGGGAGAGAGAGGGAGAGAGAGGGAGAGAGAGGGAGAGAGAGGGAGAGAGAGGGAGAGAGAGGGAGAGAGAGGGAGAAAGACACACACACACACACACACACACACACACACACACACACACACACTAGAAATAGGTGTATTTCAGAAAAAGAGAGAAACAAACACAGTGGAAGAGCACAACCAAGGTACGCATTAGTAGATGGGGAGACAATGGGGGTTATTTACTAAAGCTGGAGAGTGCAAAATCTGGTGCAACTCTGCATGGAAACCAATCAGCTTCCAGGTTTTATTGCCAAAAGTTTAATTGAACAAGCTGAAGTTAGAAGCCAATTGGCTACCATACACAGCTGCACCACATTCTGAGTGCTCCAGTTTTAGTAAATCTCCCCCCACAGTGTCCCTTCGGCTATTTACTGCCTCTAAAGGCGGCCATAGATGGTTTGAATCTTGGCCAGTTCAGCAGCGACTGGCTGAGATTCAATCCATGTATGGGCAGGCTGGTTGATCCATTGATGTCTGATTTTAACATGTGATTATTATTACCAGTGGATCCCTCCACCGGGAGAACACAATAGCTGCACGGGAGGAATTCCCCCATCAATGTGATGGTTGATGGTGAAATTAGGCTACAGTAAAACCTCAGATTGCGAGAAACGCGGTATACGAGTGTTTCACAATACGAGCTATTTATTTTATTTTTTTAATTCTGACTCGATTTGCGAGCGTTGTCTCGCAAGACTAGCAGGATTCAAGCCTCTGGGGTGTGCAGTACCGCATGTGGCCAGAGGTGCGGGGGCGCCAAAGACGCTCCGTTCCAGAGTGTCTCCGGCGCCCCCGCACCTCTGGCCACATACAGTACTGCATACACCAGCAGTGACTGTGGAACAAATTATCTGAGTTCCCATTGACTATGGGGAAACTCACTTTGATATACGAGTGCTTAGGATTACAAGCATGCTCCTGGAACGAATTATGCTCGTAATTCAAGGTACTACTGTATTTTATTTCTTGCAACCCGTGAATGCAGGAAACAAAAATTATATCATCTATGGCCTGCCTAACAATTGTTGAGATAAAATAGCAGCCACAAAAAGGGGCTGAATTGTTTTCAGTGGGTTGGCAGGCTTACAAATTGACTTTGCAAAAACAGAACTGTGAATCCCAAACATTGCGTAGTACTGTACAGCAGAGATGTCTTCGTGCTTAACAACTTCCATACCGGGCCTATTCTGGTACTCCTCTCCTACATGTAAAAATAATTTTTCTGCTAGAAAATTACTCAGAACCCTCAAACATTATATATTTTTTTTTAGCAGACACCCTGGGGAATAAAATGGCTGTCGTTGCAACTTTTTACCTCGCACGGTATTTGAGTAACACATTTTTCAAACTTTTGGGGGGGGGGGGGGGGGGGGACAATTTCATGATTTAAAAAATAACTATAAAGTTAGCCCAATTATTTTTGTATAATGCGAAAGATGATGTTACGCCGAGTAAATAGATACTCAACATGTCACGCTTTAAATTTGCGCACACATGGAATGACGCCAAACTTCGGCACTTAAAAGTCTCCATGGGCGACGCTTTAATTTTTTTTTTTTTTTTACAGGTTACATGTTTTGAATTAGAGGAGGTCTAGTGCTAGAATTGCTGCTCTCACTCTAACGATTGTGGCGATACCTCACATGTGTGGTTTGAACAGCGTTTACATATGTGTGCGTTCGCTTCTGAGCACGAGGTACCGGGGACAGGGGCGTTTTAAATTTTTTTTTTTTTTTTTACTTTAATTTTTTTTAACTTTTACACATTTTTTTTAATCACTTTTATTCCTATTACAAGGAATGTAAATATCCCTTAATAATAGGAATGGTGTGTGACAGGTCCTCTTTATGGAGAGATGCGGGGTCAATAAGACCCCACATCTCTCCTCCAGGCTGGAAAGCATGAGATCGGGGAAAAAAAAAAAATCCACGATCTCATGCTTACCAGCCACGATCGCGGCTTCATTTACATCTGCGGCCTGGACGTGATGTCGTAACGTTGCGCCTGGGCCTCCAACGGTCATAGAGATGACCATCTGGTCAACGGAAATCCCTATGGTCATCATCCGGCGGCGGGCGATTCTTTCTCTGGGTGCCTGATGGCACAGGAGAGCCCGGAGAAGAACGATCAAGCAGCGGAACTGCCTCTATGATCGTTCTTATGGTGCACAGAATCGCCGGTGACAAACAAGAATATCTGAATGATGACTGTAGCTGCATCATTCAGATATTCTCACTGAAAGTCAAGGACGTCATATGACGTCCTTGGCCTGAAAGCGGTTAAAGAGGAACTGCGGTCTGCTCACATGATTTGTAATAAAAACATCTTTGCCATTCTGAAGCTTCCCTCCAACCACTTTGCATATTATTTTATATATACTGTGGTTCTGTACTTGCCAAATATGCTGCAGAAATCTCCCTCCACTGAGTCTGGCTGTATCCATTTTAACTGTGGGCAGCTGAAGCTGCTGCCTGTTCACTTGCTGGATTTACACAGACACACAGAGGCACAACTCCAGCTCTGTAGCTCTCACTGGCCCTCTTATGACTCACCCCCCCCCCCCCCCCCCTTTCTGGCAAACTCACAAGAGAGAGAGAGAGCTGTGTATGATGTGATAAGCCTAGGCTTTTTCCAGGACAAGAAACCGGAAGTGGGCTGTATAAGGTATTTACTTGCAGAAAAAAAATGTTTTACTATCCAAAGTTAAAACAACAAGGGCAGAAGATTTAATAGACGGAAAGATGAAAAAATGACTGGAATTCCACTTTAACTAGTAAATATTAGTGCACAAGCATGAACGTGTGTGTGTTTACCACAGTAGGTTCAGTCAAAGTCTTACTAAACTCACAAAAAGTAAAATCAGTCTGTATATGCAGTAAAGCATGCTTGTTATACTCACTGTGGAACCTAAGAGGTTAATCCTCTGCATTGTGTAAGAAGGCTGTATGATCCTGTATTCTCTGATCCTCTCCTCCTTCCACAGTCCCCAATCCATCTCCTGATAGTATGGAACCTTGGATTTCTCTGCACATGCTCAGTTTGGTGTGTATTGCTAGAGTGTTTTTTTTTTTTTTATTTCTTGGGAGGGAGCATGTAATCGGCACAGGGCCAATCAGCACTGTCCAGACAGAGGGTCAGGAGTCATGCAGCCTCATCATAGGACAATCGGCGAGACTGAAAACTCTTCCCACAAGCTTTAAACTAGTTCTCGGCCAGACACTGACAGAAGTCACAAAACTGCTCTAACTGCTGATGAGAAAAGGTATTTAGCAGTTTTTATTTACTAAAATAATCGCATTTACATGTTCTGTGTACTGTGGGAGACCAGATATAGTGAATGCAAGGTAATGGAGAGATCAGATATAGTGAATGCAGGGCTCCTTGGGAGACCAGATATAGTGAATGCAGGGCTCCTTGGGAGACCAGATATAGTGAATGCAGGGGTCCTGGGGAGACCAGATATAGTGAATGCAGGGTCCTTGGGAGACCAGATATAGTGAATGCAGGGCTCCTTGGGAGACCAGATATAGTGAATGCAGGGTCCTGGGGAGACCAGATATAGTGAATGCAGGCTCCTGGGGAGACCAGATATAGTGAATGCAGGCTCCTGGGGAGACCAGATATAGTGAATGCAGGCTCCTGGGGAGATCAGATATAGTGAATGCAGGGCTCCTTGGGAGACCAGATATAGTGAATGCAGGGCTCCTTGGGAGACCAGATATAGTGAATGCAGGGCTCCTTGGGAGACCAGATATAGTGAATGCAGGGCTCCTTGGGAGACCAGATATAGTGAATGCAGGGCTCCTTGGGAGACCAGATATAGTGAATGCAGGGCTCCTTGGGAGACCAGATATAGTGAATGCAGGCTCCTGGGGAGACCAGATATAGTGAATGCAGGCTCCTGGGGAGACCAGATATAGTGAATGCAGGTTCCTGGGGAGATCAGATATAGTGAATGCAGGGCTCCTTGGGAGACCAGATATAGTGAATGCAGGGCTCCTTGGGAGACCAGATATAGTGAATGCAGGGCTCCTTGGGAGACCAGATATAGTGAATGCAGGGCTCCTGGGGAGACCAGATATAGTGAATGCAGGGCTCCTGGGGAGACCAGATATAGTGAATGCAGGGCTCCTGGGGAGACCAGATATAGTGAATGCAGGCTCCTGGGGAGACCAGATATAGTGAATGCAGGCTCCTGGGGAGACCAGATATAGTGAATGCAGGCTCCTGGGGAGACCAGATATAGTGAATGCAGGCTCCTGGGGAGACCAGATATAGTGAATGCAGGCTCCTGGGGAGACCAGATATAGTGAATGCAGGCTCCTGGGGAGACCAGATATAGTGAATGCAGGCACCTGGGGAGACCAGATATAGTGAATGCAGGCTCCTGGGGAGACCAGATATAGTGAATGCAGAGTCCTGGGGAGACCAGATATAGTGAATGCAGGCTCCTGGGGAGACCAGATATAGTGAATGCAGGCTCCTGGGGAGACCAGATATAGTGAATGCAGAGTCCTGGGGAGACCAGATATAGTGAATGCAGGCTCCTGGGGAGACCAGATATAGAGAATGCAGAGTCCTGGGGAGACCAGATATAGTGAATGCAGGCTCCTGGGGAGACCAGATATAGTGAATGCAGGGCTCCTTGGGAGACCAGATATAGTGAATGCAGAGTCCTGGGGAGACCAGATATAGTGAATGCAGAGTCCTGGGGAGACCAGATATAGTGACTGCAGGCTCCTGGGGAGACCAGATATAGTGACTGCAGGCTCCTGGGGAGACCAGATATAGTGACTGCAGGCTCCTGGGGAGACCAGATATAGTGACTGCAGGGTCATGGGGAGACCAGATATAGTGACTGCAGGGTCCTGGGGAGACCAGATATAGTGACTGCAGGGTCCTGGGGAGACCAGATATAGTGACTGCAGGGTCCTGGGGAGACCAGATATAGTGACTGCAGGGTCCTGGGGAGACCAGATATAGTGACTGCAGGGTCCTGGGGAGACCAGATATAGTGACTGCAGGCTCCTAGGGAGACCAGATATAGTGAATGCAGGGTCCTGGGGAGACCAGATATAGTGACTGCAGGGTCCTGGGGAGACCAGATATAGTGACTGCAGGCTCCTAGGGAGACCAGATATAGTGAATACAGGGTCCTGGGTTCAGCAACACTTTAAGGAAGCAATGACTTCTTCCAGGCCGATCACTGCTAGCAATCTCTCGCTCTTGCCGATACAACTCCACTAAAGACTTGCTACCACCAGGGACACAGACTTTCTACTACATTCTGATCTCCCCATTTATCAACAGCTTCACTAAAACCAAATGTCTTGGCTGCTATACATGCAGCCTTTTGACAGGATCATTTTTTTTTTTTTTTTCACACTGTCTCTCTATGCTGGTCACCATTAAACCTGCAACTTTATATGTATTCTCATTTCAAGTCCTGTACATGCCTGTCGTCAATGCTCTGCATTATTGGCTTTATTTCTTCTTCTTTGAGAGCACCCAACTCTCCACATTGTGTGTATGTACAGTGCCTTGAAAAAGAATTCATACTCCTTGAAATTTTCCATATTTTGTTACGTTACAACCAAAAACAAAATGTATTTTGGGATTTTATGTGATGGATCAACACAAAGTGGCACATCATTGTCAAATGGAAGGAAAAGGGATAAATGGTTTTCAACATTTTTTACAAATAAATATGTGAAAAGTGTGGGGTACATTTGTATTCAGCCCCCTTTACTCTGATACCCCTAACTAAAATCTAGTGGAACTAATTGCCTTCAGAAGTCTCCTAATTCGTAAATAGAGTCCGCCTGTGTGTAATTTAATCTCAGTATAAATACTGCCGTTCTGTGAAGCCCTCAGAGGTTTGTTAGAGAACCTTACTGAGCAAACAGCATCATGAAGGCCAAGGAACACACCAGACAGGTCAGGGATAAAGTTGTGGAGAAGTATAAAGCAGGGTTAGGTTATAAAAAAAATATCCCAAGCTTTGAACATCTCACGGAGCTCTGTTCAATCCATCATCTGAAAATGGAAAGAGTATGGCACAACTGCAAACCTACCAAGACATGGCCGTCCACCTAAACTGACAGGCCGGGCAAGGAGAACATTAATCAGAGAAGCAGCCAAGAGGCCCATGGTAACTCTGGAGGAGCTGCAGAGATCCACAGCTCAGGTGGGAGAATCTGTCCACAGGACAACTATTAGTCGTGTCGTGCTCTCCACAAATCTGGTCTTTATGGAAGAGTGGCAAGAAGAAAGCCATTGTTGAAAGAAAGTCATAAGAAGTCCCGTTTTCAGTTTACAAGAAGCCATGTGGGGCACACAGCAAACATGTGGAAGAAGGTGCTCTGGTCAGATGAGACAACGACCCTAAACATACAGCCAGAGCTACAATGGAATGGTTTAGATCAAAGCATATTCATGGGTTAGAATGGTCCAGTCATGGTCCAGACCTAAATCCAATTGAGAATCTGTGGCAAGATTTAAAAATTGCAGTTCACAGACGCTCTCCATCCAATCTGACAGAGCTTGAGCCATTTTGCAAAGAAGAATGGGCAAAAATGTCCCTCTCTAGATGTGCAAAGCTGGTAGAGACATCACCAAAAAGACTTCCAGCTGTAATTGCAGTGAAAGGAGGTTCTATAAAGTATTGACTCCGGGGGGCTGAATACAAATGTACCCCACACTTTTCACATATTTATTTGTAAAAAACTTTGAAAACCATTTATCATTTTCCTTCCACTTCACAATTATGTGCCACTTTGTGTTGGTCTATCACATAAAATCCCAATAAAATACATTTACGTTTTTGGTTGTAACATGACAAAATGTGGAGAATTTCAAGGGGTATGAATACTTTTTCAAGACACTGTATACATTTATATTCCTGACAACACATAGAAAGGAAGTATCTTTAACAAAGAAATGACTGTGGGGTTGATTTACTAAAACTGAAGAGTGCAAAATCTGGTGCAGCTCTGCATGGCAGCCAATCAGCTTCTAACTTCAGCTTGTTCAATTAAGCTTTGACAAAAAAGAAAATTGGAAGCTGCTTGTTTGATATGCACAGCTACACCAGATTTTGCATTCTTCAGTTCTAGTAAATCAACCCCAGTATATTTCCATTAACTACAACGGAGGTCAGATACCTGGCTGTACTGTCTGGCAGTACAACTCCTTTGGCTGGCAATACCATTTCCATATAATGTTTTTCAACTGCATCTTACCTTCAGCAGACCCACTTTACACTCCACACTCATCTCCAGGTAGCCTTTCTTCTCCATCTCCCAGGCCCAGGTACTGTTATAGTCCTGACAGATCTGGAATTACGAAGAGAAAATAAAAAGAGTTACCATGAACTTACTTTTTTAGAAAAGCAGCTCAATTTGTAGAATATGCCCAGAACTACAACCGTCCCTCAGACATAATAGTAGATAGAGCTGCACGATTCTGGCCAAAATGAGAATCACGATGTTTTTGCTTAGAATAAAAAGATCACGATTCTCGTGCCGTAAAATCTTTCACATTATACAAAAAAAAAAAAAAAAAATGGGCTAACTTTACTAGTTAGATTTAGTTTTTTTAATTCATTAAAGTACTGCATTTGAAAGACCGCTGCGCAAATACAGTGTGACATAAAATATTGCAACAACCACCATTTTATTCTCTAGGGTGTCTACTAAAAAAAAAATATATGTTTGGGGGTTCTAAGTAATTTTCTAGCAAAAAAAAAAAAAAAAATGATTTTAACTTGAAACCAACAAATGTCAGAAAAAGGTTTAGTATTTAAGTGGTTAAATTTTTTCACTTACACAGGAAGTCTAGTCCATTGACAAATTGTTACAATGTTTATACTTAAGTTCAACTGATAAAGAATGTTTTGTTTCTTGGCAGACTGACCGTTTTTTCTCTTCCTTTCTTTTGAGGGCTGTGGCTTCAGAAGAGCAGAGAGAATTCTTTGCATAGAAAGAATTGTGAAACACTTTATTCAAGATCGCGATAACGATTCTTGACTATTAATTGTGCAGCTCTACATAATAGCACTCGAAACAACGCACTATTTTATCCAACATGCGACTTTAGGTATTGCATCTGATTAACCACTTGAAGACCAAGCCTTTTCTGGCACTTTATTGTTTACAAGTAAAAAAAATCAGTAATTTTTTCTATAAAATTATATAGAATCCCCAAACATTAAATCATTTTAGCAGAGACCTTAGAGATAAAAAAAAATTGCAATGAACACCATTTTAATTTCACAGGGTATTTGCGCAGCAGTTTTTCAAACGCAATTTTTTTGGGGAAAAAAAAATAGGATTTTTATAACTTCTTACCTGTAAAAATCCTTTTCTTGGAGTACATCGCGGGACACAGAGCCTTAAGTAATTACTTAATGGGTTATGGGCCACCTTCAGGTGTTGACACTGGTAAACCCAATCCAGGAAGTTGACTCCCCTATATAAACCGTCCTCCTTCCAGGGGTACCTCAGGTTGGTAGCCGAGCAATATACTTAGACCCCATAAAAAGAGGGGCGGGACCTCTGTAGCCCGTGATGTACTCCAAGAAAAGGATTTTACAGGTAAGCTGTAATAAAAATCCTATTTTCTTTATCGTACATCACGGGACACAGAGCCTTAAGTAATTACTTAATGGGACGTCCCATAGCAATGCTACTTGAGGGGAGGGAGACACAACCCGTAGGGCACCCCCAGACCTGAGGACTTATACTGCTGCCTGCAGCACACTGCATCCGAAGGCGATATCCTCATTCCTCCTTACATCCACTTGATAACATTTTGTGAATGTATGCACTGAAGACAAAGTTGCGGCCTTGCAGATCTGAACAAAGGAGGCCTGGTGACGCACTGCTCAAGAAGCACTGACCTCTCTGGTAGAGTGCGCCTTAACTTGATATGGGGGATTTTTACCCTTTAAATCATAAGCTTGAATTATCACCTCTCGAATCCACTTAGCGGCAGTGGATTTCGATGCTGCCTGTCCTTTCTTAGGACCCTCTGGCAGAATAAATAAGACATCAGTCTTAAGAATCTGGGCAGTTGTCTTTAAAATAGATTTTCACTGCTCTCACCACATCAAGACAATGTAGTGACTTTTCTTCCCTGGAATATGGTTTTTGAAAAAAACGATGGCAGGACAATATCTTGGTTCAGGTGAAAACCTGAAACTACTTTTGGCAAAAAGCCTGGACGAGGGCGTAACACCACTCTGTCCTCATAGAAAAATCAAATGTGGCTCTTTACAAGAAAGAGCAGCCAATTCCGAAACCCTCCTTGCTGAGGATATAGCAACCAAAAATACCAGCTTCCTTGTCAAAAGGACTAAGGGAATATGCTGTATCGGTTCAAATGGCTGTTTTTGTAACACTGACAAAACTAAATTCAAGTCCCAAGGGCCCAAAGGTGTTTTACCTGGCGCATTAATCCGCATCACCCCTTAAAACCCTGGACTAAAGAATGCGTAGCACGTGGTCTTTGAAAAAAAATTGATAAGGCTGAGACTTGGCCCTTAATAGTACTCAGGGCCAACTTCATCTCTACGCATAATTGTAGAGAGGCAAGAATCCTGCCTATGATATATCTCCGAGGGTGCCAACTCTTGGATTCACACCAGGAAACATAAGCCTTCCAAACTCTACAATACATAGTTCTGGAAGCTGGCTTCCTTGCATTAATCAAAGTTGAGATAACTGACCCGGAAAGCCCACGTTTCTTCAGAATGTGGGTTTCAATAGCCAGGCCGTTAAATTTAGTGTTCGTAAAGTAGGATGGAATATCGGCCCCTGTGAAAGCAGGTCTGGCCATAGTGGGAGGAGCCATGGACCCTCCACTGCCATCTTTACGATTTCTGCATACCATGACCTTCTGGGCCATGCTGGTCCTACCAGAATTACCAGCTTTCTTCCCAGCTTGATCCTGCAAAGAAGTCGAGGCAGCAACTGAATAGGGGGGGAAATGCATAGATCAGTGAGAACTGATCCCACGGATTCACCAACGCATCTGTTCCGCATGCGGATGGATCCCTTGTCCTGGACACAAAGTTAACTAACTTCATGTTGAATCTGGACACTAGACGATCTACGTCCGGAGTCCCCCATCTTTGGCAAACCGCCCGAAAAATTTTGGGGTGAGGAGACCATTCCCCTGGGAATAACTGCTGGCAACTTAAGTAGTCCGCCTGCCAATTCTCTGCACCCAGGATGAAAGCTGCCGATAGGCATGGGATATTCTTTTCTGCCGAAGTTAGAATATGGTTCACCTCTCTCTGAGCTGAGAGACTCTTGGTGCCCCCTTGGTGATTGATATAGGCCACAGCTGTGGCATTGTCAGATTGGATCCTGACAGGACAATTCTTTAACCTGGAGGTCCAGGTTTTCAAAGCCAGACACATTGCCCGAATCTCTAGGATGTTGATGGTCAGGGCTCTTTCGGATCTTGACCACAGTCCCTGGACAGTCGTTTTCTCTAGTACTGCTCCCCGGCCTGAGAGGCTGGCATCTGTCGTTACTACTTTCCAGATAATTGGTCTGAAGGATTTTCCTTTCGGCAGATTCTGGGTTAGTAACCACCAACTGAGGATTTGGGACACTCTTGGGGACAGCCGCATTGCTTGGGTCATTTTGTTCCAAGCAGACAGGATACTGTTTTGCAACAGTCTTGAATGGAACTGTGCATAGGGAACTTCTTTGAATGAAGCTACCATCTTTCCTAACAACCTCATTCAAAGGCGAATTGAGGGATCTCTTTTTGACCTGACCATCCGTGCCAGCTCTTGTATGGAGCTGATCTTTGCCGGAGGCAAAAACACCCTTTTCTGGGCTGTGTCTATGATCAGGCCCAAATATTCCAGCTTTCTTAGCTGCTTTAAAGAAGACTTCTCTAGGTTGGAGAATCCAACCCAGACTTTCCAGGTAACTGGTTGTATTGAGTATACTTTGCTCCAAGCGAGCCACTGACTGGTCTATTAACAATAGATCATCTAGGTATGCCAAGACTGTTATGCCCTGTGCCCTTAGCCTGTCTAGAGGTGGGGCGAGTACTTTTGTGAACACCCGGGGTGCTGTAGCTAGCCCGAAGTAGCAATGATACAAACTGAAAGTGCTGTTCTACTTCGAACCGCAGAAATCTCTGGTGAGCAGGAAATATAGGGACATGCAGATATGCATCTCTGATGTCGATGGATGCCATAAGTTCTCTTCCTTGTAGGATGGAAACTACTGACTTGATTGACTCCATGCGAAAGAAGCGGATCTTCAGGAACTGATTTAGATTACTTAGATCTAGAAGGGGTCTGACATCCCCATTTTTGGTACCGTAAACAGGTTTGAATAGAACCCCAAACCTTGCTCTTCTGTGGGGATTTGTATGATCACCCCCTGAGACAAAAAAAGGTCTAATGCTTGAAACAGGGATTGCTTTTTCCCTGGGTCTTTGGGAACGTTTGATCTCAGGAAACGAGACGGTGGGAACTCCCAAAATTCTAGTTTGTATCCTAGAGACACTGTGGAGATGACCCATCTGTCCTGAATTTCCCCTTGCCAGATTTCTAAGTATTTCAGAAGTCTTCCCCCCATCTCTGGTGAGGGGGGACACCTCTTCATGATGAGGCTTTAGTATTCTGATTTGCAGATTTGCGGCCCCAGGTCTTCTTTTGTGCCTGGGTCTGACCCTGAGGTTTTCCTCTACAGTCTGAAGGCAGAGGCTGTCGCCACTACCTAGAGGCGGAGGCCCCTGGCGCAGGAGAAAAAGTCTGTTTAAATGAAGGACATTTATACTTTCATTTGACTGGCAAAAGAGTACTCTTTCCACTAGAAATCGTCTGGATGTAATTATCCAAATCATCGCCAAATAGTCGCTCCCCATGAAAAGGGAAACCAGTCAGAAGCTCCTTGCAAGGTGCTTCGGCAGACCAATCTTTTAACCAAAGGGTCCTATGCATGTGTACTAGCACAAGCGCAAGGTGGACGCCTGGTGAAGGGAATCCTTCATAGCATCTATGGCAAAACAATGCTTTTGGTAGCTCAGCCAACTCACACGCCTGTTGTGCAGGGAGCTCTTTAAGAGCCTCCGTGAATTTGTCCTTTAAGGACTGACAGATGCCTATTGCTGCGACTGCAGCCTGAGTAACGGTCCTTGCTAAGGAAAAATTTTACCAGGAATTCCAACTTCTTAACTGTTGGATCCTTAAGCATTTGTGCATTGTCTACTGGACAAGTAAAGCCTTGTACACACGATCGGACTTTAAACAAACTTTCCCATGGATTTCTGTCCAAAGGGCGTTGGCCCTGAACTTGTATTGCATACACACGGCAGGACTTTTTAGGCAACAAACACGAACATAGTGACGTTGCAACGTACCGACGACGTTCAATTCTCCGACGCCACCCTTTAGTCAACTTCTGTATTGTTGTCTGATCTTTTGCATTGGTTCTGAGCATGTGTGTTTGTACTTTGTACTAAAGCCCGATGGTTTTGTGTACACATGATTGGACTTGCCGACGTAGGACTTTTGTTGGCGCCAAGTTTGTCTGTTCGCACAGCCATTTGTCCGATGAAAACTGAAAAAGTTTGTCCGATGGAGCGTACACACGGTCGGATGTTGCCTTAAAAACAGCTAATTTGCATGTTTGTTGTCAAAAAGTCCGACTGTGTGTATGGGCCTTTAGACTTTTATTAACACTGGAAATTGCAGCGTCAACTGCTGGAACCTTCCACTTTTTGGTGAATTTTTCCTCCAACGGATAGAGAACTGAGAACCTCTTTGGAGGGACAAAATGCTTATCCAGATGATCCCATTCACCATAAATAAGCTTTTCTAGTAATGCATGGACCGGAAACGCATGCAAAGATTGTAAATATCTCAAAGAACCCAAAGAGGAAACCCGACTTTCAGCTAACTCTGTTAGGAGTAGCATGAAAAAGTGGAACGAACCATTTACGTAAGGATTTGCACCTCAGATTGTGAAGCTGATTCATCAGCTGTTTCCTCCGCAGAGGAATAATCGGTTTGTTTTTCCTCTCGATCGTCTGACACCTCATCTTGTCCCCACTGTTCCTATGGTAAAGGGTTTGGAGTGGGAGAGAGGGATCTAGCATGCTTCCTATCCCCTTGGATGGAGGATGCGATTAAAGCCGCTAATCTTCCTTCTAAGTCCTGCAGGGCATCGGCTCCTGGTACATGCTGCAGGCGTGTGCCCCTAGTGGCCAGAAGGTGAAGTGACGGAAGGTAACGTCACGTCGTATCGCACAGCTGTGCCATTCTGCCGCAGTGAGTTACGCTTTTTTTTTTTTTTTTTTTTACTACACATTTTTACGACATTTACGGGCACTGATGAGGATCCACTGATAGGGTGGCACTGATAAACGCTGTAGTGGCACTGTAGGGAACTCACTGATGGCACTCATGGGAAGATAGAAAACCTTTGGGATGAATTAGAGTGGAAACAGCAAGCCAGGCCTTCTCATCCAGCATCAGTGCCTGACCTCACAAATGCGCTTCTGGAAGAATGGTCAAACATTCCCATAGACACACTCCTAAACCTTGTGGATAGCCTTCCCAGAAGAGTTGAAGTTGTTATAGCTGCAAAGGGTGGGCCAACTCAATATTGAACCCTACAGACTAAGACTGGGATGCCATTAAAGTTCATGTGCGTGTAAAGGCAGGTGTCCCAATATTTTTGGCAATATAGCGCATGTATAGTAGTCGGCAAGTGGTTACAGCTTACCAACTCTCAGATGTGATGGCTGCATTCATTTTCTTTGCCTTATTTTCACCTGGTGATCCAGTAACTCTGTTTTTCAAAAGAACAAGCTAAGCTCTCTTGCAGGTAGCAGTTGGAGGGATGTGAAAAACCATTTACCACCGACAGGGGTGCTTACAACGATCAGCTTTTATTTATGCAAAACCTTTAACCCTAAGAACAAAAAAAAAAAACAAAAAAAAAAAAAAAAAAGGAAGAAGAAATCTCTATCTCTCATCATTTTTTTTATTTTAGGGGGGAAAAAAAAGGCACATTATAATTATAGGACCTCCGTATAACTTGGAAAATCAATCTTCAATACATTGGAAAGCGCTGAGAATTTTCTCCACATTTGGGGGTCAGTGAACTGCTCACCTCTCTCCATGTGCACCAGAAAATACTGAAAGAAGTTTGTTTATAAAGCACGATATATGTAATCTAGTACCAGGTTTACACGATCGCCAAAAAAGAGGCGTTCCATTGTTATAAAAGTGTATTTTTTTTCTTATTGGTTTCTTGCCATTTATGATCTATTCACAACAGTTTAACCACTTCAGCCCCGGGAACATCCCCCCCCCCCCTTAATGACCAGACCATTTTTTGCAATGCGGCACTGCAACACTTTAACTGACAATTGCGCGGCCGTGCGACCTTGCACCCAAACAAAATTGATTTTTGGTGGTATTTGATCACCTCTGCGGTTCTTAGTTTTTGCGCTATAAAACAAAAAAAAAAAAAAAAAAAGGAGCGACAATTTTGAAAAAAAATTTACGTTTTGTTTATAATATATATATATATATATATATATATATATATATATATATAAAATGATGGAGATTAGAGATGATGATGGAGATATATAGAGATAGATAGATTTAAAAAAAAAAAAAATTTCTTCCTCAGTTTAGGCAAATATATATTCTTCTACATTATTATTTATTTATTTTTTTTTTTTTAACAAAAATATCGCAACAAGCATATATTGATTTGTTTGCGCAAAAGTTAACGCGTCTACAAAATAAGGGATAGATTTGTGTCATTTTTATTATTCATTTATTTATTTATTTTTATTAGTAATGGCGGCAATCTGGAATTTTTATCGTGACTGCGACATTGTGGCGGACAGATCGGACACTTTTGACACTATTTTGGGACCACTGACATTTAAACAGCAATCAGAGCTATAAAAATGCACCCATTACTGTGTAAATGTCACTGGCAGGGAAGGAGATTAAACACTAGGGGGCGATCAAGGGGTTAAATGTGTTCCCTCTGTGTGTGTTCTAACTGGGGGGGGGGGGGGGGGGACGGGGAGGATGGGCTCACAAGAACATGACAGAAATCACTGGGAGCAGTAGATCCCTGTCATGTTGCTAGGCAGAACAGGGAAATGCCTTGTTTACATAGGCATCTCCCCGTTCTGCCTCTCCGTGTCACGATTGCGGGCCACTGGTGGACATAGCGTCCGCGGAACGCTTACGCAGCATGCGCTCACTAGCCATCGATTTAAAGGGGAGGTACGGGTACGCCCATATGTGCAGCCGTGCCATTGTGCCGACGTATATCGTCGTGCGCTGGGCGGCAAGCGGTTAACCACTAAAGGACCGAGCCTCTTTTTTTTTTGCTAGAAAATTACTTTAGAACCCCCAAACATTATACGTTTTTTTTTTTTCTAAAAACCTGGAGAATAAAATGGCTGTTGTTGAAATACTTTGTCACACCGTATTTGCGCAGCGGTCTTACAAGCACAGTTTTTTTTTGGAAGAAATACACTTTTTTTAATTAAAAAATAAGACAACAGTAAAGTTCGCCTAATTTTTTTTAATATTGTCAAAGATAATGTTACGCCGAGTAAATTGATACCAAACATGTCACAATTCAAAATTGCACCCGCTCCTGGAATGGCGACAAACTTTTACCCTTAAAAATCTCCATAGGCGACGTTTAAAAGATTCTACAGGTTGCATGTTTTAAGTTACAGAGGAGGTCCAGGGCATAGAATTATTGCTCTCGCTCTACTGATCGCGGCGATACCTCACATGTGTGGTTTGAACACCATTTTCATATGCGAGCGCTACTCACCTATACGTTCGCTTCTGCACGTGATCTCGGCGGGACGGGGCGCGTTTAAGAAAAAATTTTTACTTTAATTTATTTTACCTCTCATACTTTAAAAAAATTAAAAAAAAAAAAAAAGGTGTCACTTTTTTTTTTTTTTGTAAACATCCCTTGTAATAGAAAAGAAGCATGACAGGACCTCTTAAATATGAGATCTGGGGTCAAAAAGACCTCACATCTCATATTTACACTAAAATGCAATTAAAAAAAAAAAAAATAGCCCTTTAAGAGCTATGGGTGGAAGTGACGTTTTGACGTCGCTTCCGCCCTGCAATGTCATGGAGACAGGTGGGGGCCATCTTCCCCTCACTCATCTCCATACCCAGCAAGGGTGAAGATCCAATCGCCTCCGCCGCTGCCGACGGCTCCGGTAAGCGTAGGAGGGCACCGGAGCAAAGTGGGGGGGGGGCCCTCTCCACCCACCGATAAAATCAATCTTGCGGCGAATCCGCAGCAGAAACCACTTTTATCTGAAAGAGTACCGTCCGCTGTTGAAGAGGATATTGGATACTGCTATTATATCAACGATATTCCACTTCAAACAGACGCCGTTTTCATATACAGTAAATCCACTTGCCGAGCACGCACTGTAGTTTTAGTGCTACAATGCAGGCCGGCTGTGCAAAATCACATATATATGTGGTTATGCTTTCCCGGGTAGGTGGCGCGCGCGCGCCCGCTGCACATTGCGATCACCCATTCCTGGCCAATAATTTAAGGCCCGGGACCCGCCAATCGTTGGAGCGAGCGATAGCTTTGTTTATGTAAACAATACAAAGCTCTCTTCTGAAAGCAGCAGTGTGCTGGTTTTTGTTTCCCTGCAAAGCAGAGAATAAAAACCGGCACGTCCCTTTGTAAAAACACCTCACAGTACACACAGTCAACATAGTTAGGTACTGTATATACTCGAGTATAAGCCGACCCGAATATAAGCCGACCCGAATATAAGCCGACCCGAATATAAGCCGACCCGAATATAAGCCGACCCGAATATAAGCCGACCCGAATATAAGCCGACCCGAATATAAGCCGACCCGAATATAAGCCGACCCGAATATAAGCCGACCCGAATATAAGCCGACCCAAATATAAGCCGACCCAAATATAAGCCGACCCAAATATAAGCCGACCCAAATATAAGCCGACCCAAATATAAGCCGACCCAAATATAAGCCGACCCAAATATAAGCCGACCCAAATATAAGCCGACCCGAATATAAGCCGACCCGAATATAAGCCGACCCGATTATAAGCCGACCCGATTATAAGCCGAGGCACCTAATTTTACCACAAAAAACTGGGAAAAACTTATTGACCCGAGTATAAGACGAGGGTGAGAAATGCACAGCTACTGTAAGTGGAAAAGAGGATCAACAATGCCCATTTGCAGCCTCACTGTGCCCATTTGCAGCCATAGGTCCCCCGAACTTCAAACTCGGTAGTTAAGGGTTCCTAGATGCCCCCTAGCTGCAGCCGAAATTCGGGGTCTCTGAACCCAAAGGGCCCCGAAATGACATTGCTGCAGATGGACACAGTTGACCGACTTTGGGGCCCCGTATTTCGGGGCCACTTGGTGCTAGGAACCCAGTGGAAACCCAGTGGAACTAGCACTACAACATATCCAAAGCTGGGGTTCCTAGCACCAAGTGGCCCCGAGATACGGGGCCCCAAAGTTGGTTCGGAAAATGTCAAGCACTTTTCTGCAGCAGAGAATGACATTTTCCACTGGGTTTGCACACCAAATTTGGGGTTCCTAGCTTGAAGTGGCCCCCGAGATACGGGGCCCCAAAGTTGGTTCTGAAAATGTCATTCTCTGCTGCAGAAAAGTGCTTGACACTTTCCGATACTCGAGTATATACGGTACCCATTTAACCCTTTGATTGCCCCAGATGTTAACCCCTTCGCAGCCAGTGTATAGTATTAGCACTGATCACTGTATTAGTGTCACTGGAGATGACAGTGGCTGTTCCCACAATTGTCAGTTAGTGTTAGATTGCCCGTTAGATTACTAGTATTAAAAAAATAAATAAATAAAAATGGCAACATACATCTCCTAGCTTTTAGACATTATAACTATCACGTAAACCAATAAAATATATTTTATATATATATATATATATATATATATATATATATATATATATATATATATATATATATATATATATATATATATATATATATATATACACATATACATACACACACACACACACACACACACACACACACATTATATATAATATATATATAAAAATTTTTACCAAGGACAGAATACATTTTGGCCTAAAATGTATGAATACATTTGATTTCTATTTTTTTTTTTTTTTTTTTATTGGATATGTTTTATAAACAAAGTAGAACTTTTTTTTTTTTTTTTTTAATTTAAGCTCTTTTTTGGTTTATAGCACAAAAAAGAAAATGCAGAGGTGATAAAATACCACCAAAACAAAGCTCTATTTGTGGGGGGGGGTATCAATTTTGGATAGCTTTGCATAACCGCGCAATTGTCAGTTAAAGTAGTGCAGTGCTGAATAGCAAAAAATGGCCTGGTCATAAAAGGGGTAAAATCTTCCGGAGCTGAAGTGGATATTCAGATTTTTTTGCTTCTCAAACCTACAGACTTGTATGATGAATTATAAGTGACCCTCTGCTTAGGATTTGTGACACATTCTGTTCAAAATGTAAATCCTGCATAGCAGACCTGCTGAAAAACAGAACATATTTGCATTTTCACCATTTCATTTTGTTATGTTACACCCTTATTCCAAAATGAATTAAATGAATTATTTTCCTCAAAATCCTACAAACAATACCCCATAATGACAACGTTAAAGAAGTTTGTTTGAAATCTTTACAAATTTATTAAAAATAAAATAAATCCCATGTACATAAGTCTTCACAGCCTTTGCTCAATACTATGTTGAAGCACCGTTGGCACCAATTACAGCCTCAAGTCTTTTTGAGTATGATGCTACAAGCTTGGCACAACTATTTTTGGGCAGTTTCTCCCATTCTTCTTTGCAGGACCTCTCAAGCTCCATCAGGTTGGATGGGGAGAGTCGGTGTACAGCTATTTTCAGATCTCTCCAGAGATAATCAATCGGGTTCAAGTCTGGACTCTGGCTGTGCCACTCAAGGACATTCAAAGTTGTCCTGTAGCCACTCTTTTTTTTTTATCTTGCATGTGTGCTTAGGGTCGTTGTCCTGTTGGGAGATGAGCCTTCGCCCCAGTGTGGAGGTCCAGAGCGCTCGAGCCGGTTTTCATCAAGAATGTGTCTGTACATTGCTGCATTCATCTTTCCCTCGATCCTGACTAGTCTCCCAGTTCCTGCCATTGAAAAACATCCCCACAGCATGATGCTGACACCACCATGCTTCATTGTAGGGATGGTATTGGCCAGGTGATGAGCGGTGAGTGGTTTCCTCCAGGCATGATGCTTGCCATTCAGGCCAAAGAGCTCAATCTTTTTTTTCATCAGACCAGAGAATTTGGTTTCTCATGGTTGGAGAGTTCTTTAGGTGCCTTTTGGCAAACTCTAGGTGGGCTGTCATGTGCCTTTTACTGAGGAGTGGCTTCCGTCTGGCCACTCTACCATACAGGCCTGATTGATGGAGTGCTGCAGAGATAGTTGTTCCTCTGGAAGGTTCTACTCTCTCTGTCAGAGTGACCATTCAGGTTCTTGGTCACCTCCCTGACTAAGGCCCATCTCCCCCGGTCACAGTTTGGCTGGGCGGCCCGCTCTAGGAAGAGTCCTGGTGGTTCCAAACTTCTTCCATTTATGGATGATGATGTACTCATTGGGACCTTCAATGCTGCAGAAATGTTTCTATACCCTTCCCCAGATCTGTGCCTCCATACAATCCTGTCTCCGAGGTCTACAGACAATTCCTTGGACTTCATGGCTTGGTTTGTGCTCCGACATGCACTGTTAACTGTGGGACCTTATATAGAACGGTGTGTGCCTTTCCAAATCATGTCCAATCAACTGAATTTACCACAGGTGGACTACAGTCAAGTTGTAGAAACATCTCAAGGATGATCAGTGGAAACATCAAGCACCTGAGCTAAATTTTGAGTGTTATGGGAAAGACTGTGATTACTGTACATGAGATTGTTTTCACTTTTTATTTTTAATAATTTTGCAAAGGATTTCAAACAAACGTCTCTTGTTCTTCTGGAAGGTTCTCCTCTCTCCACAGAGAAACACTGGAGCTCTATCAGAGTGACCATCGGGTTCTTGCTCACCTCCCTTTGCAAAGCTTTCAAAGCAACTTCTTGTCACGTTGTCATTATAGGGTATTGTTTGCAGAATTTTGAGGGAATTAATGAATTTAAACTATTTTAGAATAAGGCTGCAAACACAAAATGTGGAAAAAGTGAAGCTCTGTGAATACTTTCCAGATGCACTGTATGTGTTACCAGTAAAGAAAAATGTATATTTGGAAATTAAATGCATGAAAACTCTTGTTGAAATTAATTTAATAATTTACTTATAAAAAAAAAAAAAAAAAAATGAAACAAGGACATCACAATTTTATTTGTATAGTACCTTGATCAGATATTTCTCCCATCTGTCAAAAGTGACAGACTTCCCGATCTTCCGCATCAATTTCAGATGAAGTTCAACCAGGACTCTGGACACTGAAAATAGAAAAGCAAATAATGATATTGATAATTCATTAGTAAAAAAATCAATGCGTATCCAACCAAGGTTAAAGTGCATGAGTATATACACAACATAAATCTATAGAGCGCTAATTGATCCATAAATAATGTAACAGTTCCACCAATTCATAAGAGGCTTCCACCATTAACCACTTTCCCTCTGGAAGATTTACCCCCCTTCATGACCAGGCCATGTTTTGCGATACGGCACTGCATTAATTTAACTGACAACTGTGCGGTTGTGCGACACTGTAGCCAAATAAAATTATAATTATAATTTTATATATATATATATATATATATATATATATATATATATATATATATATATATATATATATATATATATATATATATATATATATATATATATATATTCTCTTACTTTCTGCTTTAAAACATATCAATAATTATTTTTTTTTAATCAAATAAATGTCTTCATCAATTTAGGCCAATATGTATTCTGCTATATATTTTGGTAATATAAAATCCCAATTAGCGTATATTGATTGGTTTGCGCAAAAGTTTTAGCGTCTACAAACTACGGGATAGATTTATGGAATCTTATTTTTAAACTAGTAATGGCGATCAGCGACTGATAGGTGGACTGCGACATTGCAGCAAACAAATCGGACACTTATTGCCACTAATACAGTGAAAAGTGCTAAAAATCTGCACTGCCACTGTACTAAGGACACTGGCAGAAAAGGGGTTAACATCAGGGGCGATCAAAGGGTTTAATGTGTTTCTAGGGAGTGCTTACTCACTGTGGGGGAGGTGCTTGTACTGTAGGAAGACTTCTGCTTGGCAGAAACACAGGATCACAGCCTTCCCTTGTCACAGAACGGCGATCCGCCCGTCTCCCAAACGCTGGACCCACTGATTGGTTCCTACGGTGTCTAATCACAGCGGGAGCAGGTTGCCAGAGGTGCACATGTGCGCCCCAGACCCGAAGTGCAGGATCACCTACAGGTGCATGATTCTGCACAGGGGAGCTGCTTTGCTGCCAAAAGGGACATCAAATTTACACTGTTATACAAGCTGTACACTCACTACTTTACATTGTAGCAAAGTGTCATTTCTTCAGTGTTGTCACATGAAAAGAGAGAATAAAATATTTACAAAAATATGAGGGGTGTACTCACTTTTGTGAGATACTGTATGTATAAGTATGCAGACAGCAAGCGGATATAAGAAAAAAAAAAACACAATATTTATCTAACCAAGGTTCAAGTGCATGAGTATATTATTATTATTATACACAATTTATATAACGCCAACAGTTTACGCAGTGCTTTACAATGTAGAGGGGGACAACACAATTACAATACAATACAGAAGGGCCCTGCTCGTAGAGCTTACATTCTAAAGGGAGGGGGTGGTGGTACAAAAGGTAATAGATGCGGGGAATGATTTGATGGAGTTGTTAGGTGGGTGTGGGGTAGGCTTCCCTGACTAAATGAGTTTTCAGGGATCTCCTAAAGGTGGACAGGGTAGGGGCTGATCGGACATACTGGGGCAGGGAGTTCCAGAGGATGAGAGAGGCTCTGGAGAAGTCCTGAAGGCGAGCATGAGAGGAGGTAACAAGGGAGCTAGAGAGCAGGAGGTCCTGGGAGGAGCGGAGGGGGCGATTTGGGCGATATCTGCAGATGAGGTTGGTGATGTAGATGGGGGCGATGTTGTGAATTGCCTTGTATGTTATGGTTAGCATTTTGAATTTTATACGTTGGGGGAGGGGAAGCCAGTGAAGGGATTGGCAGAGAGGAGCGGCAGTCACGGATCGCTTAGTGAGGTGTATTAGTCTAGCAGCAGCATTCATAATAGACTGAAGGGGGGATAGCCTGCGTAAGGGTAGGCCATTAAGGAGAGAGTTGCAGTAGTCGAGGCGGGAAATAATCAAGGAGTGAATAAGTTGCTTTGTGGTGTCATTAGTCAGGAAGGGTCGAATTCTGGAGATGTTGCGAAGGTTAAGGCGGCAGGATTTAGCCAGTGATTGGATATGGGGGATGAAGGAGAGGTCAGAGTCAAGGATTACACCCAGGACCCTGGCATGTGTGGAGGGACCAATGGTTGTGTTGTTGATATTAATGGCGCAGTCACGGGGGGGGGACCGGGAAGAAGGAAAGTCCATTGTCCATGAGGTAGCAACTCATTTGGTCATGAACAAGGCGTTCGATGAGCTTGGAGGCAAATGGGAGCAGGGAGATGGGTCTTAAGTTATTCAAACAGGTGGGGTCTAGTGAGGGTTTTTTAAGTATGGGGGTAACCAGTGCATGTTTGAGTGGGGAAGGAAAGGTGCCGGAGGAGAAGGAGAGTATATACACAACATAAAATTATAGAAAGTTAATTGACCCAAAAATAATGTAAAAGTTCCACCATTTTGTAAGACACTTCCACCATTAATCTGTAAAAGTAGAAAAAATTTCAGAGACACCCACAATGTGCGCAACCTGACAGCATCACTCCGCCCTCACCAGGATATATGGCGCACCAACACCGCGCCCTCACCAGGATATATGGCGCACCAACACCGCGCCCTCACCAGGATATATGGCGCACCAACACCGCGCCCTCACCAAGATATATGGCGCACCAACACCGCGCCCTCACCAGGATATATGGCGCACCAACACCGCGCCCTCACCAGGATATATGGCGCACCAACACCGCGCCCTCACCAGGATATATGGCGCACCAACACCGCGCCCTCACCAGGATATATGGCGCACCAACACCGCGCCCTCACCAGGATATATGGCGCACCAAAACCCCGCCCTCACCAGGATATATGGCGCACCAAAACCCCGCCCTCACCAGGATATATGGCGCACCAACACCCCGCCCTCACCAGGATATATGGCGCACCAACACCGCGCCCTCACCAGGATATATGGCGCACCAACACCGCGCCCTCACCAGGATATATGGCGCACCAACACCGCGCCCTCACCAGGATATATGGCGCACCAACACCGCGCCCTCACCAGGATATATGGCGCACCAACACCGCGCCCTCACCAGGATATATGGCGCACCAACACCGCGCCCTCACCAGGATATATGGCGCACCAACACCGCGCCCTCACCAAGATATATGGCGCACCAACACCGCGCCCTCACCAGGATATATGGCGCACCAACACCGCGCCCTCACCAGGATATATGGCGCACCAACACCGCGCCCTCACCAGGATATATGGCGCACCAACACCGCACCCTCACCAGGATATATGGCGCACCAACACCGCGCCCTCACCAGGATATATGGCGCACCAAAACCCCGCCCTCACCAGGATATATGGCGCACCAAAACCCCGCCCTCACCAGGATATATGGCGCACCAACACCCCGCCCTCACCAGGATATATGGCGCACCAACACCGCGCCCTCACCAGGATATATGGCGCACCAACACCGCGCCCTCACCAGGATATATGGCGCACCAACACCGCGCCCTCACCAGGATATATGGCGCACCAAAACCCCGCCCTCACCAGGATATATGGCGCACCAACACCCCGCCCTCACTAGGATATATGGTGCACCAACACTGCGCCCTCACCAGGATATATTTGCAGGGTTGAGAAACTGACAGATTGCTCCTTCTGTACAGAGCCCTGTGTTGAACGTTAACACAGGGCTCTGGGCTGTGATTGGACACAGCCGATCAGCAGGTCCCAGCCATGAACATACGGGTACATCACTTTACCAACACTGGCCGCTCGCTCGCAGTGCAGGTGGGTGGGATATCGATATACCATACTTGGCCGATGCCTCTAGAAGCAGAAAACCGCTGACAGACACGGCTACTCCAGTGATCACCACTTGCTTCCCGGTCCTGTGCTGAGTGGCTGCATTCCTGCATACTGAGCACATTAAAAAGAGGTTGTAAACCTCCCTGTGTAATCTCTACTTATAGGTAAGCCTTACCTATAGGTACTGTAAACATCTAAACTTGCACTGTTTAGGAGATATTTACTGTATACCGCACCGAGGATGTCATTGGCGCATGCGCTCTGAAGGAACACCCGCCCATGCCATTTATTCAGGAGCGTGTGCCGTGACCGGCGGCTCCCGCGCGAGTGACATCATGCAGCTCCGGCCAGTCACACAGCCGGAGTCTGCGGCCCCCGGAAGGAAGACGGGCAAAGATGGATGCGGCCTGCAGCAGCGACGACACGGGCTCCGTTTGCAGGCAAATGTCAGATAATGTGCTAGTATGCGATGCATACTAGCACATTATGTGACACTTACCTACAAACGACGCCCACGTCGCCCCCTAGCACATTATGCCTTTTCTTTGCAGGGAAGAAAAAAGGGAGAAAAACTCATCAGGGTGTTCTTCCACTTTAATGCAAAGCGATCTCCGATTGGAGAGAGCGTGACATCACCACCCCACCTCGTGCAATCAGAACACCTTGCATTGAAATTTAAAGCATTCTCTTAATGGTGCTGAGAGGCCGACCTCCTGTGTTCATAACGCAGCAGATCAGGCAGACAACCAGCGCAGGACCCCGAAGCAACGTTGGCCAGGTATGATCTATACACAGTTATATTGGTTTAAGCTGGACTAACGCAACTATGTATAACATGCCGATGTCTGGAATAATTGTTGAAGTATTACTAAAGGGAAAACCTTTTTTGTTTAGTTTTGTATAAAGGGATTAGAACACCTGGCAGTTTTTATTGCTGTCTGTTTTCCAATTAGGGAGATTCCCCCCTCTAGATTTTTCCTGTTTGCAGTTTGTGAGAAGCCATGTGGGGGACACAACAAACATGTGGAAGAAGGTGCTCTGGTCAGATGAGACAAAAAATGAAATTTTGGCCTAAAAGCAAAACGTTATGTGTGGTGGAAAACTAACACTGCACATCATCCTGAACTCAACATCCCCACTGTGAAACATGGTGGTGGAAGCATCATGTTGTGGGGATACTTTTTGTCAGCAGGGACAGGGAAGCTGGTCAGAGTTGATGGAAAGATGGATGGAGCCAAATACAAGGAAATCTTAGAAGAAAACCTGTTAGAGTCTACAAAAGACTTGAGACTGGGGTGGAGGTTCACCTTCCAGAAGGACAACGACCCTAAACATACAGCCAGATCTACAATGGAATGGTTTAGATCAAAGAATATTCATGGGTTAGAATGGCCCAGTCACAGTCCAGACCTGAATCCAATTGAGAATCTGTGGCAAGACTTGAAAATTGCTGTTCACAGACGCTCTCCATCCAATCTGACAGAGCTTGAGATATTCTGCAAAGAAGAATGGGCAAAAATGTCCCTCTCTAGATGTACAAAGCTGGTAGAGACATCCCCAAAAAGACTTGCAGCTGTAATTGCAAAAAGGCGGTTCTACAAAGTATTGACTCCGGGGGGCGCCATACAAATGTACCCCACACTTTCCACATATTTATTTGTAAAGAATGTTGAACCATTTATCATTTTCCTTCCACTTCACAATTATGTGTCACTTTGTGTTGGTCTATCAGAGCTGCACGATTTTGGCTAAAATTATAATCATAAAATTGGGATAACTTTACTGTTTAGTTTTTGGTTTTGTTTTTTTAAATTCATTAAAGTGTATTTTAAAAAAATAAATAAATAATTGTGTTTGAAAGACCGCTGCGCAAATACAGCGCGACATAAAATATTGCAACAACCACCATTTAATTCTCTAGGGTCTCTGCTAAAAAAATAGGGGTTCCGAGTAATTTTCTAACAATAAATACTGATTTTAACCTGTAAGCAGCAAGTGCCAGAAAAAAGGATTAGTCTTTAAGTGGTTAAAAGTGGATGTAAACCCGAATTTTTTTTTATATCATAATGTAGAGTATAAGATTTCCTATCATTTGAGCCCAGTCTTGTCACAAAGAGTTAATCCAGCTCTGAGCAATCCTCTTTTATTGTTCAGTGAGATCTTGACAAACAGAGAAAAACTTTGTCAAATCCTCCCCCTTGCTGTGAGTGACAGGTGATTTACATCTCGTGCACTAGCCTAAGACACAGGCATTATTTTTTAATTCCCTCCCCCACTCCTTTCTTCAGCAGCTCTGCAAGGATTGGCTGTTCCACACCTCACCATGATTTGGCATGCTGAAGTCATGTGGTTACTTTCCTGTCTTTTCACTGGACGTTAGAGATCATAGCAGAAGTTTAGTGTTAGAAATACACAGGAGAAAATGCATAATGACAAGCGGAGTGTAGAGGTGGGCGGGGAGTCTACTGACATCACGACTCCACCCACCGAGCTCCTGACAACAGACCTGCCCACAGAATATGCAGTTTTTCGGGTCTCATAACAGACAGAGGGGAGACATTTGACAGGTAAAGATACATGCAGGAGGCATGTATATCCTTATAGATAACCCCTATGGCAGTAGCTTAGAAAGGATGACATTGGGTTTACATCCACTTTAAACTTCCCTCATCTACAAACAGAAGTTCATTCCTTTGATCTAAGAAGAAATGTTACTTTGTTTATATTTATCCAAGATGTTGTGATAAAGCTAGGCAGGCTGGCTGGATTTTTTCTTTTTTTTAAATTTTCTTTCCAGCTGTGAGAACTCTCTGCACTTGTTAGAAAGAATTGTGAAATGCTGTTTTGAAGATCGGGAAGGGAAAAAGAGTTGCGATTTCGATTCTTATGCCGCGTACACACGACCGGACTTTCCCACAGAAAAGGTCAGACGGAACGAATCCGTCTGACATTCCGATCGTGTGTGGGCTTCATCGGACCTTTTCTGTCGAAAAATCTGACGGACCTTAGAAATAGAACATGTTTCAAATCTTTCCGACGGACTCGATTCCTATCGAAAAAAAACGTTAGTCTGTATGTTAGTCTGACGGACCGAAAACGACGCAAGGGCAGCTATTGGCTACTGGCTATTAAACTTCCTTTTCTAGTCCGGTCTGACGTCATCACGTTCAAAACGATCGGAATTTGGTGGGATCGTGTGTAGGCAAGTCCGTTTTGTGGGAACTCCGTCGAAAAGTCCTCCGGAGTTCAGTCCGACGAGAAGTCCGCTCGTGTGTAGGCCGCATGAGCGATTAATCGTGCAGCTCTAGTCTATCACATAAAATCCCAATAAAATACATTTATGTTTTTGATTGTAACATGACAAAATGTGGAAAATATCGAGGGGTACGAATACTTTTTCCAGACACTGTACATTGTACGACAATGGAAGAAAAAAAACAAATGACTCTTTTTTAGGATTGCAGTTTACCACAATGCAGCAGGATGTCATTCACATTGAACGGCACAGCAGGGAGCATTTAACAAATGTTAGTTTTCTGGCCGTCATGTTTATCCTCTTACTCCAATACTTTGCCTTCCTTACCTGAACAAGTATATGAATAAAAGATCTAAAAATTTGACAAAAGGAGATTTGATTTTACTATTACGAAGGGTTAAATATCTCAAAGCTCCAAACAACCCATTTCCTTTACTAAGGTCTGCTTCACATCTATGCGTTTTTGGTGCTTTTTGAAGAAAACGCACTACAGTTCACGTAACATGGTTTCCTATGGGACACGTTCACATCTAGGATTTTTTCAGCCGCTGCTTTTTTGGAAAGGGTCAGGGACTTTTTGCGCTTTTTTTTTTTTTTTAGGTTTAATAGACATCAATGAAGAAGCTGAAGAAAAGCATGTAATGTGCGTTTGCCGGAATTTGCGTTTTGCAAACTTCCCATGTTCCACCCCGAACAAAATAAGAGTCGGTCTGATAGCGGTATTCAGCAATTCATAGGCAACTTTGTATTCAAGGAACAAATACAAAGCTTTCTCTGATTGGCTGAGGCAGAGAGGTGGGCTGATGATGTCACACTACTCATAGTCAAATTCCGTGTCAAGGGAGCAGGGAGGCCAGGCCAAGCCACGCTGTCTGTCTGTAGAAACAGGAAGCGTGGCTCGGGAGTAAGCCCACAAGTGTTCCCTAATAGCAAGAGGCTTGTTATGGGGAAACACTCACAAGAGGAACCGGGAGCACCATGGGGAGGATCCCAAGAAGAGGAATTTTGCAGAATGTTTGTAAAGTATAAATAATAATAAAAAAAAAAAAAATCACTTTATTGTATTCTAAGTTTGTTGTCCCTTTAACTGTACTTTAAAATTCTTACAAATAGCTTGCAGTTCTATCTTTAAAGCTGACTGTCAGGTACGGGGGGGTTGATTCACTAAAACTGGAGAGTGCAAAATCTGCTTCCAGGTTTTTTTTGTCGAAACTGAATAAAAAAAAGCTGAAGTTAGAAGCTGATTGGCTAGCATGCACAGCTGAACAAGATTTTGCACTCTCCAGTTTTAGTAAATCAATCCCCATTGTGTTCACTGAATAGTTACATTGGTGTAGCTTGGACCCATGTAAGTATGCATATTTCATACCTGTGGGGTCCCTTTGGAAACTGGAATTTACTGTAGTAGTCACTGCTACTACAGTGTTCGCCATGGTCATGCCATTCAGAGAATGCTTTGTTTTTGTCAAAGAATGCAAAGCGTTCTCTAAAGGCACGAAAAAGCTTTATGCAAACTGTTTTCTGAATGGTTCTCGTGCCAAGTGACCTCCTGTGTTCACCAAGCACCGGGGCAGCCACTCAGCACGGGACCTGAAGGCCGCTCGGCAATGATTTCCAGCTATGGAACATGTATATACTTTACAAGCTGAATCAATCGAATGATATAATAAAAACTATACCTGGAGCTCAGTATTAATCCTGCTCCAAACAGCAAGGTAAGAATTTTTAATATTTTTTTTGTTTCAGGCCCGGTTCACACTGGTCCAACATGCACTCCGACTTTCAGAGCACAAGTCACATGACATTTCAAAATAACTGGTCCGACTTGTTTTCAGTCCAACTTTGAAAATGCTTCCTGCACTTCATTGGTCCAACTTGGGTGCAATTTTAGCCCATTGATTTGAACGGAAGTCTGGATCATCATCTTAACTGATCCAACTTGTGGATCTTGAGGAGGAACCCAACGCGGAAAATAAACAAAAAACTGAGGTCCCCCCCAAAATCCATATCGGAGCCTAATCTGAGCATGCAGTCCGGCAGGTCAGACGAGCAAGCAGCCAGGCCACCCCACAGCACCTTGTCCCCATGTTGATAGAGACAAGGGCCTCTTCCCGACAACCCTGGGCGGTGGTTGTGGTGGTCTGTGGGCAGGGGGCTTATCGGAATCTGGAAACCCCCTTTAACAAGGGGACCCCCAGATCCCACCCACCATGTGAATATGTAATATGTACACTGTACCCCTACCCATTCACCCCCCTAAAAAAGCAGTGCTGTGTAAATAAAAACAAGAGACGGTTTTTGTCCTTTATTAAAAAATGAAGAATGTCCCCCATCGTAGCTCCAACGTGTCTTCTTCCTCCACTGCCGTCTTCTCCCTCTGGTGTCTTTTTCTTCCGGTGATGTGTTCTTCCTCTGGTCTTCTCCACCGCCAACCAGGTCCTCCATCAATGCTGGATCCTGCCATTGTATCATCTGTGATGTTTGTCAGTTCTTACATAGCAATGGGGCATGGCCATCCGGGGAACGTCATGAGACTCTGCCCTTTGTGATCTCACAGGGCTCAACCCACCCCCACCGGACCAGGTTGGCAGCAGAGAAGACCGAAGGAAGGACACATCACCGGAGCGAGAAGACCGAATAAAAAAAAAAAAAAAAACACGGAGTTACGACAGGGGGACATTCTTCACTTGTAATAAAGGACTTGTCAAAAACCGTCTCGTGTCACATAGGGGAGTGGGGGGGGGGGTGTTGGGATCTGATAAGCTCCCCACCCACGAACCCCCACAACCACAGCCCAGGGTTGTCAGGAAGCTGTGGACAAGGTGCCTTAGGGTGGGGGGGGGGGGCCATGTGGCCTGGTATATTCCAGGAGGCTACCCAAGATGTCAAGCCTTAAAACTGACAAATGTGGTTTTCCTAAATTTTCTAAAGGCAACACTTTAAAAGTGCCTAAAGGTCATCAGTTTAGAGTTAGCCGTGATTAATGGCCCTAAAATTATTGCCCTCGCTCCGGGTGTGAATGATACAATTGGTGATGTGTAGCGGAAGTGAGGTTTGTGTGTGTGTAGGCGCCCCCAATGTATGTACATACACTAGATTACCAAAAGTATTGGGACACCTGCCTTTACAGACACATGAACTTTAATGGCATCCCAGTCTCAGCCCGTAGGGTTCGTTATTGCTATAACAGCTTCAACTCTTCTGGGAAGGCTGTCCACAAGGTTTAGGAGTGTGTCTATGGGAACGTTTGACTATTCTTCCAGAAGCACATTTGTGAGGTCAGGCACTGATGTTGGACGAGAAGGCCTAACTCACAGTCTCTGCTCTAATTCATCCAGTCAAGTTCCTCCACCCCAAACTCGCCCATCCACGCTATATTGCCAAAAGTATTGGGCCACCCCTCCAAATCATTTGGTGGAGGGGGGGTTGGTGTGGAGTTGTTTTCCAGGGGTTGGGCTTGGCCCCTTAAGTTCAAGTGAAGGGAACTCCTGAGGTGTCAGCATACCAAGACATTTCGGACAATTTCATACTACCAACTTTGTGGGAACAGTTTGGGGATGGCCCCTTCCTGTTCCAACATGACTGTGCACAAAGCAAGGTCCATAAAAACATGGATGAGCGAGTTTGGGGTGGAGGAACATGACTGGCCTGACCTCAACCCAATAGAACACTTTTGGGATGAATTAGACCGGAGACTACGAGCCAGGCCTTCTCAACATCAGTACCCGACCTCACAAATGCGCTTCTGAAAGAATGGTCAAACATTCCCATAGACACACTCCTAAATCTTGTGGACGGCCTTCCCAGAAGAGTTGAAGCCAACTCAATATTGAACCCTACGGACCAGGACTGAGATGCCATTAAAGTTCATGTGTTTGTAAAGGCAGATGTCCCAATACTTCTGATAATCTAGTGTATAGTCATCATGACACTGACTGTGGAAAATTTTGCATTTCATTTGGAAATCCGGGTCCCAGAGTCTGGAGGAAGAGTGGAGGCACAGAAACCAAATTGCATGAGGTCCAGTGTGAAGTCTCCACAGTCAGTAATGATTTGGGAAGCCATGCCATCTTCTGGTTTTGGTCCATTGTGTTTTATCAAGTTCAGAGTCAGCACAGCCCTCTACAGGGAAGTTCTAGAGCACTTCATGCCTACCTCTGCTGACCAGCTTTATGGAGATGCCGATTTCATTTTCCAGCAGGACTTGGCACCTGCACACACTGCCAAAAGAACCAATACCTGGTTTAATGATCAGGGTATCACTGTGCTTGATTGACCAGCAAACTCGCCGACCTAAACCCCATAGAGAATCTGTGGGGTATGGTCAAGAGGCAGATGAGAGACACCAGACCCAGCAATACTGATGAGCTGAAGGCCACTATCAAAGCAACCCGGGCTTCCATAACACCTCAGCAGTGCCACAGACTGATCGCATCATGCCACGCCACATTGATGCAGTAATTCATGCAAAAGGAGCCGACCAAGTATTGAGTGCATACTATACTGTACATGGACATACTTTTCAGTAAGCCACATTTCTGTATTAAAAATCCTTTTTTTTTTTTTTTTTTTTTTTTTTTTTGGTGTTATGTAATATTCTAATTTTCTGAGATACTGAATTTTGGGTTTTCACTAGCTGCAAGCCATAATCATCAAAATTACAGAGGAAGAGATGCTTGAAATATATCACTCTGTGTGTCTCTCTAAAATATACGAGTTTCACTTTTTGAATTTAATTACCGAAATAAAATAACTTTTTGAAGATATTTTAATTTTGCGAGACGCACCTGTATATTTTATCTTTTTTCTCCTAATCAAAGAAGAACGTAAATAAAGTCTGAAAAGTAAAGAAGAAGCAGACAAGGTAAGCACTGAGGTCAGCAGCTGTGACTTCTGGGAATAGTTTGGAGTTTCATACCACTATACCCCCCCAATGACCCCACAGTTTTTAAACTGGCTGAGACTGAACTCACAGTAAGTATTATTACAACCATTACAGTTTTGGACAAAGTGTACACCAGGGTGAGAACTTGCAGAGAAATTTACTTCGAAACAAAATCTCATGACAACCACATTTCAAATTCTATCATTTTTTGTAATAAAAAATAAATAAATAAAAAGACTT
Organism: Aquarana catesbeiana; assembly: GCF_042186555.1. Classification (NCBI taxonomy): domain Eukaryota; kingdom Metazoa; phylum Chordata; class Amphibia; order Anura; family Ranidae; genus Aquarana; species Aquarana catesbeiana. The sequence continues at coordinate 40,047,316 of NC_133325.1, forward strand.
CCGATTGGCTGATTAAGCAAAGACATAACGCACTCTCTGCTACAATATACAGAAAAGTAGAAGATGATAATTTGTCTTTTTTAATGGGTGACATAGTTGGAAGGTGTCGGGGTTGTCTGGTGGAGATCTCTTCTACTTAACAATAAAATGAAGCAAGTGCTTCAACCTGCCACCAACCAGAGTTTAGGGGGGTACAGGCAGTACTAGGATGATGGTAGTCATGGGGGAAAGGATGTATGGGTGATGGCAGTCAAAGTAATGTAAGCTGCAGGATGATGATGCTGGTGAAGGGTCAGGATAGAGATGGTGGTCGGAAGAGCAGTGATCATGATAACATTGACTGGGGGACGGAGGAGGTATGGGCTGACACGGCCAAAAAAAGGATGGTGGTGAAGAATGGAAGAGATAAGGGCAGTAATAGTTTGAGGATAGAGGAATTAATAGCTGTGGTAGTCGGGGATGTATGGACAGTGATAGGGAATGGAGATTGGAGAGGGTACGGCTGGCTAAGACAGGGATAGAGGAGGTGTGGGAAGTGATGGTCAAGATGGAGAAGGTAATGATGGTGAAAGTCTGGATGGATTAGGTATTTATGGTCAGGATGGAAAAGACATTGATGGTGATGGTCAGGATGGGGATGGAGAAGCTACTGATGGTGATGGTCAGGATGGGGATGGAGAAGCTACTGATGGTGATGGTCAGGATGGGGATGGAGAAGCTACTGATGGTGATGGTCAGGATGGGGATGGAGAAGCTACTGATGGTGATGGTCAGGATGGGGATGGAGAAGCTACTGATGGTGATGGTCAGGATGGGGATGGAGAAGCTACTGATGGTGATGGTCAGGATGGGGATGGAGAAGCTACTGATGGTGATGGTCAGGATGGGGATGGAGAAGCTACTGATGGTGATGGTCAGGATGGAGAAGCTACTGATGGTGATGGTCAGGATGGGGATGGAGAAGCTACTGATGGTGATGGTCAGGATGGGGATGGAGAAGCTACTGATGGTGATGGTCAGGATGGGGATGGAGAAGCTACTGATGGTGATGGTCAGGATGGGGATGGAGAAGCTACTGATGGGGATGGTCAGGATGGGGATGGAGAAGCTACTGATGGGGATGGAGAAGCTACTGATGGTGCTGATGGAGAAGCTACCGATGGTCAGGATGGTGGAGAAGCTACCGATGGTCAGGATGATGGAGAAGCTACCGATGGTCAGGATGATGGAGAAGCTACCGATGGTCAGGATGATGGAGAAGCTACCGATGGTCAGGATGATGGAGAAGCTACCGATGGTCAGGATGATGGAGAAGCTACCGATGGTCAGGATGATGGAGAAGCTACCGATGGTCAGGATGATGGAGAAGCTACCGATGGTCAGGATGATGGAGAAGCTACCGATGGTCAGGATGATGGAGAAGCTACCGATGGTCAGGATGATGGAGAAGCTACCGATGGTCAGGATGATGGAGAAGCTACCGATGGTCAGGATGATGGAGAAGCTACCGATGGTCAGGATGATGGAGAAGCTACCGATGGTCAGGATGATGGAGAAGCTACCGATGGTCAGGATGATGGAGAAGCTACCGATGGTCAGGATGATGGAGAAGCTACCGATGGTCAGGATGATGGAGAAGCTACCGATGGTCAGGATGATGGAGAAGCTACCGATGGTCAGGATGATGGAGAAGCTACCGATGGTCAGGATGATGGAGAAGCTACCGATGGTCAGGATGATGGAGAAGCTACCGATGGTCAGGATGATGGAGAAGCTACCGATGGTCAGGATGATGGAGAAGCTACCGATGGTCAGGATGATGGAGAAGCTACCGATGGTCAGGATGATGGAGAAGCTACCGATGGTCAGGATGATGGAGAAGCTACCGATGGTCAGGATGATGGAGAAGCTACCGATGGTCAGGATGATGGAGAAGCTACCGATGGTCAGGATGATGGAGAAGCTACCGATGGTCAGGATGATGGAGAAACAACCGATGGTCAGGATGATGGAGAAGCTACCGATGGTCAGGATGATGGAGAAGCTACCGATGGTCAGGATGATGGAGAAGCTACCGATGGTCAGGATGATGGAGAAGCTACCGATGGTCAGGATGATGGAGAAGCTACCGATGGTCAGGATGATGGAGAAGCTACCGATGGTCAGGATGATGGAGAAGCTACCGATGGTCAGGATGATGGAGAAGCTACCGATGGTCAGGATGATGGAGAAGCTACCGATGGTCAGGATGATGGAGAAGCTACCGATGGTCAGGATGATGGAGAAGCTACCGATGGTCAGGATGATGGAGAAGCTACCGATGGTCAGGATGATGGAGAAGCTACCGATGGTCAGGATGATGGAGAAGCTACCGATGGTCAGGATGATGGAGAAGCTACCGATGGTCAGGATGGAGAAGGTACCGATGGTCAGGATGGAGAAGGTACTGATGGTCAGGATGGAGAAGGTACCGATGGTCAGGATGGAGAAGGTACTGATGGTCAGGATGGAGAAGGCACTGATGGTCAGGATGCAGATGGAGAAGGTACTGATGGTCAGGATGCAGATGGAGAAGGTACTGATAGTCAGGATGCAGATGGAGAAGGTACTGATGGTCAGGATGCAGATAGAGAAGGTACTGATGGTGAGGATGGAGCAGGTACTGATGGTGATGGTCGGGATGGGGAATGGAGAAGGTACTGATGGTGATGGTCGGGATAGGGATGGAGACGGTACTGATGGTGATGGTCAGGATGGGGATGGAGACTGTACTGATGGTGATATAAAGTAGTCGTAGAAGGGATGATGATGAGGGCAGGGATGATATGGGTAGTCATGGTGAGGATGGAGATGATAGGGGTGATGATTGTGAGTATAATGAAATGAGTAGCGATGGAGAGGATGAGGATGTGAGTAGTGATTGTAATTATAGGAATTATGAGACTGACATGAGTAGCAACAGTAGGGATGAGGATATAAGTAGTGATAGTGGAGATGAGGATGATATGGGTAGTAATGATAGGGATAACATGGATAATGATGAGGATGATGATAGGAGTTGTGATAGAAAGAATTGGGGATGATAGGAGTAGTGGTGATGGGGAGGATGATAGGAGTAGTGGTGATGGGGAGGATGATGATGATAGGAGTAGTGATGGAGAGGATGATGATGATAGGAGTAGTGATGATGGGGACGATAGGAGTAGTGATGATTGGGATGATAGGAGTAGTGATGACAGGAGTAGTGATGGAGAGGATGATGATAGGAGTAGTGATGATGGGGATGATAGGAGTAGTGATGATGGGGATGATAGGAGTAGTGATGGAGAGGATGATAGGAGTAGTGATGGAGAGGATGATAGGAGTAGTGATGGAGAGGATGATAGGAGTAGTGATGGAGAGGATGATAGGAGTAATGATGGAGAGGATGATGATAGGAGTAGTGATGATGGGGATGATAGGAGTAGTGATGGAGAGAATGATGATAGGAGTAGTGATGGAGAGGATGATGATAGGAGTAGTGATGGAGAGGATGATGATAGGAGTAGTGATGGAGAGGATGATAGGAGTAGTGATGATAGGAGTAGTGATGGAGAGGATGATGATAGGAGTAGTGATGATGGGGATGATAGGAGTAGTGATGATGGGGATGATGATGATAGGAGTAGTGATGGAGAGGATGATGATAGGAGTAGTGATGATGGGGATGATAGGAGTAGTGATGATGATGATAGGAGTAGTGATGGAGAGGATGATGATAGGAGTAGTGATGGAGAGGATGATAGGAGTAGTGATGATGGGGATGATGATGATAGGAGTAGTGATGGTGGGGGATGATAGGAGTGATGATGATAGGAGTAGTGATGATGATGATGATAGGAGTAGTGGTGATGATGATGATATGGGGATGGGATAATAAGCCCTTGGTGTCTCTCTCACATATCCCCGGTGTCCGGTCCTCCCCCCGGTGGTGTCCGGTCCTCCCCCCCGGTGGTATCCGGTCCTCCTCCTCCTCCCCCCGGTGGTGTCCGGTCCTCCCCCCGGGTGTCTCACCTGCTTTGGTCTCCTCCAGGGCCTCCTCCAGCTCGGGGAAGGTGATCTCGGGCAGGTCCAGGGCGGCTCCGTACCTCTCCAGGAAGGAGCAGAGGACGGCGTAGTCCGGACACGATCCCGCTTTCCCGGGGCCCGCAGGACCGACCACCGGGGGAGCCGGAGCCTCCTCTCCAGCCTCCGCCATCTTGGAGTTTGGAGGCGGAGCGCGGTCCCGCGGGGAGGAGGGTGCGCGCTCCCCCTCCATAGCAGCACAGGCTCGGTGTCCGGGGAGGGGGGAGGGGCGCAGGCGGCGGTAGTCGGGCTCGGGGGTGGAAGGAGGACCGGGGCTCGGGATGAGGAATAACAAGGCCGAAATTCTCCGGGGCGAGCTACACCGCCTCCCGACTGGAGCCCACCATGTCCCACAATGCACCGGGGCACGGGCCGCGCAACCCCGCCCCTTCCTCTCAATGGCCACTCCCCCCTCCTCATCATTGTACTCAACACAACAAAGAGAGACACGTTTTTTGTTTTTTTTAAACTATCAATGAACTTTATTGGTCATTCCGGTACGGGTTACGGCGGTGTGGGGAGTCCCGGTGCGGGGCTGTCTCGGAGCTCTCCTCCATTCATCTCGGTGACGGGCGGCGGAGCGCGGACACCAGCGCCTCCTAATTGTGTTTAAAGCACGCGTCTCTCGCGCCTCCCGCACGAGCTCGCTGAGGGGGGCGTGGCACAACTGACGTCAGCCAATAAGAAATCAGCAGGGGGGGGACGTACCAAAGCGTAACGGTCGCTGCGGCTCAAGTCTACAGCAAGACCTAGAGAGGCAGTAGAGATGGGAGGGGCTTGTCAGTGCGGATCACTCCTCTGATTGGTTTCTCCATATTATCCAAGCTCCTCCCACACTGCTAGATTAGTATAGAAAACAATCACCCCACTTTAACCACTTGAAGACCAGAGGATGATGTTACACCGAGTACATAGATACCCAACACGCCACGCTTTAAAATTGCGCACACTCCAGGAATGTATACTCACAAATGAGCATTCATAAAGGCTTTGACAAGGGAGCAGATGCGCTGTTCTGAAGATCGACACACCAGGACAGAGAGGGTCAAACCAATAAGACCCCTTTCACACCGAGGGCGTTTTGCAGGCGCTATAGCATTAAAAATAGCGCCTGCAATCCGCCCTCAAACAGCTGCAGCACTGTCTTCAGTGTGAAAGCCCGAGGGCTTCACATTACTCTACCCGAGGGCTTTCACACCGGAGCGCTGCGCTGGCAGGACGTCAGGAAAAGTCCTGTCAGCTGCTTCTTTGGAGCGGTGTGTTTAACACTCCTCCACCGCTGCTCCCCATTAAAATCAATGGGGCAGCGCTGGGATACCGCCAGCAAAATGCCGCTATAGCGGCGCATTGCGGGCAGTTTTAACCCTTTCTCCGCCGCTAGCTAGCTAGTAAAGAACCCTCTACGTAGTTTAAGGTTAAAGATCTTTTCTTCTAATTTAATGAGTGGCTACATGCTGTTTCACTCCATATGTGCTACCCTTAAGGGACTGTGAGTCCCCGCCTGTAATGGACTGTTACTGAACTGACAAGGAGTCTGTCAAGTTCCCCCAGGAGTGAACCAGCAGAAGCTGGGCGGGAGAGGCAGGGGGAAGGAAGAGCCGGGTGCCGCTCTGACCGATTCTCCGGCGAGCACAAAGTGAGACATTCTCCTCCAGGCCACACAGGAACAGGAAGCGAGTCCTGAGACATGATTGGCCAATTGAGACAAGACTCCCTGGCCAATAGGGGCTTCCTGATTGGCCGGGAGGAGAATGAGGAAGACAATAGCGAAAATCCATTCACTATTGTCACTCAAGTGGGTGTGCTCGGGGCGCATTGCTCTGCGCCCGAGTCCACCCTTCTTTGGAGCCTATTAGAGTCTCAGGCACTAATCATGTGCGTCAAAAAAGAAAAAAAAAAACATTGGAATCCATGCGTCCGGTGCCCTGCATGTAGATTAGGGGTGTGGATTCACATCAGATGAGCCGGATTACATTTCTAAATGCATTACCGGTGCATGGCAACCAAAAAAAAATAGTTCCCATGAAGGCAATTCACACAGCATATTACAATTGTCCAGCAGAAAAATAAAAAATACAGAGACTGTAAGGCTGGGTTAACACTGGGGTGATGTGGGAAACCCTGCGAATCCTATGCGGGGGGTTCCCACATCGCACCCGAATCGCAGGTGGTTGTCAGAAACCATGAAATCAGACCAAGACAGAAGTACAATTAAATCACACTTGTTTAATAATAAAAGTAATAATAAAAGTAAATAGAACAAACGTAGTCAAAACATAGGCAGAGTTTAGGAACCGGAACGGATAGTCAGACAAGCCAAACTTCAGGGAGCCAGAGATAAGCGTAGTAAAACAGCAAGCAGGATCTGGAGCCAGAAGGGATGTCAGCCAAGCAAGTCTTTTAACAGGAATGCAAGAGAGCGTCTCTGTGATGTTGACTAAGGCGAAGACAGAGATCCTCTGGGCTGGACGGGTTAAGTAGGCAGGACTGATGAGCAGGATATCATAAACAGCTGAGTAACTGTGGAGAGATAGGAGCTGGCAATTAGTCCAGCCCTGAAAGTGGTTCAAACTGACATCTGTGAACTGCTGCGGGTGTGAACGTAAAGCTAATTACAATGTGAATGCAGTGCTTTCTCATTAAGAAGTCCTAATATAGCCTTTCTTATTCAAAACATTGCAGGTCTCCAGGTCGAAAGAACGCACCTCCACGAATGCACTTGTAAACACGAAGGGTGATTGAAGTAGTCCTCAGCCAATAAAATACACTTCAAGCCTCCTACGTGTGGACTGGAACACTCCACCAGAAGCAGCCTTCAGGGCATCAAGAAATTAAAGAGAAGCTCATTGCACAGTATTAGGGACTTTCAAGACATTTAATTCTAAATAGTACCAAAATACTCACAAAGACAGAAGGTACAATCAGCAAGTGTTCAAGATTGGATGAGAAAGTTTCCAACCAAAGAAATGGCCTACTCCAGTGCGTGGCAACATCACGTGACCAGGCTCCATCCAGCGCGTTTCGTCCTGAAAAGACATCACCAGGGGCGCCCAATGCGATCTGATTCCAGTGCGGATCAAAAAAAAGGGTCCTGGACCGTTTTGGTCTGAATGCGATGCGGATTCAGCCATACAAACTGTATGGCTGAACTTGTATCGCACAGATATCGCATGTGATCTGCACAGCAATGCGGTGCGAATCACATGCGATGTCTGTGTTCGCACAAGTGCGAACCCAGCCTTACTGTCCAATTGTTGGCTCAACCATAATGAAACCTTTTGTAAAGAAAAAAAAATACAGAGTGCACCACTTTTATTATTATTTTTTTTTTTTTGAGTGCAGCGCGTTCAAATACGTAAATAAACATAAATAAACACAATGCACTGCGATGCAAAATTAAAGAAAAAAAACAAAAACAAATGCAATGCATGTAAAATGAACGTCAACGTTATGTGTACAGAAAAATCTTGGATTGTGAGCATAATTCGTTCCGGAAACATGCTTGTAATCCAAAGCACTCGTATATCAAAGCAAATTTCCCCATAAGAAATAATGGAAACTCAGATGATTCGTTCCACAACCATTTATTCAGAAGTCCTTCAGTTTATAGTCCATATAAAAAGATTATAACAATGTGATAGGTTCTGTAACCATAAAATGTCCATCCACAAATGGAAGCCTCCACAAGGGGATTAGAACCAAAATCCAGCAGGAGCTCCAGAGTATAAAAGTGTAGCAATATGGTTACAATAAATGAAGGTACAACATTTAGCAACTCACATGGTTGACGATTAAAAGAGCCGCATCTAAGTATACAGGCATCTGGGGGTAAAGCTGTCCACATAGACCATCCTCCACACCGCCGGCTCTCACCGCTGTCAGTCTGCAATTGTGACCGGGAAGACTACCCTGCAGTGCAGCGACTGAACCGCTCGTGGAGCGCAGAGTGGAAGGGACGACGTCGATGGTGGTGAGGACAGTGGTCTATGTGGACAGCTTTACCCTGGATGCTGGCATACTTAGATGTTCCTGTTTTAATCATCAACCATGTGAGTTGCTAAATGTTGTACTTTCATTAAATGTAACCATATTGCTACACTTAGAGGCGCCTCTCTTCTCTTATATACTCAGTTGTGATACGACGCTACTCGTATATCAAGACATCGCTTGTATATCAAGTCAAAATGTATTTAAAAATTTTGCTTGTCTTGCAAAACGCTCTCAAACCAAGGTTTTACTGTAATTAAAAAAAAAATGCAACGTCCATGCATTGTGGTATGAATGAGCCATGAGTACGTTTGTGCACAGGGCCGGTGCTACCACTAGGCAAACTAGGCAGCCGCCTGAGGCACACTGCTGCCTAGGGCGCCCTGCCACTGGTGTTCCTACTCTCTTCTCTCTCCAGAAAGCAACTAAGTCTCAGCTTCAGCAGGCAGCCGCCGCTCAGTTCGCACTTAGTGTCAGAGGCGCAGCAGCGACGGAGGACTGTGTCTGTGTCCCGACTCCTGAATGAATGGAAGCAAGCAAACATTCATTGATGGTCGCTGGTAGGCTGCTTTTTATGGGCGTTGGTGAGGCCGCATTGATGGGCGCTGGTGAGGCCGCATTGATGGGCGCTGGTGAGGCTGCATTTGATGGGCGCTGGTGAGGCCGCATTTGATGGGCGCTGGTGAGGCCGCATTGATGGGCGCTGGTGAGGCTGCATTTGATGGGCGCTGGTGAGCCCGCATTTGATGGGCGCTGGTGAGGCCGCATTTGATGGGCGCTGGTGAGGCCGCATTTGATGGGCGCTGGTGAGGCCGCATTTGATGGGCGCTGGTGAGGCCGCATTTGATGGGCGCTGGTGAGGCCGCATTTGATGGGCGCTGGTGAGGCTGCATTTGATGGGCGCTGGTGAGGCTGCATTTGATGGGCGCTGGTGAGGCTGCATTTGATGAGCTCTGGTGAGGCTGCATTTGATGGGCGCTGGTGAGGCTGAATTTGATGGGCGCTGGTGAGGCTGCCTTTGATGGGCGCTGGTGAGGCTGCATTTGATGGGGGCTGGTGAGGCTGCATTTGATGGGCGCTGGTGAGGCTGCATTCGATGGGCACTGGTGAGGCTGCATTTGATGGGCGCTGGTGAGGCTGCATTTGATGGGCGCTGGTGAGGCTGCCTTTGATGGGCGCTGGTGAGGCTGCATTTGATGGGCACTGGTGAGGTTGCCTTTGATGGGCGCTGGTGAGGCTGCATTTGATGGGCGCTGGTGAGGCTGCATTTGATGGGCACTGGTGAGGTTGCCTTTGATGGGCGCTGGTGAGGCTGCATTTGATGGGCGCTGGTGAGGTTGCCTTTGATGGGCGCTGGTGAGGCTGCATTTGATGGGCGCTGGTGAGGTTGCCTTTGATGGGCACTGGTGAGGCTGCATTTGATGGGCGCTGGTGAGGTTGCCTTTGATGGGCGCTGGTGAGGCTGCATTTGATTGGCGCTGGTGAGGTTGCCTTTGATGGGCACTGGTGAGGCTGCATTTGATGGGCGCTTCATTAAAAAGATGAGGTATACATGGGCAGGGCAAAGGGGGTGGAGTCAGGGGGTGGACCAGAGGGGGGTGGCAAAATGAGGTTTTGCCTAGGGTGTCCAAAATCCTTGCACCAGCCCTGTTTGTGCACCAGGGGTGTGGAGGAAAAACACCCAGACCCTTGGCCTCTGCCCTTTTGGGCATGTATCCCTGAGCACATACAGCCAGTACTGCATCCAAACACAACGAGTTTCAACCTGTTGTACGCTCTGATCGACAGCGGGGCAGTGGCTGCAACTGTAGCCAACAGGAGAATAAAATTGCAGTGATTAGATACCCAGTATGCAGGAGGGGAGGAGCGTTAGGTGGGAAGAGACATAGGTGGTTGTGGATGAAGGGTTATTGGGGTTACTGTGTTGGTCGTAACTACCAAGGTAAAGGTTTGAGTGTTCTTATTTCAGATGATTATAAAAGAAGCATTTTGGCCAGACAGTGGGAAGAGTGAACAGAATTCTGAGGCGTATCACCAGGGTGAAGTTGTTTTTTTCTTATAATCAAATGTTTTTTTTAAAAAACGGGCAGCACAGTGGTGACGTGGTCAGCACTTATGCCTAGCAGCACTGGGGTCGTCGTCGTTGTGAATCCCAACCACAGCACTACCTGCACGGAGTCTGGATGTTTTCCTCGTGCCTGTGTGGGTGTCCTCTGGGTATTCCGGTTTCCTCCCTCACTCTAGAGACATGCTTGTAGGTTTATTGACTCCTGTCTAAATTGGCCCTAGTACAGTGCCTTGAAAAAGTATTCACACCCCATGAAATTTTCCACATTTGATCACGTTACAACCAAGAACGTAAATGTATTTTATTGGGACTTTATGTGATAGACCAACACAAAGTGGCACATAATTGTGAAGTGGAAGGAAAATGATAAATGGTTCAACATTCTTTACAAACTAATATGTGAAAAGTGTGGGGGTACATTTGTATGGCGCCCCCCGGAGTCAATACTTTGTAAAACCTCCTTTCACTGAAATTACAGCTGCAAGTCTTTTTGGGGATGTCTCTACCAGCTTTACACATCTAGAGAGGGAAATTTTTGCCCATTCTTCTTTGCAGAATATCTCAAGCTCTGTCAGAATGGATGGAGAGCGTCTGTGAACAGCAATTTTTCAAGTCTTGCCACAGATTCTCTCTTGTCCTGCTAGCAGGTGAACCTCCATCCCAGTCTCAAGTCTTTTGCAGACTCTAATGCCCTGTACACACGACCAGTTTAGCCGTCAGAATAAACTCCGAAGGTTTCTCCGACGGAATTCCATTTAAGCGGTCTTGCCTACACACGGTCAACCCAAAGTCCAACCAAAGTCCGACCGTCCAGAACGCGGTGACGTACAACACTTACGACGGGACTAGAAAAAGGAAGTTCAATAGCCAGTAGCCAATAGCTTCCGTCTCGTACTTGCTTCAGAGCATGCGTCGTTTTTGGTCCGTCGGACCAGCATACAGACGAGCGGTTTTCCTGATAGGAATTGGGTCTGTTGGAAATATTTAAAACATATTCCATTTCTAGGTCCGTCAGAATTTTCGATAAAAAAAAAGTCCGATGAGGCCTACACACGATCGGTATATACGATAAAAAGCTTCCATCTGACTTTTTCTGTCGGATATTCCACTTGTGTGTACACAGCTTTACAGGTTTTCTTCTAAGATTGCCCTGTATTTGGCTCCATCCATCTTCCCATCAACTCTGATCAGCTTCCCTGTCCCTGCTGAAGAAAAGCATCCCCACAACATGATGCTGCCAGCACCATGTTTCATGGTGGGGATGGTGTGTTCAGGGTGATGTGCAGTGTTAGTTTTCCACCACACATAGTGTTTTGCTTTTAGGCCAGAAAGTGCAATTTTGGTCTCATCTGACCAGAGCACCTTCTTCCACATGTTTGCTGTGTCCTCCACATGGCTTCTCACAAACTGCAAATAGGACTTCTTATGGCTTTCTTTCAACAATGTCTTTCTTCTTGCCACTCTTCCATAAAGGCCAGATTTGTGGAGAGCACAACTAATAGTTGTCCTGTGGACAGATTCTCCCACCTGAGCTGTGGATCTCTGCAGCTCCTCCAGAGTTACCATGGACCTCTTGGCTGCTTCTCTGATGAATGATCTCCTTGCCCGGCCTGTCAGTTTAGGTGGACGGCCATGTCTTGGTAGGTTTGCAGTTGTGCCATACTCTTTCCATTTTCGGATGATGGATTGAAAAGTGCTCAGATGTTCAAAGTGTAGCACCCTCTTCCTTAGGTAGGTTGGTGCTAGAGTAGTGGATTTGTTTTGTATTGTCAGCGCAGGTAAATTTAGGCAGGCCTATGCTGTGAGCTAGGCCTGCTTGTTTTGATCTGGGGGCAGGGGAGTGGTTTAGCGTAGCAGCAGGTGACTGACATGTGTTTCAGCTCTTGGGCACCTCCTCTGGTTTTCAGAAGGTTCTGGAAAAGAGGCAGGGCAGAGAGCTGGAGTGACATGGGGTGTATATGGGAGCCCTGACCATACCCAACTAGGATTGGCGGGGGGCAGGCCTCGCATATATACCCATACCTCCCAACATTTTGAGATGGGAATGAGGGGCACCTACTATCAAACGTATGTAGACATAAGACACACCCCTGCCACACCCCATCAAGGAGAATAGCTCTGGCTTTATGTTTAGGGTCGTTGTCCTGCTGGAAGGTGAACCTCCCCCCCAGTCTCAAGTCTTTTGCAGACTCTAACAGGTTTTCTTCTAAGATTGTCCTGTATTTGGCTCCATCCATCTTCCCATCAACTCTGACCAGCTTCCCTGTCCCTGCTAAAGAATAGCATCTCCACAACATGATGCTGCCACCGCCATGTTTCACGGTGGGGATGGTGTGTTCAGGGTGATGTGCAGTGTTAGTTTTCCGCCACACATAGTGTTTTGCTTTTAGGCCAAATTTTGGTCTCATCTGACCAGAGCACCTTCTTCCACATGTTTGCTGTGTCCCCCACATGGCTTCTCACAAACTGCAAACAGGACTTCTTAAGGCTTTCTTTCAACAGTGTCTTTCTTCTTGCCACTCTTCCATGAAGGCCAGATTTGTGGAGTGCACCACTAAGAGCCATTCACACCTGAGCGTTTTGTAGCTTGAAGCCTGAAGATACAAAACGCTTGAGGGGAAAAAATCCATTATTCTCTATGGAGATGGTTCACATCTCCACTCCATGTCGCCTGAAGCCCTACACCTGAAGCTCAAACAAGTTCTGGACCCTTTTTTGTCATGCGAATCGGGCAGATTTGGGCGTTTTTGGAGCAGGAAGCAGATGACAAAATCTAACAACAAAGCAACAAATGATGAAACAGATGATCATTTTTCCTATTGGTTAATAAAAAAAATGCCAAAGCTCAAAGACGCCAGACAACGCTGCATGGAAAAGCACAAATATGCCCAAAGAAACACGCGACAAAACGCTACGCTCAGGTGTGAATGCAGCCTAATAGTTGTCCTGTGGACAGATTCTCCCACCTGAGCTGTGGATCTCTGCAGCTCCTCCAGAGTTACCATGGTCCTCTTGGCTCTTCTCTGATGAATGCTCTCCTTGTCCGGCCTGTCAGTTTAGGTGGACGGCCATGTCTTGGTAGGTTTGCAGTTGTGCCATACTCTTTCCATTTTCAGATGATGGATTGAACAGTGCTCTGTGAGATGTTCAAAGCTTGGGATATTTTTTTTTTATAACCTAACCCTGCTTTAAACTTCTCCACAACTTTATCCCTGACCTGTCTGGTGTGTTCCTTGGCCTTCATGAGGCTGTTTGTTCACTAAGGTTCTCTAACAAACCTCTGAGGGCTTCACAGAACAGCTGTATTTAAACTGAGATTCATTTAAACACAGGTGGACTCTATTTACTAATTAAGTGACTTCTGAAGGCAATTGGTTCCACTTTTAGTTAGGGGTATCAGAGTGAAGGGGTCTGAATACAAATAAATGCCACACTTTTCACATATTTATTTGGAAAAAATTTGGAATTTTTTTTTTTGGAAAACCATTTATCATTTTCCTTCCACTTCACAATTATGTGCCACTTCGTGTTGCTCCATCACATAAAATCCCAATAAAATACATTTATGTTTTTTTGGTTGTAACATGACAAAATGTGGAAAATTTCAAGGGGTATGAATACTTATTCAAGGCACTGTACATGTGTATTTATGAATGTGAGTTAAAGTGGATGTAAACCTTAACATATACCCAGTGAAGTGAACGGCCTCAGATGATACACAGAGAAGAAACAAATCTTCCTACATAAGTTTTACATGTATATCTTCAGCTTTATATACTGTTCAGAAAATGCAAGTCCTGTTAGGATTTTCTCTTCCTGATTCACCTGTGGGTGTGGATTTTTTGCTTACACTGGGAGACAGCTGATTGGAGGAAAGGCACACACCCCTACTCCACATAAGCAGAGACTTTCAGAGCTGTGCTGGGAATAGACCAGCTCTCTGCTAATCTTTGCTAATCACCCCGACACAAATTTCAGGCTGGTTTTATGACAGTTGACAGAGAACTTGTCAGAAGTTAACATGCTGATAACAGAAGAACAGAGTGGGAGAAAGACACGGGACTTAGGGCTTTGAAGAGAGATAAGAAAACACTACAGATATACTGTATGTGCCCAGCTCACATTTCATGAATCAGGTTTACATCCACTTGTAGATTGTAAGCTCCCTGATGGCAGGGACTGAAGTAAATCTATAATACATATGTAAAGCACTGCATAAATTGATGGCACTATATAAGTACCTGTGATAAATAAAAAAAATGTTTTGAGAATTTGTTGAAATTCGTTACTATTGTGATTCGGATACATCCGAATCTATAACACAAACGTTGTCCTAATTTTGATTTGTAATGTAACGAAACGCACAAATCTACAGTTCAATATTGAACAACACAGACACCATATGTCAAATAACGGTTATAAAAAGTTGCAACCCGAGATCAGTCCACAATACACTCAAGCAGACTTCGAATTTGGTCCATGTTGCAGCGATCTTGTGGTGGTGATGAGGAAGGGAATGGGGAAAGCTTTGCTTGACTCTCCTTTGAAAGCACCCTTTATGCCGGCCATACACTATCCGAAAAATCACCCGAAATTCAGTCATTTGGCCAGTTCGTTCGTTTGTCGGCCAGTTAATGGGCACAAAATTGATAATCGTTGGGACGTTGTTGAGCCAAAAAAACGAAAGGACAAGTTTGGAAATTTTCTTCCGAACGAACGATAAATTGAAAGGTTAATGTGTTTCCCGTCTGAATTGTTTGCACTAGGTATATGTAAAAAAAAAAAAAACGAACAAAAAATGCACTCATTTATGTTCACTGAACGATTTATCGGTCATTGCATGATGGCACTCTCGTTTGCGCTCACGGCTGAATGTTTGTTTTTTTCGAAAATGGGTTCGGCCGATTTTTCGTATAGTGTATGTTCAGCATTACCTTCAAAGCTTGCTGGAGTGGGCAGAGCCAGAGTGTCAAACATTCGGTAGTATTTGACCCACCTACCAACTTCAGACTTTCAAAATTGTCACTCTTTTTTTTTGTTTATAGCATTTTTATAGCACTGATCGCTGTATAAATGACAATGGTCCCAAAATAGTGTCAAAAGTGTCCGATGTGTCTGCCATAATGTCGCAGTCACGATAAAAATCACAGATTGCCAGCATTACTAATAAAACAAAAATAATAATAAAAATGCTATAAATCTATCCCCTATTTTGTAGACGCTATAACTTTTGCGCGAACCAATCAATAAACGCTTATTGCGTTTTGTTTTTTTTTACCAAAAATATGTAGAAGAATACATATCGGCCTAAACTGAGAAAAAAAATTGTTTTTTTTTATATATTTTTGGGGGATATTTATTATAGCAAGAAGTAAAAAATACTGCTTTTTTTTTTCAAAATTGTCGGCCTTTTTTTGTTTATAGCGCAAAATATAAAAACCGCAGAGGTGGTCAAATACCACCAAAAGAAAGCTCTATTTGTGGGGAAAAAAGGACGCCCATTTTGTTTGGTTACAGCATCACGCGACGGCGTAATTCTCAAAGCAGCGCAGTGCCGAATCGCAAAAAGTGCTCTGGTCAGGAAAGGGGGTAAAATCTTCCGGGGCTGAAGCGGTTAAACTGGAACACAGTGTGCTGTAATGTGCGCGTTGAGGTGTGCTGCATTAGGCAGTCCAGTTTTAATTTTTTTTTTTTCTGCATATGTATCTAGGAATTTACCTCTTTACTAAGGCAGTAGCCTCCAACAGTATAAGAGGAACAGCAGAGGGCGCCAACTAAGTGCAGTATATGAATAAAAACTTTTATTAACAATCACAATGGCCAACTCACTTGATGTGCAGAAAAAAGGCTCGAATCCACCTGTATCTGCGTTATGTTGTGACAAGCCTCGCAGTGTGCGCCTGGAAAACCCCCGGGTGTAACATCACTTCTGGTCCATGAGCACCACAGTGGTCCCGGAACGTCCGCTTTCGGTTCCTGATGTCTTACAGCATCGGCAGACAGCAGCACCTGTAAAGCGCCTGAAAAACGTCTCTCAACGCTCCCCTTTACGGATTTAAGGATTTTGTATGAATTATGATGCTCTAAAGCTTTCAGTATACCTTTAATAACTTTACGTCAAGGGCCTTACGTTTTTAGCTGAACTTCAACCTTTTCAGAATTTTCATAGCCTCCCACAGTCTCTCCTGCCCCTCTTTCCACCCTGGTTGCCATTTTTTGTACAGTATGATGGACAGACCTCTCTAAAAAGTTAATAATTGAAATCCTCAAGACAGAAACAATATCTACCCTTCAAGTGCGCCCCCCCCCCCCCCTTCACTGCAAGGTCTATAAAGACATGGATGAGCGAGTTTGGGGTGGAGGAACTTGACTGACCTCAACCCAGTAGTGTATTTAGGTTTTGTGCTGCCCTAGGCCTGACTAAACTCGTGTAACCCCTAATTTGAACATGACCCACCCCTTCCAGTCAAGGACACACCCCTTGCTGTTTAAGACCCGCCCTGAAATTTTTGAGTGGGGACACTAGTTTTGAGGGCCCGGGGGGGGGGGGGGCAATGGATTCCCTTAATTTTCATAGATTTCCTCTCACTTCCTGTTTGGCTATGGGGCAGGAAGTGAAGAGAAATCTCTGCAATGGGACAGGGGTGGTAAAAAACAAACTGACAGGGGCTATAACCCTCCCTTATTCTATGCAAAATGAAAAAAAAAAAAAAAGTGTTGCCTATAGTTCTACTTTAAGCACAAATTTCTGATAATTTTATGGAGAGGATTATAAAGATATAACCATGCCAATGGTGCAGCAGAAAATATATAGTACAGTGAGGAAGGTTTGTGGTCCAGGATGATAGGGCAGTCAAAGTTAGAAGCGGCACCCCCCCCTCCCCACACACACACAGTTGCGGAATGCCGGACGGCTGCATACCGGAAGCAGTGCGGCGGATTTATGGGGGCGCTAGACTAATTTGCCTCTCAGTCGAGTCCGCCCCATAAGACTGGCGCTACACTAACAGTGTAGCGCCAGCCGGCGGGGACTCTTTCCATGCTGCCCCCCTGCAAAGTGCTGCCCTAGGCCTAGGCCAGGATACAGCGTTCCCTCAACCCGATAGACCACCTTTGGGATGAATTAGAGTGAAGACTGTGAGCCAGGCCTTCTCCTCCAACATCAGTGCCTGACCTCACAAATGCCCTTCTGGAAGAATGATCAAACATTCCCATATACACACTCCTAAACCTTGTGGACAGTCTTCCCAGAAGAGTTGAAGCTGTTATAGCTGCAAAGGGTGGGCCAACTCAATATTGAACCCTACGGACTAAGACTGGGGTGCCATTAACCACTTCAGCCCCGGACCATTTGGCTGCCCAAAGACCAGAGCACTTTTTGCGATTCGGCACTGCGTCGCTTTAACTGACAATTGCGCGGTCGTGTGACGTTGCTCCCAAACAAAATTGACATCCTTTTTTTCCCACAAAATAGAGCTTTCTTTTGGTGGTATTTGATCACCTCTGCGGTTTTTATTTTTTGCGCTATAAACAAAAAAATAGCGACAATTTTGAAAAAAAACTCATTTTTTACTTTTTGCTATAATAAATATCCCCCAAAAATATATAAAAAAAACATTTTTTTCCCTCAGTTTAGGCCTATATATATTCTTCTACATATTTTTGGTAAAAAAAATCGCAAGAAGCGTTTATTGATTGGTTTACGCAAAAGTTATAGCGTCTACAAAATAGGGGATAGTTTTATGGCATTTTAATTAATATTTTTTTTTTTTTACTAGTAATGGCGGCGATCTGCGTTTTTTATTGTGACTGCGACATTATGGCGGACACATCGGACACTTTTGGCACGATTTTGGGACCATTTACATATATACAGCGATCAGTGCAATTAAAAATGCATTGATTACTGTGTAAATGTGACTTGCAGTGAAGGGGTTAACCACTAGGTGGCGCTGTAGGGGCTAAGTGTGTCTTGGGGAGTGATTCTAACTATGGGGGGGGAGGGGCTACGTGTGACACGACACTGATCACCGCTCCTGATGACAGGGAGCGGTGATCAGTGTCATTAGGCAGAACGGGGAAACGCTCGTTTACATCAGCATTTCCCCGTTCTTCCTCTCCGTGAGACGATTGCGGGCATCCCCGCGGACATCAAGTCCGCGGGACCCGCGATCACACTCACGGAGGTCGCGGCGCGTGCAAGCCGCTTTTTAAAGGGCAACATAGAGGTGTGTTAATCTGCCTGTACGTGCCCTTCTGCTGACGTATATCGGCGTGGGCTGGTCGGCAAGCTGTTAAAGTTCATGTGCGTGTAAAGGCAGGTGTCCCAATACTTTCCCTAGGTAGGCAACCTGGGGCATTCCAGCTGTTGTGCAACTACATTTCCCATGAGGCATTGCAAGGCTGGCAGTTACAATTACTCCTAGGGGCATGATGGTACTTGTAGTTCTGCAACAGCTGGAGAGCCCCAGGTTGCTTACCCCTGCCGGACAATATAGTGTACATGCATATGGGCGATTTGGTCCACCAGCGTGAAATCCCAGGATTTCTGGGGGGGGGGGGGGGGGGGGTGTTTGGCACAGGTGCAGCGTCCAGCCCATCTGCCAGCAGCCCGTCAAAATCTATTGCTAGCTGAAGTACACAGTGGCTGGACCCCCAGTACCAAGTGCTTGCTTTTTACAGCTGAATGGGTTCAGGGGCACATGCCCCCAACATAGAATTCCTGAGGCCTGGTGTGTGCCGTGGAGGAGACACTCTGGGGGGAGATTTGCTAAAACTAAAGCACACAGAATTTGGTGCAACTCTGCATAGTAACCAATCAGCTTCTGACATCAGCTTGTTCAATTCGGCTTTGACAATAAAACCTGGAAGCTGATTGGTTACCATGCACACATAGGCGTTAGGGTGTGCACCCCAAAGCTTAAAGCTTAAACGCACTATATATATATATATATATATATATATATATGTATATATATATATGTGTGTATATATATATATGTATATATATATATATATATATATATATATATATATATATATATATATATATGTATATATATATATATATATATATATATATATATGTATGTATGTATATATATATATATATATATATATATATATATATATATATATATATATATATATATGGCAGTAGAGCAGTAGATGGTGTCAGTAGGGCAGGGATTGGTGTCAGTAATTTATTCTTATTTTTTTATTATTATAACTTTTTTTACAAATATATTATTTTTTCCAATAATTTATTATTATTATTTTACAATTTATTAGGAGCCCTATTGGGGGACTTTGGTGAAATATCAGGGGTCTGAGCAGCCTCACTTTTGAGGCTCAGCAGTATTTCTTAGCTGTGGTCAGAAGGTTTATTGCTTGTTCCTTCTCTCCCAGGGATGAAGGGAGGGAGCAGATACGCTCCTAGCCGCCAGTGTTTTCTGCAGAGCTGGAGATGTGGCCTATTTATCACATCCCCTCTATAATAAAATTGTCTTCATGTCTTCTCAGCCTCCACACTGCAGAGCAAGGCTGAGCCTCCTCTACACATCATACCGGCGTCATTATACCAGCAAGACTGAAATCAATCGTGTCTATGCTGCAATTTATATCTCAACTGCGTAACGTCAAAGTGATTGTAAAGCTTTGTTTATTTGAAAAAAAAAATAACAAACATATCATACTTACCTCCACTGTGCAGCCCGTTTTGCACAGAGTGGCCCCGATCTTCGACTTGTGGGGTCCCCCCAGAAGCGCTCTCCCGGGGGGGTTACCTTGTGGGCGCGCTCCCGAGTCCAGCATTCGGCGCCCACAGCCGCCGAATGTAGGACTCACCCCCAATTCCTCCGGCGCCCGCGTCATTGGATTTGATTGACAGCAGCGGGAGCCAATTGCTGTGCTGCTATCAATCTACCAATCAAGAGCCGAGAACCCCTGGCAGCGGAAGAGCGCGTCCCCACCAGGTGAAGTTCCAGGCCTCAGGTAAGTAAAACAGGGGGGGGGGGGGGGCTGAGGGGGGCCGGTCACTGCCAGGTGTTTTTTCACCTTTATGCATAGGATGCATTAACCCACATGCCGACCAGCACACGGCGATATACGTCGGCACAATGGCACTGCTGGGCGAATGGGCGTACAGGTACGTCCCCTTTAAGATATGGCATTGTGTGCGCGCGCGCGCCACGTGTTCTCTGACCGTGTCACGGAACAGAAGAACGGGGAGATGCTAATGTAAACAAGGCATTTCCCCGTTCTGCCTAGTGACATGACTAAGATCTATTGCTCCCTGTCATCGGGAGCAGTGATCTCTGTCATGTGAGTAGTAGCCCATCCCCTCTTCAGTTAGAATCACTCCCTGGGACACACTTAACCCCTTGATCGCCCCCTAGTGTTTAACCCCTTCCCTGCCAGTGTCATTTACACAGTAATCAGTGCATTTTTATAGCACTGATCGCTGTATAAATGACAATGATCCCAAAATAGTGTCAAAAGTGTCCGATGTGTCCACCATAATGAGTAGAGAGTCACAATAAAAATCGCAGATCGCCGGCATTACTAATAAAAAAAAAATACTAATAAAAATGCTATAAATCTATCCCCTATTTTGTAGACGCATTAACTTTTGCTCGAACCAATCAATAAATGCTTATTGCGGGTTTTTTTTTTACCAAAAATAAGTAGAAAAATACATATCGGCCTAAACTGAGGAAAAAAATAGTTTTTTTATACATTTGGGGGGTAGTTATTATAGCAAAAAGTAAAAATACTGCTTTTTTTTTCAAAATTGTTGGCCTTTTTTTGTTTATAGCGCAAAGAATAAAAACCGCAGTGGTGATCAAATACCACCAAAAGAAAGCTCTATTTGTGGAGAAAAAAGGACGTCAATTTTGTTTGGGTGCAACGTCGCACGACCGCGCAATTGTCAGTTAAAGCGGTGCAGTGCCGAATCGCAAATAGTGCTCTGGTCAGGAAGGGGGTAAAATCTTCCGGGGCTGAAGTTGTCAAGATGAAAAAACACGTGGGTTTACAACCCCTTTAAGGAATGGTGTTATTTTGGGAGCATTGAGCATTGTTATTTTTCTATCATTGAGAAAGTGATACAGTATATAGTTAACCACTTCAATACCAGCCACTTCCTGCCCAGGCCAATTTCCAGCTTTCATCGCTGTGGCACTTTGAATGACAATTGCGCGGTCATACAACACTGTACTCATATGACATTTTTTATCATTTTTCACACAAATAGAGCTTTCTTTCAGTGATATTTAATCACCATTGTTTTTTTTTTTTTTTATATTTTTTGCTAAACAAATGAAAAAAAAAACGTAATTTTTGAAAAAAAAAAAAAAACAAGTTTTTCTTTGTTTCTGCTATAACATTTTGCAAATAAATAATTGTTCTTCATTAATTTAGGCCAACATGTATTCTGCTACATTTCTTTGGTGAAAATAACCCAAATCAGTGCATATTATTTAGTGTGCAGGTAAGTTATAGAGTCCACATACTATGGTATGTACAGTAAGTTGTAGTTTTTCATCACAATTTTTTTGAAAATTAAGACATTTAAAAAAAAAATGTTTTTTCAAAATTTTTTACATACTGTCACCAGTGCAGTACAGTATCATCATATAATTGCCGTGGCGGTGATCGGGGACACTGACTGGTGACATCATGTAAAAATGTAATAAAAAAATAAATAAATATATTTCTAAATACATTTTTTCAATTTTTATATATATATTATTATTTTTTTTTAATTTCAGGTACTTATATAGAACCGTCAATTTACGCAGCGCTTTACATATATATTATACATTTACATCAGTCCCTACCCTCAAAGAGCTTACATATATATATTTTTTTATTACATTGTTTTTCTTTATTTTTCTTCTTTTTTTTTTTTTTTTTTTTTTTACATACGGTGACTTTAGTAACACTGCACTACTCTGGGGAGGTGATCAGGATTTTTTTCTTCTTTTTATTTTACACACTATGATTGCTTATAACTGTGAATTTTACAGTTATAAACAACATTTTTTTCTGAATGAAAACTATTCATTCAGTGTTTACTATTGTGATTAGCTGTGATTGGCCACAGACAATCACATGATACAGATGGGCTGTGATTGGAGAAGGAGGGGTCTATTGTTGCTGCTGCCTGGGGTCTATTGTTGCTGGGGGGGTATTTTCTTGTAGGTGGTCCATTGTTGCTGGGGGGGATCCATTAATGCTGGGGGTCTATCAATGCTGGCTGCAGAGAGATCTGTTGTTGCTGCAGGGGGGTCTATAGTTGCTGGGGGGGGGGGTATTTTGTTGTGGGTGGTCCATTGTCGCTGGGGCGGATCAATTGTTGCTGGTTGGAGGAAATCTATTTTAACTGCTTTTCTTGTTATCATTAACAAGTTCAAAACAAATTACTTAGTACCACATATGTTACATGCTTCTGTATTAGCTAAAAGGAGTGGTCTTGGGAGGTGGGTAGGGGGTGGAACCAAGGAATGGTGCTCGGAGGTGGATAGGGGGCGGAGACAAGGGGTGACTTGGAAAGGGGGAGGTTCTGCACCTATTCTCTAAGAAAAAAAGCCATGCTTCTAATGAAGGAGATACCCAGAAAGTGAGCGGCAGCCTGACATAATGATATCTAAAGAGCCAGGGTCTGTAAAGCACTAGGAGGTATAAAGAAAAATCATTACACAAGGATTAACTCATGCAGGAGAAGCAAGAGAAAGAAGAAAAAATGCCATTGTTAACCACTTCAATACCAGGCACTTAGAAACCTTCCCGCCCAGACCAATTTTCAGCTTTCAGCGCTGTTGCACTTTGAATGACAATTGCGCGGTCATTTTTTTTATCATTTTGTTCCCACAAATAGAGCTTTCTTTTGGAGGTATTTGATCACCTCTGCGTTTTTTATTTTTTGAGCAACAAATAAAAAAAGACCAAAAATCTTGAAAAAAAACAAGTTTGTCGTTGTTTCTGTTAAAAATTTTTGTAAATAGGTACGTTTTCTTCTTCAATGACGGGCACTGATATGGCTGCACTGACAGGCACTGATATGGCAGCACTGATGGGCACCGATGAGGTGGCAGATATGAGGTGGCGCTGATGAGGTGGCACTGACGGGCACTGATGATGGGCACTGATAGGCGGCACTGATGGGCACTGATAGGTGGCACTGATGGGCACTCATAGGCGGCACTGATAGGCACTCGTAGGTGGCATTGATGAGTACTTATGTGTGGCACTGATGGGTACTTATGGGTGGCATTGATAGGTGGCACGGATGGGCACTGATGGGCACTGATAGGTGGGCATGGATGGGCACTGACAGGTGGCACCAATGGACACTGATGGGTGGCACTGATGACACTGATTGGTGGCACTGATGCCCCTAAGGGTGGCATTGCTGGGCATCACTGCAATATACTGGTGCCAATCAGTGCCCATTTGTGGGCACTGATTGGCACAGATTGGGCACTGACTGGGCACATGTGGATGACCATGGGGTACATACCTGGCCATCCACATGTTGCCCCTCTCCCTGGTGGTCCTAGTGGCGATCCCTGGTGGTCCAGTGTGGTCATCTGAGGGGGGGCTGCGCTGATAAACAATCAGCGCAGACGCCCCCCTGTCAGGAGAGCCGCCGATCGGCTCTCCTCTACTCGTGTCTGTGTCTGAGGAAAAGCCGATCAACGGCTCTTCCTATTGACATCGTGATCAGCCGTGATTGGACACAGCTGATCACGTGGTAAAGAGCCTCCGCTGGATCCCAAGATCGGTGGAGTGGTGTGTCAGACTGACACACCGCTCCACCGATCGCCGCGATGCGCGCCCCCGTGGCCGTCATCTGCTATGGGCTGGGCGGGAAGTGGTTAAAGTGGTGTTCCGGCCGAAATGATACTTTTTAAATAAAAATACCCCTATAATACACAAGCTTAATGTATTCTAGTAAAGTTAGCCTGTAAACTAAGGCCTGTTTTGTTAGTTTATAGCAGTAATTTGTTATTTTACAAACTTACAGCAGGCCGTGGCCATCTTAAGTGTGGGCATCTGAAGCCAGACTGTATTTCTTCCTGGACCTCATCCTTGCAGATCTCGCACATGCTCAGTGCAGCACAAGCAGTGTAATAGGGCTCAGGTCAGGTTTCCATAGCAACGGCAGTGTCAGAGGAAGTTGCTGCCCCTTCCCAGAAGGCATTGCAAACAGGAAATGATGCGATGGGCCGCGTCCAGGGAGGAGGAAGTCAAAAATGAATACAGCAGATATACAGGAGGTGCTGAGAAAATTTTTTTTTTAAATATTCAATTCGTTTACAGTGCACAGTTTAGTGAGGGATGCTGAAGAGTTGTAAAAGTGGGTGGAACTACACTTTAAGGATAACTAAGTACAAGTTTAAGACACGAAGCAACCAGTCATTAGGCATGGTACCTGATAAGGTGACAGGTCCTCCATTAGTGAGGGGGTCATTGTCTGTCTCCCTCCCAAGCAACCGGATCCAAACCCACGTTACAGAGATCTATGACCTGGTCACAAGGTACAGGAAGTGAAAGAGTTAACAAGTGGACTCATGAGGTCCGTGTTACTGTAGGTGCTTGGTGGGACCCCATTCTGTTACTGGGAGTGAGGTAATGGAGGTACGCTGGCCTGGTGGAGTGGGTGCAGGCCCAGCACATCCCTCCTAATGCAACCTTTACTAAAGTTGCACTGTGTAGTAGCATTGACAGCACTTTGTCAGGTGAATTGTGCACTTTAACCACTTGCCGCCTGCCATATAACAAAATGACGTCGGCAAAGTGGTTGCGATATCCTGACCGGACATCATATGAGGATACCAAGCCGCTGCACGGCCCCGGGGGCGCGCATCGCGGCGATCATTGTTACGGTGTGTCAGTCTGACACACGCAACTCCGATCTAGGTAAAGAGTCTCTGACAGAGACTCTTTACCACGTGAACAGCCGTGTCCAATCACGGCTGATCACGATGTAAACAGGAAGAGCCGTTCATCAGATTTTCCTCACTCGCGTCTGACAGACGCGAGTAGAGGAGAGCCGATCGGCTGCTCTCCTGACAGGGGGGAGGGTCTGTGCTGATTGTTTAGACCACCAGGGAAATGCCAATCAGTGCCGCCTATCAGTGCCCATCAGTGCCGCCTATCAGTGCCCAACAGTACTGTCTATCAGTGCCACCCATAAGTACCCATCAGTGCAGCCTTTCAGTGCCCATCAGTGCTCACCAGTGCCACCTATGAGTGCCCATCAGTGCCACCTATCAATGCCCATCAGTGCCGCATATCAGTGCTGCCTATCAGTGCCGCCTATCAGTGCCCATTGTCAATGCCCATCAGTGCCACCTATCAATGCCCATCAGTGCATATCAGTGCTGCCTATCAGTGCCTATCAGTGCCCATTGTCAATGCCCATCAGTGCCACCTCATTGGTGCCACCTTATCAGTGCCCATCAGTGATGGAGAAAACTTACTTATTTACAAAATTTTAAAACAAATTAATAAAAATTCGTTATTAATCCTTTAGCAAAAAATAAAAATATGATCAAGTACCACCAAAAGAAAGCTCTATTTGTGGGAACAAAATGATAAAAATTTTGTTTGGGTACAGTGTAGCATGACCGCGCAATTGTCAATTAAAAAGTGACAGGGCTGAAAGCTGAAAATTGGCCTTGGCAGGAAGGTGCAAAAGTCCCCAATATTGAAGTGGTTAATTACTGCACACAGTGAAGTCTCATCTCTGTCGGGGGTCCTGCCTAAATGTCAGATTCTTCACATGGCCTGGTCCTGGGCATCGATGAGCGCACTCCGCTAGAATTGTGTCTTTCTACACTACGTTCATCAACAGAAACACACAGCCTAGAATGGCAAGGCATTGCCCCACTTCTCAAATCTAACAGACTGACTTGAGAATGCACTGTCCATTGTTAACTCTTTCCTGTGAGGACCTGAAATTCAGGGAAGCAGCGCTGAGAGAGCAGAAGCCAGCAGCACTGAAAGTTGTAAACTGCAGGTGCTGGGGTAAGAATTTTAACAAATTTACTGGATAATGTTTATTTTATTGTTCTCAGTGTGTTAAGCTAATGTAGCGGTGCCCCCGTGGGGGTCGCTGTGTGTTGTAGTTCCACCTGTCACCCTGCTCAGCTTGGCATTCACTTCCAGTCACACATTCCCAGACAATGAATAGTCCATCAGATTGTTTTTGTGGTTTTATTGAGGGATTTAACTTGGATGGGGAAAAGGGACATGGGATGCCCAGATAATTGATCTTGTCAGATGAACAAAATATTTTAAATCTCCACTTTCTCTACTGCGCAATCCTAGATTCCTTGCACCACTAGCGCATGGTTAGGCCTCACTATGAATAACTGTTCAATATCCGCCATTTGCTGGCAGAAGTCTGTGGTCCCCTTTGAGGTAGCAACCAATAGCGATGAAAAGAGTATCTTTTGTGCTAATTGATTCTTGGTGGACTACTGGTCCCAGTCAGTCCTGTCCAAGTCCTGCCAACCCTCCTGGCTGCAGCAACTTGTCTCATACACCAGCAACATCACAGTCTCCTCCTCTGGCTCTACATCCATTCCTGGCATGTCTCCACCAGATCTTCTCACTTTGACTGTCACTCACCGACCCCGAAATGGATCCCTCCTGACGACTTGCCCGGCAATGTTCCCCGCTGTCCTTCTCCTGGTCCTGTTCAGGACAACCCTTGGTTATGTTGTATGGAGAGGTTCCTTCCCAGCTACCGAGTTCCAGGCCCAAGGTCTTCCTGCCACACCCAGAAAGGGGGGCTCCCTCAAAGGCCCCGACATCCTAACACTCCATCGCTCAGTTCTACCACCCAACAACAACCCCCACAGCAGGCTGACCCTGAGTATACATGGGAGGCCTGCCCCCTGCCAATTAGGGTTGCCACCTCATCCCTTTAAACCTGAACACACATTAATTACACAGGTTCTGTGGCTGATTAAGGTGGTAATTAAACTCACTTGGTGCCTTATCTGCATTAAATTAGCCTCAAAACCTGTGTAATAATATGTTTTTCGGGTTTAAAGGGATGAGGTGGCAACCCTACTGCCAATCCTAGTTTGGGGTTTGGACAAGGCTTCCAGATACTCCATGCCACTCCAATCCTCTTCCCTGCCTCTTTTTCCAGAACCTTCTAGAAACAGAGGGAGGCACCAGAGAGAGGAAGTACATATCAGTCACCTGCTGCTACTCTAAACCACTCCCAAGCCCCCAGATCAAAAACAAACAGCCCTAGGCCTGCCTAAATTTACCTGCACTGGCTGTAAAAACAAAAACAAAAAACAACTATCTCTAGCACAACCTACCTACCTAAGGTAGAGGGTGCTACACTAAAAAACAATTCTGAGGGTTTAATACTACTTTCTCCTGAGTATGCCAAAGAACACAGGAATTTAATCCCACAAACTCAACATGACCAAAGGGATAAGATGAATAGGAAACACTCCCACAAGGGTAGGCAGGGAATTGGATTTAGACCCTGGCCTTAGGCTGTTATGATGGAAACAACCAGACATAAATGAGAATGAAGGTAATGCATCCTCTCTGAAGCCAAGAGATGTCGCTAGAGTTGGTGCAGCGGGATCCAGGTGAAGACCCATCCTGCCTATCTCTGACTTTAAGCCATAGGTCCAGGAAGGCTTCTGATCCCCCTGATCAAGCAAAGCAACTGCAACTGTGGAGCGAGGAGCCAGAATCTTATCAACACAGTGTAGAACGTCCACCTGACTAAAAGACAGAACAAGGCAAAGCGCTTGAGGAACCTTTCCTGTGTTCCTTTACAGACAAACAAGATAGGATATTTTTATATTATCTAAAAAAAATCTCAAAAATGTAGGCAAAGCTGCCTTGTTAGTATTGACTCAGTAATAAAAAATTGAATCTGCCTAGGGGCCAGTTGACAATTTATTAGCCTTTATGCTGCCCAAGAACAGAAGTAGAAATGATATCCTTATGCATAAAAGTTCCCCCATTTCTTTCAGTGGATACAATCATGTTTCTCTCCATCTACCACCCTGCAGTCCCTGATGCACACAGCTCAATATTCCCTGCATCTTCAGTTCCAGTAATTATGTTTCAGCAGAATTCATCTCACAGTCTGCTTGGTCTGAACACCGCCAGGCACTGCTAATTACTGCATGTTGGAAGTCTGATTAAAGACTTTAGTCTAGGTGAGTCTCCCCTGGTACAAGCCATCAGCTGATCGCCAACCTTCCACTTTAGATATTATCTAGGAGCAGGGAGATGTGAGAGAGCTGTGGCTGCATTATCCAAGGATCTCCTGTGTAATTCTACAATTAGACAGCTGACCTGCGCTATGGTAGCATGTACTAAAGGAAAAAAAGGATAATACAAAATACTAAATCTTCCAACAGCAAAACAAGAATAGCATTGGAACTCTGAACGTAGCTGTACCCTTACTCAGGGACTGGCAACCTTGAAGTGGTAGAGATCTACCTGAAAACCAGTGAAGAAATCAAAGGTCCCAAGGGTGCACCTCACTTTTTTAAATGAGATGACCTAGCAAGGCTGCATTAAAATAAAAGCAAGAATTAAAGAGTTCATAGGTCAGTTGTAATGCAGAAAGTAACGGAGGGCAGAGGTCAGTAGTATCTAATGCAGAATGCAGGGGTCAGTAGTAACACAGAGTACAGAGGTCAGGAGTGTGTAACACAGAGGTCAGTAGTGTGTAAGGGAGAGTACAGGGGTCAGTGTTATGTAACGCAGAGGTTAGTAGTATGTAACGCAGAGTGAGGGAGTCAGTAGTATGTAATGCAAAGTTCAGAAAATAGCTGTGAACCATAATGCATACCTCCCAACCGTCCCAGATTCGCTGGGACCGTCCCAGGATTTGATGTAAATCCCGAAGTCCCGGCGAATCATGCCTGAGTGCCGGAGCAAAGCCCTGTGCCGGATCAAGTTCTGGCACTTGGCCCCAGGGACTTGTCCAGCAAGGAAGCACTAGCACAGGGATCAGAGGGATGTGCCCTATGTGCTAGGGGGCATTAAAGAAGGGGAGGACTTGTGTTAGAAGGGGGGTTGGATATAAAATCCATACCTCTACCCAACCAGAACATATCACATATCCTCTCCCCCCCAATCAAAGAGATGCTGGTAGAGGGGGTAATAATGGCACCTGGGACCCCAGGCACCCCACAAGAGATGCCGGGCTATTGCCTCAGGTGCCCATGCTAGTGCCTTCCTGCCAGAGAAGTTAGTGGAGCCAAGTGCCAGTATTTGATCCGGTACTGATCCCAGGAACCAAGGCTGGTTCACACCTGTGTGTTCTTGTGTGATTCACATGTGGTACTTGTGCAGTGCAATTTCAGCCCATTCATATGAAATGAGCTCAAATTGCGCTAGACCGCACCAAAAGTAGTGCACGCACTACTTTAAAAGATGCACAGCAAATGGATCACATAGTATTACTGTAGCATTCGATCCGGAGCAGACAAATGCACTGCGTTTGCGACCTACATTTGGGGTGTTAAGTTAATACGTTTTTGTGCTGGAGGGATTTCGAGAGAGGGAATTGGGTAGGGGAGGGTTTATACTAGAATGGGGGGGTTGTGCTGGGACAGAGGATTTGGGGGGTGGAGGAGGATTTATTCTGTTCATTACACTCCCGTCCCCTGCATTCGGTGCATTGCACTCCCATCCCCTGCATTCTGTACATTACACTCCTGTCCCCTGCATTCGGTGCATTGCACTCCCATCCCCTGCAATCTGTGCATTACACCTCTGCCCCTTCATCCTGTACATTACACTCCTGTCCCCTGAATTCTGTGCATTACACTCATGTCCCCTGCATTCTATGTATTACACTCCCGTCCCCTGTATTCTGTGCATTGCACTCCTGTCCACTGCATTGTGTGCATTACACTCATGTCCCCTGCATTCTGTGCATTACACTCCCGCCCCCTGGATTCTGTGCATTATACTCCCATCCCCTGCATTCTATGAATTACACTCCCATCCCCTGCATTCTGTGCATTACACTCCTGTCCCCTGCATTCTGTACATTACACCCCTGTCCCCTGAATTCCGTGCATTACACCACTGTCCCCTGCATTCTGTACATTACAACCCTGTCCCTTGCACACCATGTATTACACTACCGTCCCCTGTATTCTGTGCATTGCACTCCTGTCCACTGCATTCTGTGCATTACACTCCCATCTGCTGCATTCTGTGTATTGCACTCCTGTCCACTGCATTCTGTGCATTACACTTCTGCCCCCTGCATCCTGTACATTACACCCCTGCCCCTGGCATTCTATGTATTACACTCCCGTCCCCTGCATTCTGTGCATTACACTCCTGTCCCCTGCATTCTGTGCATTATACTCCTGTTTCCTGCATTCTGTGCATTGCACTCCTGTCCCATGCATTCTGTGTATTACACTCCTGTCCCCTGCATTCTGTGCATTAAACTCCTTTCCCCTGCATTCTGTGTATTGCACTCCTGTCCCCTGCATTCTGTGCATTACACCCCCGAATTCTGTGCATTACACCCCTGTCCCCTGCATTCTGTGCATTACACCCCTGACCCCTGCATTCTATGTATTACACTCCTGTCCCCTGCATCCTGTGCATTGCACTCCTGTCCACTGCATTCTGTTCATTACACTACTGTCACCTGCATTCTGTGCATTATACTCCTGTCCCCTGCATTCTGTAAATTACACTGCTGTCCCTTGCATTCTGTGCATTACACTCCTGTCCCCTGCATTCTGTGCATTACATACTCCTGTCCCCTGCATTCAATGCATTACACTCCTGTCCTCTGCATTCTGTGCATTACACTCCTGTACGCTGCATTCTGTGCATTACATTCCCGTCCGCTGCATTCTGTGCATTACACTCCTGTCCACTGCATTTTGTGCATTACACTCCTGTCCCCTGCATTCTGTGCATTAAGTACTCCTAAACCCAGCACTGACTATAGTCCTCTGTTCAGTGGTGTATTTAGGCTTTGTGCTGCCCTAGGCCTGACTAAAGTTGTGCACCCCCTAATTTATGACCCACCCTTCCTGTCAAGGCCACACCCTTTCCTGTTTAAGACCCGCCCTGTCATCTCTAAAACCACACCCCTTCCTCTTTAGGCTCCACCTTTTCCTCTCAGAGCTCCACCTCTTCATCTGCATTGTAAACGTATTGGTCCAATGGGAGATTTTGTTTCGAACTAATTTTGAAGTATTGCGAAAATGTCAGTTTGTAGCCAATGGGTTGATATTTGGGGCCCTGTATCTTTAAATTGCCACAGTAAAATCATACCGTATTGTAAGATATCATAGAGGGAGGTGTGTATGAGGGGGGAGGGGGAATCTAGGATGGAAAAGGACTTGGGGGTCCTAGTAGATGATAGGCTCAGCAACGGCATGCAATGCCAAGCTGCTGCTAATAAAGCAAACAGAATATTGGCATGCATTAAAAGGGGGATCAACTGCAGAGATAAAACGATAATTCTCCCGCTCTACAAGACTCTGGTCCGGCCGCACCTGGAGTATGCTGTCCAGTTCTGGGCACCAGTCCTCAGGAAGGATGTACTGGAAATGGAGCGAGTACAAAGAAGGGCAACAAAGCTAATAAAGGGTCTGGAGGATCTTAGTTATGAGGAAAGGTTGCGAGCACTGAACTTATTCTCTCTGGAGAAGAGACGCTTGAGAGGGGATATGATTTCAATTTACAAATACTGTACTGGTGACCCCACAATAGGGATAAAACTTTTTTGCAGAAGAGAGTTTAATAAGACTCGTGGCCACTCATTACAATTAGAAGAAAAGAGGTTTAACCTTAAACTACATAGAGGGTTCTTTACTGTAAGAGCGGCAAGGATGTGGAATTCCCTTCCACAGGCGGTGGTCTCAGCGGGGAGCATTGATAGCTTCAAGAAACTATTAGATAAGCACCTGAATGACCACAACATACAGGGATATACAATGTAATACTGACACATAATCACACACATAGGTTGGACTTGATGGACTTGTGTCTTTTTTCAACCTCACCTACTATGTAACTATGTAACATCTGCATTGTAAATGTATTGGTCCAATGGGAGATTTTGTTTCTGACCATTTTGAAGTATTACAAAAAAAGTCAGTTTGGAACCAATGGGTTGATATTTGGGGCTCTGTATCTTTAAATTTCCACATTAAAATCATACCATATTGTAAGATATCATAGAGCAGGGTGTGTATGACACATCTGCATTGTAAACGTATTGGCCCAATGGGAGATTTTGTTTTTGACACATTTAAAAGTATTGGAAAAATGTCACTGTTTAACCAATGGGTTGATATTTGGGGCTCTGTATCTTTAAAGCGGAGGTCCACCCAAAAAAAAAAAAAAAACATAAAAATGCTCCTTAACCACTTGCTTACCGGGCACTTAAAACCCCCTCCTATCCAGACCAATTTTCAGCTTTCAGCGCTGACGCACTTTGAATGACAATTGCGCGGTCATGCAACACTGTACCCAAATGAAATTTTTATCATTTTTTCCCCACAAATAGAGCTTTCTTTTGGTGGCATTTGATCACCTCTGCGGTTTTTATTTTTTGTTAAAAAAATTTAAAACGACCGAATTTAAAAAAAAAAAAATTATTTTTTTTTATATTTTGTTATAAAATTTTTTAAAAGGGTAATTTTTCTCCTTCATTGATGTACGCTGATGAGGCGGCACCAATGGGCACTGATAGGTGGCAGTGATGGGCACTGATGGGTGGCAGTGATGGGCACTGATGGGTGGCAGTGATGGGCACTGATTGGTGGCAATAATGGGCAGTGATCTTGTACACTGCTAGGTGGCACTGATTGGCACCACTGGGCATTGTTAGGTGGCAATGGTAGGCATTGATAGGTGGCACTTGTAGGCATTGATAGGTGGCACTTATGGGCATTGATACGTGGCACTGGTGGGCACTGTGATGTGGCAATGTCAGGTTGCACTGTCAGTGGGTACTGTTGGCACAATTGTGGCACAATTGAGGCATTATTGCCTCCTCCTCTTCGGGACCGATGTCCCTTGCTGCTGAGCCGGTGATCGGCTTTTTTTTCTCCTCGCACTGTCAGCGCGAGGAGAAAAAAAAAACGATCACAGAGCTTTTGTTTTGATCATGTGATCAGCTGTCATTGGCTGACAGCTGATCACATGGTAAGGGGCCGGGACCGGCCCCTTACACAGATCGGTGATCACCCGAGTCTCAGTGACTCGGTGATCACAGCGCGCTCCACGCGCGCCCTGCAGGGCGTGCGCAGGGCACGTGCACAGGGGAGGCCGTCATATGATGGCCTCCCGGGAATTCAGGTCCGCGCTGTAGCCGTCATTCGGCTATAGCGCGGATGCCAAGCGGTTAAAATACATTAAAAAACATTTGAAAAAAAAAATTTTTTTTACTTACCAGAAATGCCTGTTGCTAGGCAGATCGTTCTAATCTACCACTTCCTATTCTGTGGTGATCTTCATTCTTCTCCCCCTCACATTGTTTTTGGGGAAATTTGGGCGCAGCGTCTTCTGGGACCTGTGTGTGTCCCAGAAGACAGCCGCCCATTCACAAATCGCCGGGGGACTGGCGCATGCGCAGTAGGAAACGGGCAGTGAAGCCTTAGTGAGGATGGCGGCGCCGGCACCCGATACGAGGGATGGCCTCGGTGGGGGGGGGGGGGGGGGCGACATCGCGGGTGCCCTGGACAGGTAAGTGTCCTTATTAAAAGTCAGCAGCTACAGTGTTTGTAGCTGCTGACTTTTAAAAAAAAAAAAATTCCGGCTGGAACACCCCTTTAAATTTGCACAGTAAAATCACAAAATCACACCGCATTCTAAATGTTGTAGAGGGTGATGTTTGTGTGACAACTCTGTGTAATCATTATTTTATATATTACATTATGTTATATTTAGTTTTTCTGTGTTGAATATTCAACCAAAAAAAAAAAAAAAACTTGTCTGATAGCAAGCCCACTGATTTGTAACTGTCTGATGGCTTGTGACTCCAGTTGTCAGCGCCCCTCCCTTCTCCACACATCCGGTGTCCTCCTGCAGCAGAACTCCTCCCCTCCTGTAGCAGAACTCCTCCCCTCTTGTAGCAGGACTCCTCCCCTCTATGTACATCAATGCACCCCTCCTGGGTTGAGGTCCCGCGGCTGCCGGAAGCTCCGCCCCCCCTCTATAATCTGTCTGCAGGCGGCGCTTCCTGGAGGAGACAGAGAGGGCGCTAGAGATTGCAGAGGGTGGCAGATAACACCCCGGGGAGGCTGGATATGATCGATATGGTGGATTGTTTATGAATCTCCATGCGCAGCATCAGATCCATCATCCAATAAGAGGAGACTCCATTACATTAACTGAGACACCTCCCCTCCCTCCGCACATGAACGGCCGGGGGGGGAGGAGGGCTGTGTTTAGGGTGGGCGGGGACAGGGAGATGTGAAGACACTATCGTCTGTGGGCGGTGTTTAGGGACGGGCGGGGGGCGGGCCCCTCCCCTCCCCTCACGCTGACCAGGTCCCATGGCCGAGATTTGGTAAGAGTGGGCGGAGCCTGATGGGGGTAAACAGAGACTAGTTCACCATCGGGTCCGCTCCTTATGGTCACGTGACTTTTTTTTCCACATCTTACACGGTCGCTCTTTTTGAGTCTAAAAATAGCATGCCCATATATGGGAGGTCCCTGCCTGAGCGATTGCTACACTGGTGACGTCACAGTGCAAGCTCCTTTCTCAGTCGTTTATAGTCAGTGCGGAGCTGTGCCAGAGTCATTCTAGTCTGGAGAGCGGTAGAGAGAGGTACGTTGTATTTGTTGCTCTGTGTTCTACATACAATTATCCATAGAATGTTCTTCACTGATGGCGAATCATTCACTGACATGACATAAATATAGAAATAATACATAGAAGATAATATAGAGAGAAATCTATAGAAAGAAATGGGCTGCCAGGGCACACACGAGGGAACACAGTTAACCCCTTGATCGCCCCCTAGTGTTATCCCTCTTCCCTGCCAGTGACATTTACACAGTAATCAGTGGCTATTTTTTTTTTTAGCTCTGATCGCTGTATAGATGTCACTGGTCCCAAAAAAAAAAAAAGTGTCACTTTCGGTCATTTTGAAAACAAACAAAAAAAATGTTTTTTTTTTATTTATTTATTTTTTTTACATTCTACTATAAAACACATCCAATTAAAAAAAAACGTTTTTTTTTTGTTTTTTTTTTGCACTATAATCAAAAAAATGACCAATTATAGAAAACAAAAAAACAAAAAAATAAAACAAAAAAACAATTTTTTTTTCTTTCTGCTATAAAACATATCCATTTAAAAAAATGTAAAAAAAATCTGATTTTTTTTTTTAATATATTTGTCGGTGACGTTGTTTTTTTTTCTGTCATAAAACATATCCATTTAAAAAAATGTAAAAAAAAAAATCAGATTTTTTTTTTTATATATATATATAATTGTCGGTGACGTTTTTTTCTTTCTACTATAAAACATATCCATTTGAAAAAATGTAAAAAAAAAAAAAAAATCAGATTTTTTTTTTTTTTATAATTGTCGGTGACGTCGTTTTTTTTTCTTTCTGCTATAAAATATATCCATTTTAAAAAATGTTAAAAAAAATCAGATTTTTTTTTTTTTAATATAATTGTCGGTGACGTCATTTTTTTCTTTCTGCTATAAAACATATCCATTTAAAAAAATGTAAAAAAAAAAAAAATCTGATTTTTTTTTTTTTTTTATATAATTGTCGGTGACATCGTTTTTTTCTTTCTATTATAAAACATATCCATTTAAAAAAATGTTAAAAAAAATCAGATTTATTTATTTTATATATATATATATATATATATATATATATATATATATATATATATATATATATATATAAAATTGTCGGTGATGTTGTTTTTTTCTTTCTGCTATAAAACATATACATTTAAAAAAATGTAAAAAAAAATCTGATTTTTTTTTTTTTTTTTTTTTTTTTTTTATATAATTGTCAGTGACGTCATTTTTTTCTTTCTGCTATAAAACATCCATTTAAAAAACTGTAAAAAAAAAAATCAGATTTTTTTTTGTATCAACCTAGGCCAGTATGTATTCCTCTTACATATTTTTGTGCAAAAAAAAAGTGTTAATTGATCGGTTTGCGCAAAAGCTATAGCATCTACAAACTATGGGATATTTGTATGGATTTTTTATTTATTTTTTTACAAGTAATCTCGGCGATCAGCGATATTGCGACGGACAAATTGGACACCTGACACTTTTTTGGGAACCAGTGACACTAATACAGTGATCAGAGCTACAAAATATATAATAATATGCACTGTCACTGTACTAATGACACAGGCTGGGAAGGGGTTAACATCAGGGGCGGTCCAATAGGTTAAATGTGTGGCCAACACGTGTTGGGCTCCATTCACACCAATGTGTGTACCGGGGAGGGTCAGCCAGGATTTGTTACAGTTTAGAGAGGCACAGATTAGACAACACAAACACTATTATTATTATTTTTATTTTTATTTTTGTTGTTGTTACAATAACTTGAATTAAAACAAAAAAAACTAACAATTTTGTTCTTCTCTCTGCCGGTGTAGGAATTATTCTAGACTTACTTTGAGCGTTCAAAGAGATTTTGAAGAGATTTTTCATAGTTGGATTCTGAATTCATTTGGATAACAAATTTAATTGGTAAGTGTCTTATTTTCTCTTTCCCCCTTATTATTTGTGGTCTCCAATATATAAAATTGTATTATTGTCTTGTTTTCTTGAAGTTCAGGTAAAAGCTAACTAAGGCTAAACCTACACCCCCCCCCCCCCCCCAATTTGAACCCTGTTCTATCTAACACTGTAAAGAAAAGATCCGTATACTTGCCTATTCTGAAGCCGCTCGGGGTCGGGTCACATGATCACTCCAGCCTCGGTGTAGAGGAGAGGTCGCCGACAACGGCTGCAAATACCCGACCCGGGTGATGATGTCACCTATAAGCTTACTATGGGGCCTCCATTGTCGGCTGTCCTTCCTCTACATTGACAGTTGATGGGAATGGACCAGGAGCAGCCCCCCCCCCACTGAGCTTCCATTGACACACTACAGGGGGAGGGGAGCTCCACACAGACCCCCAAATCCACCACACACATCACTTTTATTCCTGAACATCCCTCGTATTAGAAGTAAAGGATGCCAGGTCCTCTATATGGAGAGATCGGGGCTCAAAAAGGGATGAAATATTTATCTGCAGCGCTGGGGTTGTGATATCAATTACTGGGAAAAGTCTTTATATTCATTGCGCACATTGTATCTATGACGGTTTAGAAGGCTGTAATACTTATTGACAGCACTGGGACTGCAGTAGTAGCAGCCATGTTTTGTAGTTTAACCCCTTCCCACCTGCCCTGGTGTCCAAAATGCAAGGGTGCACTTTGCCAAAAGTGCAGGAATGAGGAGTGGGTTACGCAGAAAGTGCAGGGTTCAGGGGTGCATTACACACAGAGTGCAGGGTTCAGGGGTGCGTAGAGTGCAGGGTTCAGGGGTGCATTACACACAGAGTGCAGGGTTCAGGGGTGCATTACACACAGAGTGCAGGGTTCAGGGGTGCATTACACACAGAGTGCAGGGTTCAGGGGTGCATTACACACAGAGTGCAGGTTTCAAGGGTGCATTACACACAGAGTGCAGGTTTCAGGGGTGCATTACACACAGAGTGCAGGGTTCAGGGGTGCATTACACACAGAGTGCAGGGTTCGGATGTGCGTTATGTACAGAGTACAGGGTTCAGGGGTGCTCTATGCACACAAGGCAGGGTTCAGGGGTACATTACACACAGAGTGCAGGGTTCAGGGGTGCATTACACACAGAGTGCAGGGTTCAGGGGTGCATTACACACAGAGTGCAGGGTTCAGGTGTGCGTAGCGCACAGAGTACAGGGTTCAGGGGTGCATTACACACAGAGTGCAGGGTTCAGGGGTGCATTACACACAGAGTGCAGGGTTCAGGGGTGCATTACACACAGATTGCAGGGTTCAGGGGTGCATAACACACAGACTGC
Source organism: Aquarana catesbeiana (assembly GCF_042186555.1). Lineage (NCBI taxonomy): Eukaryota > Metazoa > Chordata > Amphibia > Anura > Ranidae > Aquarana > Aquarana catesbeiana. Next base: position 40,085,564 of record NC_133325.1, read on the forward strand.
AAGGTTCAAGGGTGCGTTATGCACAGAGTTCAGGGGTGCGTTACACACAGAGTGCAGGGTTCAGGGGTGCATTACACACAGAGTGCAGGGTTCAGGGGTGCATTACACACAGAGTGCAGGGTTCAGGGGTGCATTACACACAGAGTGCAGGGTTCAGGGGTGCATTACACACAGACTGCAGGGTTCAAGGGTGCGTTACGCACAGAGTTCAGGGGTGCGTTACACACAGAGTGCAGGGTTCAGGGGTGCGTTACGCACAGAGTTCAGGGGTGCGTTGCACACAGAATGCAGGGTTCAGGAGAAAATGCTTTTAAAAATTGTATTATTATAATGTTAAAGCAAGACCGTTTCAAATGGAATGGGGACGGGTTAGCACTTCATTTGGGTTACTGACGTCTGCGTCCCCACTGGGGGGATTCTGCTCACTTCCTCTCCTGCTGAGATGACAGGAAGTGAGAAGAAACTATCCCAGTCAGGACATAGAAAACAATGAAACCTTGGATACATCTGACCCCTTTACCCACTCCATCCAAATCTACAAGAAAACATTTTGAGTGGAGTTCCACTTTAAAATTTGTACTTTAACTTACCATCTTTTTTTTTCTTTCTTTCTTTAGAGAAGATGCAAGCAAGAATGCAAAGAGATAACAGAGTGGTGGAGGAATATATGGAGGAACAAACTACCATCCCTCAGGATTTGGTAGTTTTGGTCAAGGATCTGAACATTGCATTCTCCATGGTAAGTATCCTGTCATGTTCTAGTGATTTAGTTCTGGGTATCCCTGGTGAGGAAAGTCCTGTGTGTATAAAGTACAGGCTTGTACCAACTACAGCAGAGGAAGGGAGAGGGAACCCCTCTGAATAGCTGGAAGTCGTGTCTCCTCGTTGAGGAACATCTTTAATGAACGTTCCTTTCCTGGAGAATTGGGGATGAGCGGTGATGGCAGAATCTGGTCCTGGCGCTTATTCCAGCCAGTGTTCATTCAGACGTCACATTTTTCAATATAGTTTTAGTCCTAGACTTTTGATCAAAATGCCATCTTAGTTGTATTTTTAGTCAGCTGAATTATTTTAGTTGACTAAAATAGTGGTAATTTAGTCAACGAAAAATATTCTAGTTCGGCTAAATGAACACTAATTCCAGGGGGGTGAATAGTGATTAGGACCCTTGGGGGGGGGGGCATTTACCTACTTCCCGAGCACAAACTTTAATGTACTTTGTATAGATGAGCCCCTAAGTCGCAGGGGGTCCTTGTGCAGCTGCAGAGTTGGTACAAATCGTAAGCCTCCCCCTGAATTTCCCGCCCCCCCCTCCTGTATTTGGGATCTTCAGATTCTTACTTTTTAAATGCTTTCTTAGTAGTAATTCTTTGTAAAGATGCTTTAAAAATCGAATAATATTAGTCACTTAACCCCCTTAATGACCGGGCCATTTTTTGCGATACGGCACGGCGTTACTTGAAATGACAATTGCGCGGTCGCGCGACGCTGTGCCCAAATAAAATGTATGTCCTTTTATTTCCCCCCACAAATAGACTTTTCTTTTGGTGGTATTTGATTACCTCTGCGCGTTTTTTTTTTTAAATAAACCATATTTTTTTAAATTTCTGCTATAAAAGCTATCCAATAGGAAATGTAAAAAAATATATAATTTCTTTATAAATTTAGACCAATATGTATACTGCTACATATTTGTGGTAAAAAAAAAAAATCCCAATAAGCGTATATTGATTGGTTTGCGCAAAAGTTATTGCGTCTACAAACTTTGGGATATTTTTTTAAATTTTTGCTAGTAATGGCGGCGATCAGCGACTTATATCGGGACCGCGATATTGCGGTGGACCTTCTGATACTTTTGACACTTTTTGGGGACCAGTGACACCAGTACAGTGATGAGGACTGTCACTGTACTAATGACACTGGCTGGGAAGGGGTTAACATCAGGGGCGACCAATGGGTAAACTGTGTGCCTAGCCAGTGTTGTACCATACCGTGTGAGGTGCTTTCACTAGGGGAAGAGATGGAACACAAACTCCATCCCTTCCCTCCGTCAGAGCTGTTTTGTCTGACGATCGGCGGGTGGCGGAGGACATCGGGTACATCGAGTGTAATCACAGCGAGCGCCCCCTACCCAGAAGTGTCGGGTCACGTATATATATATATATAAGTAGGCGATCTGATGCGCGGGTGCCGCTCTGTAGCAGTAAAACTTCTATAGGACGGACCTGAAGCGATTAAAGCAGAACACCAACCAAGGCAGTTCCTGCATTTCAGATGGGGAAAGGGTTAGAACCTCAGTTGGATTTTTATTGCTGTCTGCAGTCCTGATGGGAGAATTCCGCTGACTTCTTCTCCTTCTGGGATGATAGGAAGCAAAAGGGAAACTTTCCCACTCAGGGCATAGAGCACAATAATAACCTTTGGAAAAGTTTGAACCCTTCCCCTCCCCCGCTCCATCCAAATCTTAAAGAATGAGTAGAGTTCCCCTTTAGAATCTGTCCTTACACTTACCTTTTTTGTTTTGTTTTTTCTTATAGGAGTTTGAAAAGCAGGGAAGGGGAGAGTGCAAGATCCCCATTTGTGATGAAGGGAGGCTGAGGATCATGTGGTCATACGAGGGTGAGATGAATGAAGAGGAGGACAAGAAAGCGAAAGAAAGAGAAGAAAGAGAGAAAGCAAAGACGGCTGAAGAGAAAAAGAAATGGAATATATGGACGACCAGCCTCATGTCTGTTCCCTCAAAATACAAGGAAGACAAAGAGGCCGTGCGCTGTGAATGCTGCCGGGGCATCCCGTGCTGCGAGGGCTGTCGGTGCTCCCCGTGCTGCCCGAGATGCCCGTGCTGCCCATGCTGCAAGTGCATGGAATGCTGCGGGTGCTGCGGGTGCTGCCAGTGCTGCCGTTGCTGCAATTGCTGCGATTCCTGTGCTAAATGTTTGTGTTTCTTACACCCAATGAGAATTGTGAATTTCGTCTTGGGACCTATACTCAAGCTGGTAAACAAAGTAAGTTCCCTATACAAGTTTTTGTTTTTAAAGGGTCTAGTAGGGAGTAGAAGCTACCAGCCCTTTTCTTGCCATACTAAAGTTTTTAATTCATCCTTTGTATATATTTTCACATATTTTTTTTCATTACCTAGGGCTGGGCTTTATTATTTTGTTCTTTACAGCTGTTCTTCTTTTCACTGTTTTTTTTTTTCTCTTCACACACATTTTCATTCCCATGCCCTATTCAATACATCTTTTATCATTCCCTCACACAGCATTTTTTGGCATTTACATTCTCTTTATTTCATATACACGACATTTTCACATTAACATCATCATTTTTTTTTCATTGTTCTTTTCTTCACCATTCACCTTTTTCATTATCCTTTTATTCTCATTTACATTTATTAACATCCCTTCCCACCCTTTATCTGCATTTTACTTTTTATTTTTTTTTCTCATACTTATTTTTTACTACATCCATTTCACGTATTTATTTTTTATTACATCCATTTCTCATATTTATTTTTTACTTTTGTCCATTTTTATTTTATTTCTTTTTTAATTTTTAATCTTTATTTCCTTTTTTTTACTATATATATATATATATATATATATTTTTTTTTTATTTATTGCATCCATTTCTCATATTTATTTTTTAATTTTGTCCATTTTTACTTCTTATTTTTCAATTTCATTTTTATTATTATTATTATTATTATTACTTTTTTTTCACATTTCTTCTTCACCATCCCTTCACTGCACTTTTTATTTCACTTCACCATCTCTCCCTAACAGCTTGTACACACGTTCCGGCCCTTTACACACTCTGAGTGACTGACCGATGATGCATAAATACTTCCCACACGCATGGGATCTCCATCCCCATGGCTAAGCTCCGGGAGGGGGGCGAAGCGAAATGCATTGGGGGGCGTGGCCTAGCTGAGGTTGCCACTCATCACTATTATTAGACTTCATGGCTGTGCGGCACCAGGGAGTCCTTCCTCTTTTACCCTATAAAATGATACTGCTTAGGTAGTCCCATAGAGCAGTGGATCTCAACCCTGTCCTCAAGTACCCCCCCCCCCCCAACATGCCATGTTTTGGGAATTTCTCTTCGATAAAATAGCTGTCCAAAATACCAAGCCATTGACTCTGATTTAAAGCACCTGTGGGGTTCCTATTCTGTACACCGAAGTCCCAGCCACCTATCAGGCCGACCTCCTCTATGGAGACCTTTTCCTGATAAAAATTTGCATTTTTGGGGAAACTCATAAATCATAAATGACATAAAGCCCTAAACTGATAAGCATTGCAGAAGTGACAGTCTGTTTGTGATGTAGCTGAACGGTGATACTCCTGTGTTCTAAAGACTAATGAATTCTTTATTTTTCTCTTTTCCTCAGTACGGTCACCTATGCGGCTGCTTCATCGCCTGCAGAGATATGCAGGAAGATCCCGATGAGAGCGAGGAAGAGGAAGAACAGCCCAATGAGGAAATGGAAGACCAGAGGGAGGAACAGGAAACAAAGGAAGGAGAGGGGGAATTGGAGGAAGGGGAGAAGGGAAACTGGAAAAAGGGGTTCATCAAGCCGTGTGACTTAGTGGTTATAGATGTAGCGGTGCGGTTTCTGATAGAGGATGAGGAGGACAAGAAAGCCTGTGGAGGAGAAGAAAGCGATGAAGTAGAAGAGAATGGAGAACAGGCAGAGAAAAAACATAAAGTGGGAATACGAGCCGCCTGGGCGCCCGCAAAACACGGGGAAAAGACTGAAGAAGAGGAAGACGACGGCGAAGAGACCGAGGAGGCAGAAGTCGGATGTCGGTTTTGCTGCTGTCCTTATTGGCGTTGCCCTTCTTTAAACCCAGTGACACATCTGACTAATCTCCTGGGTTGGCTCATAAGTCCTGTGTGGAACTGGATGAAAAACGTAAGTACCCTTAAAAATTATACTGCTTAGGTAGTTCCTTAGATAACTAGCAGCCTCTCACAAGCAAGCAGGTTAGGACTAGAGGAAGAACAAAGCCTTCTAGGTAGCTGGAGACCATTCTTCCTATGGGGGAGGGGGGGGGGGGGACACAAGTACAGTTCATAAGAAATTGGCCAGTGTCAAATTACAGATCTTTAACCACTTGCCTACTGGGCACTTTCACCCCCTTCCTGCCCAGGCCAATTTTCAGCGATCTCACACACTGAATGACAATTGCGCAGTCGTGCAACACTGTACCCAAATTGGCAATGGCATATCGCTTATTCTAGAGGATGAATAGTAATTGGGGAATGTTTTTTAGCCACTTGAAGACCGGGCTTTTTCTGGCACTTTTTGTTTACAAGTTTAAATCAGTATTTTTTTTTTTTGCTAGAATATTACTTATGACCCAAACATTATACATTTTATTTTAGCAGAGACCCTAGGGAATAAAATGGAGATTGTTGCAATTTGTCACACAGTAAATCAAACTGATTTTTTTTTCTAGAACAAATAGATTTTAATAAATAAAAAACAAAACACAATAGTTACCCCCATTTTTTTTCTAAAAACTTGAAAGATGATGGTATGCTGAGTAAATAGATACCCAACATGCCACACTTTAAGATTGTGCACGCTCGTGGAATGGCAACAAACTACGGTACTTAAAAATCTCCATATGCGACGCTTTAAACGCCTTTACAGGTTACCTGTTTATAGTTACAGAGGAGGTCTAGCACTAGAAGTATTGCTCTCACTCCAATGTTTGTGGTGATACCACATATGTGTGGTTCGAATACCGTTTACTTATGCGTTCACTTCTGTGCGCGAACACGGAGGGATGGGGGGGCGCTGTAATTCTGGCACTTTAATTCGGTCGCTCTGGTCCTCCAAGGCCATAGAGTCATTTATACTCCTAAAAGTACTAAACTCATGACACTGGCTGAACATATACAAAGGGTTCCTATGCTGTACACAGAATTCCCCGCCACCTATCAGGATGATCTCCTCTATGGATATATTTTCCTGATAAAAACTAGAATTTTTGGGGAAGCACATAAATCATAAATGACATAATAACAAGTATTGCAGAAGTGACAGGCTGTCTGTGATGTAGCTGAAAGGTGATGGTCCTGTATTATATTGACTAATAAACCTTTTTATTTTCTGTTCCACAGAACCCTTGCACAATCAACTGCACCGCCAGCTTTGGAGGTGAAGAAGATTCAGACGAGAGTGAGGAAATGGAGAGAGAGAGGCGGCTAAGAGAATATAGGGAGAGAGAAGAGAAGAGAAGACAAGAGCAGCAGAGGGAGAGAGAAGAGCTGGAGAGAAAAGAGAAGGCTAAAGAAGAGCGGATGAGAGAGAGGGAACTAGAGGAGAGGAAGAGAGAAAAAAAGGGAAGAGAAGAGGAGAAAGCACGGGAAGAGAGAGTGAGAGCAAAGAGGGCGAGAGAACAGATGGCGAAAGTGAGGGAGAAAGAGGAGCGGGAGAAGAGAGAGAGAGAAAAAAAAGAGGGAGAGACAGTAAAAAGGGAAAGAGGAGATGGTCAGGGAGGAGAGGGTAAGAGCAAAGAGGGCAAGAAGAAGAGATGGCTAAAGCGATGGCGAAAGAGGAGCGGGAGAAGTTAGAGAGAGAGAAAAAAAAGAGGGAGAGATAGTAAAAAGGGGAAGAGGAGATGGTCAGGGAGGAGAGGGTAAGAGCAAAGAGGGTGAGAGAGAGGGGGGGTTTAGAAGGTGTGAGAGAGGGAGGATAGAGGTTTTGAAAGAGAGAGGGGGGTAGAGGGTATGTGTGTGTGTGGGGGAGGTAGAGGGTGTAAAAGAGAGCGAGGGGGGTAGAGGGTGTGTGTGTGGGGGGGGGTAGAGGGTGTAAAAGAGAGAGAGGGGGGTAGAGGGTGTGTGTGGGGGGGGGGTAGAGGGTGTAAAAGAGAGCGAGGGGGGTAGAGGGTATGTGTGTGGGGGGGGAGGGTAGAGGGTGTAAAAGAGAGCGAGGGGGGGTAGAGGGTGTGTGTGTGGGGGGGGGGTAGAGGGTGTAAAAGAGAGCGAGGGGGGTAGAGGGTGTGTGTGTGGGGGGGTAGAGGGTGTAAAAGAGAGCGAGGGGGGGTAGAGGGTGTGTGTGTGTGGGGGGGTAGAGGGTGTAAAAGAGAGCGAGGGGGGTAGAGGGTGTGTGTGTGGGGGGGGGTAGAGGGTGTAAAAGAGAGCGAGGGGGGTAGAGGGTGTGTGTGTGTGTGGGGGGGGTAGAGGGTGTAAAAGAGAGGGGGGTAGAGGGTGTGTGTGTGGGGGGGGTAGAGGGTGTAAAAGAGAGCGAGGGGGGGTAGAGGGTGTGTGTGTGTGGGGGGGTAGAGGGTGTAAAAGAGAGCGAGGGGGGTAGAGGGTGTGTGTGTGTGGGGGGGGTAGAGGGTGTAAAAGAGAGAGAGGGGGGTAGAGGGTGTGTGTGGGGGGGGTAGAGGGTGTAAAAGAGAGAGAGGGGGGTCGAGGGTGTGTGTGTGGGGGGGTAGAGGGTGTAAAAGAGAGAGAGGGGGTAGAAGGTGTGTGTGTGGGGGGGGGGGGTAGAGGGTGTAAAAGAGAGAGAGGGGGGTAGAGGGTGTGAGAGTGAGAGGGGGGGGTTTGTGAGAGAGAGGCGGGGTGAGAGAGAAAGCGGAGTGATAGAGAAAGAGGCCTGTGAAATGGATTCATGAAAGACAGAAGTTGTCAATCAAACCTGGTAAAGGTAAGTAAAAGGTAAGTTAAACCTTGGGTACTGTGGGTGGGTAGAGGACACAGGGGGATACTGTGGATGGGTAGAGGACACGGGGACACCGTGGGTGGAGGACACAGGGGGACACTGTGGGTGGGTGGAGGACACAGTGTGTGGGTGAAGAACACACTCGTCTTCTCGTCTGTCCCAGGTGATGTCATGTACAAGCACCTGGGGTGGACGGGAGAGAAGGAGGAGCTGGCAAGGAGCAGCGCGCTGTGAGAGGTATCACAGACGCGTCCTGAATCCCTTCTCCTTGCATGTATTGCAGATGCAGAGGCTCTCATGGGCCCCTTAGCAGCACGGGCCCTCGGTCCATGCCCGAGTGCCCGATGGGTCAGTCCGCCTCTGCTTCTGTGCACGAATATGGAGGGATGGGGAGAGCTGTGATTCTGGCACTTTAATCCTGTCCTCCAAGGCCATAGAGTAATTTATACTCCTAAAAGTACTAAACTCATGACACTGGCTGAACATATAGAAAGGGTTTCTTTTTCTTTTTTTCCTTTTTTTTTTCTTTTTCTTTTCTTTTTTTTTTTTTTTTTTTTTTTTGCTACCTCAGTGAATCTTATAAGAGACTTAATCCACCTTATCAGTGTCATCCACGTCCCTTCAACCTTTCACATCATTGTAGCTTAGTTAGCGGATATGCAAAACATTTATTATCAAAAAAGCGTATAAAGAAGAAACAAATAAAATTCATACTAGAGGTCTTAACCTTCATCTTATTACCTCAACCCTACCCCATATAATCCCCAAACCCCACCCCTTCACCATTACCCCCTACCCCCTCCCTCCCACTCCCCCCCCCCCCCATTATCTGTGCACCCTTGGTCAACTTTATTCTCTTTAATTAAATCTAATTTTCAGTCCCTCAGAGATACTCCACTGTTTTTTAAATTAATTCCAACACTGTCAGTTGTTATTCTCTCATATTGTATCGCCATCTCTCCCATAACTCCCTTCTTCCATTAGGCGAATACCTTCTACTTCGTTGACCCAGTCCCATATTGATGGACTTTCTACCATCTGCCACTTTTTTGGTATAGTTTTTTTTGCCGCATTAAGCAAGTGTGGAACCAAAGACTCTCTATACTTTTTAACCTCCCCTCCTATTCCATGGTGTAATACCGTCCAGGGGTCTGCTTTTACTTCTGTCTTTGTTATTTCCTTGATGAACCCCAATATTTTTTCCCAGTATCTTTTAATTTCTGGGCAGTTCCACCATATGTGAGCCATATTGCCCACTCCTTTGCATCCCCTCCAACACTCCGATGTCTTATCCCTTTGGTATTTACATGTTTTGTCAGGAGTAACATACCACCCTGCCAAGATTTTGTAGTTCATTTCAGCAACATTGGTGTCGATCGACGAACGATGGGCCAGTTCCAATATTTTTCTTAAAGTGTTACTATCTATCTGCGATCCTAATTCTCTTTCCCATTTTATGATGTATGGAGGTGCCTCCTGCCTACCTGCCTTCAGCCCCATTTTGTAAATTTTAGATATTATACCCTTCGTGTTGCTCGCCAGACACAGCCTCTCCAACTCTGAGAGCTCTTTTCCGGACCTTATTGGCCGTGGCAGGCGATCAACAAAGTGGCTTAGCTGGAGGTATCTCCATCTATCTATCGCCCAGGCTTCTCTATTGTGCTTTAATTCGTGAAAGGGAACAATCTTTCCTTCTTTTATTATGTCTCTTAACTGTGCCTTTTCCTTCTTAATCCAGTTACCACCTATTATAATTTTCCCCGGTGCAAAATAATCATTTTCCCTCAGTGAAATTAAAGGAGAATTAAATGTCTTGTTTATTTGTTTATATATTGTGTCCCACGCTCTAATAACCACCTTCGTCAGTGTGTGTGTACTTCCGTCTAGTAATCTATAATGTGGGGGGTTCCAAATTATGTGTCCTAAATGTATCTTACTTAATTTATTTTCTATATTCACCCATCTCTTGTGTTTATTGTCTCTGACCCACTCAATCGCCCTCGACACCAATATTGTCTTGTAATATCCCTGAATGTCGGGAACTGCCAAGCCTCCTTTTTTTTTTCCTGTTTTATAATATCAAAAGAGACTCTTGCCCTTCTACCCTTCCAAACTGTTTTCATTATGATTGAATTAAGTTTCTTTAGATAAAACTGAGGTATTGCCAATGGAAGGATCTGTAGCTTATAAATGATTTTTGGCAACAGAGTCATTTTTATAGCATTAATGCGACCAAACCACGATAGAGGCTTACCCATTATCCTTTTACTCTCAGCTTTTATTTCATTAAGTAGTGGAATGAAGTTTAGTTTATAAATCTTCCCTAATGAGTTTGCTAGTTTTATGCCCAAATAATTTATTTTCTTTTTTCCATATCAATTGGAATTCTTTTTTCAACTTACTTTCTTCTTTTTTTTCTATGTTAATATTCAGTATTTCGGATTTTGCCAAATTTATCTTAAAGTTGGACACCTCCGCGTACTGTCTAAGTACTTTCAACACATTTGGCACTGTGATTCTGGGGTTGGCTACGAAGAGCAGCATGTCATCGGCAAAAGCCGCGACCTTATGCTCCTCGTCTCCAACCCAGAATCCGCTTATATCTGGGTCCTCCCTGATCACAGAGAGCAGTGGCTCCAGGGAGAGAACAAAGAGAAGGGGGGACAGGGGACAACCCTGTCTTGTCCCATTTTCCATTTCGAAAGTGGCCAAAAAGGACCAGTTGATTTTTATCGAGGCCGTAGGGTGGTTATACAAGGCACGGATCCATCCCATCATCTTCGGACCCAATCCCAGATGTTTAAGAGTTTGGAACAGGAACCCCCAGTCCACTCTGTCAAACGCTTTTTCTGCGTCTATAGACAAGAGTAGACCTGGGAGCCCCCTATCCTTGATGTTGTGCAGAAGGAGGAGAGTACGCACCCCATTGTCCCTCCCTTCTCTTTTTGGGGTGAATCCTACTTGGTCTGGGTGTATCCATTCGCTCATCCCTTCTTTCAACCGGTTAGCTAAAACTCTAGCATATAATTTAACATCTGTGTTAATCAACGATATTGGCCTATAGCTAGAGCAAATCGTAGCATTTTTCCCTTCTTTTGGAATAACCGTGATCTCAGCTTTCAGCGCCTCCCTACTTAGCTCAAACTCCGTGCCCAGCCCGTTCATATATTCACAAAGTCTAAGGGTTAGTATGTTTTTAAATTTTTCATAATAAAGGGAAGTGAATCCATCAGGACCCGGACCCGGACTTTTCCCCGAAGCTGACTCCCCCAGTCTTCTATCGTTATAGGGCTTTCTAAATCATCCTTACAGTTCTCCGTGATCCTAGGGAGATTTGCTTTTTTCAAAAATTCTCCTATCTTTATTTTATGGGATCTCTCCTGGGTTTTATTTTTCCCAACTGTATATAAATCCTTATAGTAATTCCTAAAGGATTCCCCTATTTCTTTTGTTGTATGAACCATATCTCCTTTGCTATTTTGAATTCTTTCTATATAGTTTCTAGCTTTCTTTCTCCGCATGATTTTGGCTAGAAGTCTTGCTCTTATTCCTACTCTGATATCTTTCTTTTGCTACTTTATAAAATACTTTTTTGGTTTCTCTATCTATCCGATTTTTTAGTTCTTCTCTTTTTAGGATTAAGTTTTGGTACACCCTCTTATCTTGGCCTAGCCCTTTCTTGTGCTCCTGCTCCAGTTCATATAATTCTTCAGTTAGTTTTTTGATTTCTTCCCTTGTTTCTCTTTTCCTCTTTACTCCCAGTTTTATTAAGATCCCCCTAATATAGGCCTTATGGGCCTCCCACAGGGAGGACCCGGAGATCTCTCCTGTATCGTTTGTTAGAAAGTATTGTTTTAATTCCTGTTCTACTATTCTTAGATTTGTTTCGTCCTGTATTAGGTCTTCATTTAATCTCCACGCTAATGGGACTCATTGGGTATTAGAGACATACAATTCCATACTAACTGGAGCATGGTCCGACAATGTTATGGTCCCTATCTTGGATTCTACGGCTCTATCAAGGAGTGAATGCTCAATCCAGATGTAGTCAATCCTAGAGTACGTCCCGTGCACTGGGGAGTAGAACGAGTAATCCTTCAGTTTACGATTCATGATCCTCCATAAATCCACCAGTTGACAGGAATGAAACTTCCGTTGTAGCTTTCTCAGATTCCCGTTCATCTTCCCCAGCGCACGCGACGTACTATCTACCTCTGGGTCCATACAGAGGTTTAGATCCCCCATCAGGACCAAACCCCCCTTTTTGAACTCCATTAATTTTTCCAATGTGTTTATTAAAAAACCGCTAGCCTCCTTGTTTGGGGCATACACAGTGGCCAATATACATTACCATCCCTCAAGGGAGCCTTTCCAAAAGATATACCTTCCCCCTTGGTCAGTTAATCTCTCCTCTTCTTTAAAATTCACCTCCTTTGCTATTCCTATTGCCACTCCTCTTGCCCTTTTAGTGAATGAGTCCCCATAGAACCAGTTTGGAAAAGCTTTTGACCACAACTTAGTGTTAGAACCATATGTCAAGTGGGTTTCTTGGAGAAACACCACATCCGCTTTGTGTCTCCCCAATTCCTCCAGAATCTTATGTTGTTTCCTGGGCGTGTTAAGACCTTTGACATTATAGGTCATAAAATTTAGCTTCCTCATCTCATTGCATATTTCTTGGATTGAACTTGCTTTACTATGTTAACCTTAGATTTTTTTAACCCTGTGCACAGACTCCCTTTCCTCTCCCCTTCTCCCATCCCTCTCGGCCACCCTTTGGCCCCCCATTCGCCCAACGCCATGGATACCATAGAGCGTAGCGAATCTCCTTTTTTTTTTTGAGGTGAGACCTCGAGCGTGCCCCCCCACCCCTTCCTACGTGATGGTACTAACAGGAAGGGATAGGCCGGAGTCCACATTGGCTCCTTCGCCCACTTTTCCCCACCGCCCCATCCCCCTCCCAGAATGGCCTCTTACATTTCTTTCTTTTATCCCCCTTTCTTACGCCAAGCCTACTTCCACACCTCCCTCCTCCCTCCGTCCCCCCCCCCCCACACCCCAAATCCCCCCTCCCCTTCCCCCTCTCCTCTCTTCTCCCCCTTGAATAGACCAGATTACTCTTCCTCCCAACCCGGCAATTTTGGCTCTTGTATGTCCAGCTTATCGCAAAGGTCTTTCAATTCTTCGGGGAACCTTAGTCTTGCTGTTCTTCCATCTTTATAGCCCATTAGACAAGCTGGGAACCCCCAGTTATATTTTATGTTTTGATCTCTCATCTGAGTTAGCAAAGGTTTCAAGAGTCTTCTCCTTGCTAGCGTTTCAGGCGCAAGGTCCGTATACACCTGAATCTCTGATCCTTCAAATTTCAGAGGGGGTTTAGATCTCAATTTAGATAGAATTGTCGCTTTATCTTCAAAGAAACTGAATCTGATTATTACATCTCTAGGCCTCTGAGGTTCTCTATTATATAATCTTCCAACTCGGTGGATTCTTTCTATCTTGGGGAACACTACCGCCCCTTCTCCAAGGAGTGGGCCCAGAATTATGGAGGCAATCTTCCTCAGATCTTCTTCTTTATTTTCTGGAACGGAGCGGAGTCTTAAATTCTGTCTTCTATCTCGATTTTCTTGATCCTCGATCTTATAGAGAATTTTCTTCTGGTTTTGTTTTGAAATTTTTAATTGCTCTTTCAGATTACTCATCTCCAGCTCTAATTCATCTGTTCTTTTCTCCGTTATTTCTACCCTTTCCAAGAGACTTCCCAGGTCTGCTCTCACCAGGCCTATTTCTGATTTTATTGCATTCTCCATCTTTTGGAGCATGTCACTCAGTTCCCCTTTAGAAATAATCTGGACACTCGTTCTACTATCTTCCCCCCGGCTCCTTTCCGTCTCGCCTTCCATAAAGGAAATCTCTCTTGATTGCGCCTTCTTATCTTCCCCTTTGTTTGGGGTTCCCCCTTTTCTCTCTGTCCTTGATCCTTCTTGGGCGTCTAAGTCCCCCCCTCTTGGGCTCGCTCTTTGGGACATATATTGTTTTATTGTGCTGCTAGTGGTCCTATCCTTCGGGGTTTTAGGTGCTCCCCCTTTTCCTGACTTAGCTGCTGCTTTATTCATCATTCCCTTCTTCCTTGCCCCTCTCGTTAGTACCCCCGTTTTTAATTCAGCCTAGTCCCTCCACCCGTGGGAGAGTCTACCAGAGATGGGGGGGAGGAGCCCCACGACAAAAAAAAAAAAAAAAAAACAATTGAAAAGGGAGAGAGGGGGGGGTATTCTTAACCCCGAGAGGTCCCTTAAACTGCTCGAACCCCAGACACCAATTCGCCTGTCCCTCTCCTTACAACAGTCAAGATGTGTCAGGGAATAGTGATTTTATGTCCAGCAATAACACCAGTTAAGGTCAAAACCTGAGCAAAAGCATTTAAATAGTGTCCAGCTATGAAGTCTCACCTCTCCGCTTCCAATTTGAGGTGACTACAGTCCATCCCTCCTCACTCCTTTATTGACCCCTCCGGGTGTGTGGACCTGTGTACCATTCAGTTGTGTTTTTCCTTCACGTTTTAATTTTTCTGAGGTGCTGTAAAGACCGAAAACACTTGCGCCGTATATTCCTCACCCCTACACCACAGCTCTGCAGTATGTACAAGACACTTTTACACTTTACTTCTTTCAATATGTCCCTTCTTTCAGCATTTAGTTGTGTACAAATTTCTCTTATTTAAGCCATCAGTAATAAAACATGGGGATGTCTTTACCTTCACATGTTCCCTTCTGCTCACCTCTTTCTTGCCTCGTATTCTACTCAAACAGTAAACACCAAGAGAGGAGAGGCGGAAAAAAAAAAAACGAAGTGCTTGTACTTTACCAGTATCCTGGGATCAGGGTGCTCATCATGGGGTTACTCTCCGTATTACCGGAATCCTCACTCGGGAGGGGTGCAGGGACAGGGGAGGGCGGGGGGGGGCAGAGATGAGCCCGACCTCCCGCACTCGCCGTCTGGCACTTTGCCTGTCCGCTCAGGCGCTTCTCCTTCTTCCTCCACGGAATCATTTGGCGGCAGCGTGCGGGGACCCGTTCTCCTCCTCCTCTCAGGTCCGCTCATCTACAACGTCCGGGAGTCTACCTTCCTGTCCTTCAGCCGTGCATAGTCCTCTTACCACGGCTCACCATTCTGGGGGGGAGGATACGAACAGCGTGGATCCCGGGAGCGCCAGCTGACACGCTCTGCTCTCTCCCTCCGTGACGAGCGTTACGTCATCACGCCCCTTTCTTGCCCCTATAGAAAGGGTTTCTATGCTGTACACAGAATTCTCCGCCACCTATCAGGATGATCTCCTCTATGGATATATTTTCCTGATAAAAACTAGCATTTTTGGGGAAGCACAGTAAGAGCTGTGAAAATGTGGAATAGACTCCCTCCAAAGGTGGTTCTGGCCAGCTCAGTAGATTGCTTTAAAAAAGGCCTGAATTCTTTCCTAAATGTACATAATATGACTGGGTACTAACATGTATAGGTAAGGTTGATCCAGGGAATATCTGATTGCCTCTCGGGGGATCAGGAAGGAATTTTTTTCCCCATGTTGTAGCAAATTAGGTCTTCCTTTTCTGGGATTTTTTTCGCCTTCCTCTGGATCAACTGTGGGTGAAGGATTGTGTATATGAGATTGTATGATTTATTTATTTAATTTTATTTATTGATTGAACTAGATGGACTTGTGTCCTTTTTTAACCTAATTATGTAAGTAGTGTCCGGTAGCCACCAAGAATTCGAAAGCAGGCCCGTAGAGCCCAAAGTGCCCTTTCTTGATGCGCTTGCAAATCCTGATTGGCAGCCCACAGATTCTGCAGCGCCAGTACTTCCCCCATTCACTGGCCAACCCAGAATTCAGGTGGAAACAGCAGATTTAACCACTTCAGCACCGGCCTATTGTCAGATGACGTCCACAGATGGGATCTCCCATCCTGGGTGGATGTCATATGACGGCCTCGGGTTTCCGGCCGCCTAGGGGGCACGCGCGTGCGCCCACCGCGTTGCTCAGGACCCGGTGCGTGTGCCCGCGATGTCCGCCAGGCACCCGCGATTGCCCGTTAACCGGGCCGGACCGTGGATCTATGTGTGTAAACACACAGATCCACGTCCTGTCAGCTCAGAGGAGAGCGATCTGTGTTCCCAGAACGGAGGAACACTGATCGGTCTCCTCCCCTTGTGCGTCCCCTCCCCCTACAGTTAGAAGCATTCCCTAGGAAACACATTTAACCCCTCCCCGCCCCCTAGTGGTTAACCCCTTCACTGCCTGTCACATTTACACAGTAATCAATGCAATTTTATAGTATTGATCGCTGTATAAATGTGAATGGTCCCAAAAATGTGTCAAAAGTGTTCGATGTGTCCGCCATAATGTCGCAGCCACGAAAAAAAATCGCGATCGCCGCTATTACTAGTAAAAAAATAAATAAATAATTTTTTTAAAAAAATGCCATAAATCTATCCCGTATTTTATAGACGCTATTACTTTTGCGCAAACCAATCAATATACGCTTATTGCGATTTTTTTTTTTACCAAAAATATGTAGAAGAATACGTATCGGCCGAAACTGAGGAAAAAATTCGTTTTTTTTTTAAAAAAATGTGATATTTATTATAGCAAAAAGTAAAAAATATTGTGTTTTTTTCAAAATTGTCGCTCTTTTGTTTATAGCGCAAAAAATAAAAACTGCAGAGGTGATCAAATACCACCAAAAGAAAGCTCTATTTGTGGGGAAAAAAGGACATCAATTTTGTTTGGGTACAACGTCGCACAACCGTGCAATTGTTGTTTAAAGTGCGACAGCGCTGAAAACTAAAAATTGGTCTGGGAAGGAAGGGGGTGAAAATGCCCGGTATTGAACCGGTTAATGCCCCCTTTGTTTTTTAGCTGTTTTTCACGGAAGATCTGTACAGATCTATTGTGGACCAAAACAATTTATATGCTGGTCAATTCATCGGCGCAAACCCAAATTTGACCCTTGCCAGACAACTTGGCTGGAAACCTATAACGGTTCCCGAATTTAAGACCTTTCTGGGCCTATCCCTCAACATGGGCGTTACTTACTCCTGAACGAGATGTCTGCGTTGATGAGTCCCTGATTACGTTTTCTGGCTGCCTTTTTTTCAAACAATTTCTCCCCAGCAAGCGTGCCAGATATGGGGTCAAGATGTATAAGCTCTGTGACAGGGCAACAGGCTATACATATAGTTTCCTGGTTTATGAGGGAAAAGATGACAGTGTGGAGCCCCCCAACTGACCAGACCACATAGGGAGCAGCGGCAAAATTGTTTGGGACTTGGTGTCACCCTTGTTCGGAAAGGGGTACCATTTATATGTGGACAATTTTTATACAAGCATGCCACTTTTTAGACACCTTTTTCAACTTGCAATTGCCGCATTCGGCACTGTGTGATCTAATCACCAGGGCTTTCCCCATTGGCTTGTAAATGCCCCACTTAGACAGGGGGAGAGAGCTTGCTTGAGGTGCAATGAATTGCTTGCAGTGAGGTGGAACGACAAACAAAATGTTTTCATTCTGTGTTGTTGAGAAGCCCCTCTGTGTTCATGACTACAACCGTAAAATGGAAGGGGTGGACTTCAACGACCAGATCATGGGGCCGTACTTAGTTGCCCGTAAGGCCAGACGTTTGTACAAAAAAAGTGTCTGTATACCTTTTCCAATGGGCTCTGTTGAACGCCTATGTACTATACAAAGCGTCAGGAAGAAGTGGATCCTTCCTAAAATTCCAGGAAGAGATCATCACAGCCCTTTTGTATCCAGAAGGTGCTGTGGCCCAATTTCCCAACCATCACAATACATAAATCAGTGACTTCAGTGCTGTAGGAGGTGACTTCACCACCACAGTTAAAAAAAAAAAGAACATATATGGCGAATCATAGGGGCTAGGGTGGACAGAGGGCGGATCGCCCCTATGCTGCGCCATATATTTTTTACACAGATTGCAATAAAAAAATTTAAATGTTTTATTGAAACTTTGTTTTATTGTTAACCGTTGTTTGCTTTGCAGGTACGCCACTCAGCTGCAGCACTGTTTTGTTTATTTTGACAGCAACAGGGTTTGCTCCCACGATACGTAAATCAGTGACTCCAGCACTGTAGGAGGTGATTATACCACTGCAGTTAAATAAAAGCGTATATTTGCCGAAGCGTAGGGGCAGGGGTGGACATAGGGGCGGATCGCCCCAATGCTTCGGCATAAATTTTCATTCACTTTTCTTGGCAGAGATTTCTTCATCCACATCGATCAATGTGAATGGAGGAATCTGAATGGAGGAACAGTGCATGTATGCCCAACATTAGAAGTGGATGGATGCAGGGCGGTACTCTACCACACTCTACCACACAATTTTTTTATTTCGATTAATGAGAATGGAGGAATATATTAGGTTCTCTTTTTTTGTTCAGCTTACAGGCTGCATGAAGAAAAAGAACATTACAATATACGCCCAACAAGGACCAGCAACGTACTGGTATGTTGCTGGAATTTTTGCTTAAAATTTTCAGCTTAAATTTTTGCACAGAGCGTATTACACTCCCACCAAACTCTCTAGAATATATCCGGGGGTATCGGACATTTGACCTTAAATGCAGTCAGTGGGTAATTTTATCCACATGGTGTGGGAGTGCCCTCACATTCAAACATTCTGGCAGGCAGTGGTAGCTGACATGAATAGAGTTGCAGGTCTATCTTTGGACAGGGACCCTCTGATATTTCTCCTGGAAATTACAGATAATTTGAATACCTCTAAACACACTGCCCTATTTGTGTTTTACGCGGCTTATTATGCTCGGAAGACGATACTGACCAAATGGAAGCTCCCGGACCCCCCTGGGCTCCCAGCGTGGAAGGCTCTGGTTAATGCAGTTCTGCCCCTATATAAGCTTACTTGTATGGGCCGTAACTGTCCTCAAAAATTTGAAAAAATCTGGGCAGCATGGGTGCAGGCTAGACATCTTACGGTTTAGTTGACCTTGAATAGAGTGCGAGGGGCAATTTGACAGGAGTACTAGGGATAGTCCTTCTAAGCTCTTCTCTTTCTGAGTTTATTATTTTTTAAATATCCTGATTCTCTCTTATGAGAGACATACTTAGCTCCACTGAGAACATGGTCGTGGGGACTTCTATCTCTGCCCCTATACCTTCTCCTCCTTTCCCCTTCTTTCCTCCTTCTCTCCTCGCCCCTCCCTCCCCCCTCCTTTCTCTTCCCTCCCTCCCTCCCTCCTTCCTCTCCTCCCCTCCTCCCCCGTGATTTTTCCTCCCTTCCTCTCCCTTTTCTTCTCTTTATATATCACTGATTGATGGGAATATAGCTCCTATAAGATGTGCTATATCCTTACTTAACTTGTACAGCGGATTATACTGAAGAATGCACTAGGAGGTTGAGATGATGTGATTTAGGAATAACTTGGAGCAAAAAGGGAAATGTTAACCACTTAAGGACCAGCCTTGTTTTGGAATTTAGGTGTTTACATGTTTAAAACAGGTTTTTTTGCTAGAAAATTACTTAGAACCCCCAAACATTATTTATTGTTTTTTTTCTAACACCCTAGAGAATAAAATGGCGGTCATTGCAATACTTTTTTTCACACCGTATTTGCGTAGCGGTCTTACAAGCGCGCTTTTTTTGGAAAAAAAATCACTTTTTTGAATAATAAAATAAGACAGCAGTAAAGTTAGTTTTTATATTGTGAAAGATAATGTTACGCCGAGTAAATTGACACCCAACATGTCACGCTTCAAAATTGCGCCCGCTCGTGGAATGGTGTCAAACTTTTACGCTCAAAAATCTCTATAGGCGATGTTTAAAAAACTCTACAGGTTGCATGTTTTGCATTACAGAGGAAGTCTAGGGCTAGAATTATTGCTCTCGCTCTAAGGATCGCGGCGATACCTCACATGTGTGGTTTGACCACCGTTTTTATATGCGGGCGCTACTCACGTATGCGCTCGCTTCTGCGCGCGAGCTCGTCGGGACGGGGGGTTTTAAAAAAAAAAGGTTTTTATTTATTTTACATGATTTTATTTATTGTTACACTGTTTTAAAAAAAATGTAATAGAAAAAAGCATGACAGGACCTCTTAAATATGAGATCTGGGGTCAGAAAGACCTCAGATCTCATATTTACACTAAAATGCAATAATAAAAAAAAAGTCATTTAAAAAAATGACATTGAAAAAAATGTGCATTTAAGACGTATGGGCGGAAGTGACGTTTTGACGTCGCTTCCGCCCGGCAGTGTCATAGAGACGAGTGGGCGCCATCTTCCCCTCACTTGTCTCCAGGCACAACAAGGGGACAGATGCGATCGCCTCCGCCGCTACCGTCGTCTCCGGTAAGCGGCAGAGGGCACCGGATCACGGCGGGAGGGGGGGCCCTCTCCCAGCACTGATAAAAGTGATCTCACGGCGAATCCGCCGCAGAAACCACTTTTATCTGAAAGCCGACCGCCGCACGAAAACAGGGATACCGGGGTTATGGCAGATAGCTTAGCGCCAAACTTAGGACATACATCGGCGTGCGGCGGTCGGCAAGTGGTTAATCTACACTACTCGGTTTTCATGGAATATTGTTGATGCTATCAGCACTGTCTAAAAATGTATTTTGCAATGTCAATACACTGTTCACATGTATGATGTCTTGCTATTTCAATAAACATTCCTTCTGTTAAAAATAAATAAATAAATAAAATATAAAAGCAAAATAAATAATAGTAATTAAAAAAAAAAAATGAAAGCACCCCTGTCCCCATGTGCTTGTGCGCAAAGGCCAACGCAAGCATCTGTCTTGTGTTGTATGTAAACGGCAATTGCACCATGCATGTGAGGTATCACCATGAACATCAGATTGTGGGCAGTAATTCTAGCAGTAGACCTCCTCTGTAAATCTAAAGTGGTAACCTGTAAAGGCTTTTAGAGACTTTTAAAAGTGTATGTAGCTTGTTGCCGCTGCATGGGCGTGCACAATTTTAAAGCATGTCATGTTTTGTATGTACTCGGCTTAAGATCATATTTTATGCATTAGAATTCAAAAAAGTGTTAATTTTTTCCAAAAAAATTGCGTTTGGAAAATCGTTGCGCAAATACTGTGTAGGAAAAAAAAATTGCAACACCCACCATTTTAATCTGTAGGGCCTCTGCTTTAAAACAATATATAATGTTTGAGGGTTCTAAGTAATTTTCGAGCAAAAAAAAAAAAAAAAAATTTTCATGTGCTGCTGTGTCAGTGTCACTGTGAGAGTCAATTTCACTTGTGTGTGTGCGCCCATTCTAATTTTTTGCCCTCTTGAGTCCTCTCGCAAAAAGAAGGGGATTTGAGACATATATAGCAGAACGTGGCACCACGACCAGTAATATTTGAGCAAAAACAAAAAAAAATTAAAAAAGAAGAAAAGCAGACTTTAAAGGTTGCCACTGTAATCCCAGATAGGAAAGAGGACTGGTCTCTTATTTTAAGTAAAAATATATAATTTATTTAAATCACATTAAAAAACACATATATTGGGAAAAAAAGCTAATATATATATATACACAAGAACATATCTGAAAAAGTACACTGTCTCATACAAGAGAACAGATGAGGAAGTGGCATGGATGGCCTAAGGGCCCGGGAAGCCAGATAGTCCTAGAAGATTCCTTCTGGCTTCAAGGCCAAGCTTACAAAACTTCAAAATCAGTGCCAGTGGATCGCTACGCGTTTCGCCTTTAGCTTCTTCAGGAGAACCTATTGGTACTAAGAAATATATCATAATCACTATTGGGTTCATATATAAATGTATTATACTGGATTGTTATACATCACCCAAAAAAAAAAATATATTCTCTTTCAATAGTTTTTTTTATTGGTTTATCACAAGAGAAAGAATTAACAATGTGGATATTGTTCATTGTACATTAGGTTGTTGTACATAATGTACAACAGAAAAGTATAACTGACAATATCTAACAGAAATTACTAACCTGGATATGGCTTATGTTGTATGTTTAATTCAAAAACAACAGTGAGTGCGTGGTTCCGTCTTCTGCCAGGCACCCCAATTGGGAGCACTTTTGTGTCCGGGAGAAGAAATGGACCACTATAGATTATGGTTATATGAACTCAGTTCGAAGTTCAAATTAACCACTTGCCAACCATCCTCCACAGTTGTACTGCGGCAGAATGGCACAGGCATCGGATTCGATTTGGAACCGATCAATCCCCAGGCCCTGGCCAATTAAATCTGGCCTGGACCTGGTGATCGCTCCTGGCGAATAAGATCCTTGCCATGACATGTAAGTGTAAACACTGACAGGGGAAGTGATGTCATCTCTCCTCATGTCGGTCTTTTCGTTCCAGACCAAGAGGAGAGAGCATCGAAAAGTGAGTTGCACCAACACTACACTGACACCGGGTAACATAGGCACACAATTCACCCCCCAGTTAAGCCCTTCATCACCTGCCACTGTGTCACCCAGTGCAGCATTCAGATTTTTTTTTTATCCCTGTACTGGTGTCATTAGTGACACTAATCAGTGTTAGGGTAATTAGTATTAGTCTCAGATAGGTCTAGGGACCCCCACCCCCATAAAGGTTTAACCTCTTGATTACCCCCTGTCACCTGTGATCACAGTAAAAGTGTCACGGGTGACGCAGATTAGCTAGATTTTTTTATAGCGTCAGGGCACCCGCCGTATTTTACCCAATGAAGGTTTAACCCCCTCATCACCCGGCGAGTGATCAAAGCTAGGTTTTAGCGTCAGATAGGGTCTGCGTCGCCCCAGGCACTGTCAGATCAGTGCCAGTACCGCTAACACCCATGCACGCACCATACGCCTCCCTTAGTAGTATAGTGTCTGAACGGATCGATATCTGATCTGATCAGATCTATATTAGCGTCCCCAACAGTTTAGGGTTCCCAAAAATGCAGTGTTAGCGGGATCAGCCCAGATACCTGCTAACACATGCGTTTAGGCACCCAGCCCAGCCCACCCAAGTGCAGTATCAATCGATCACTGTCACTTACAAAAACACAAAACACATAACTGCAGCATTCGCAGAGTCAGGCCTGATCCCTGCGAACGCTAACAGGTTTTTTTTTCAGCGTTTGAAGCAGTCGCTGACAGTCAGGAGCTTTTTTTCCTGTGAGTCTCACTACTGTACCAGTAAATTTAGAGACCAAATGTCAAATTGAAGGTACACTAGTGAAGAGGCCTACACATTTCTGAGCATGACAGATAGTGAAGAGGAAGTCACTCATCTGTCGGATTCAGGCACAGAATACGAACCTGTAGACAGCAGCGGCACCCTGATAGATAGCTCTGATGATGGAGTTGTGGTCCCTGCTAAGGTCAGGCATACCCGACCCCGTTCTTCTGTTGTTGAGGTGCAAGAACAGCAGGGCTTTCGTATGGAGCAGAGAGTCAGTACTAGCGCCGCTCATCCTTCTGGTGAACTGGCAAGCACCAGCGGCCTAGTACACCCTGGTCATACATCCAGCACTGCAGTAACACGTGGTGACGTGGCGAGTCCCATTAGTGCAGTTCAAGCTGGTGAGGTGGCTAGCATGAGTAGTGTCCCGCAGCCACCAAGAAGAAGACAAAGACAGGCCCGTCGAGCCCATAGTGCCCTTCCTACTGCATTCGCCAATCCTAATTGGAAGCCCACCACTTCTGCAGCACCTGTACTTCCCCCATTCACTGGCCAACCCGGAATTCAGGAAACAGTTGATTTTACATCACTTGATTTTTATTCGCTGTTTTTCACAGAAGATCTCTATAGATCTCTTGTGGACCAAAGCAATTTATAGGCTGGTCAATTCATAGCCGCTTATCCCCAGCTGACCCTTGCCAGAGATTGGAAACCAATTACGGTTTCCGAATTTAAGACCTTCCCGGGCCTATCCCTCCTCATGGGCATAACTAAAAAGAGTGAGTTGCGGTCATATTGGTCCACTGACCTAAATCACCATATGCCCGTGTTCTCTGCCTCCATGACCAGGACATGATATGAGCAGATCTTATGGTTCATGCACTTCAATGACAATGAACTCTGTCGTCCTCGGGGTGACCCTGGATTTGATCGGCTCTACAAAATTCAGCCCCTCGTAAACCACTTCAACCAACATTTTGCAGTCTTGTTTACTCCCCATCAAGTTGTCTGCGTTGATGAGTCCCTGATTAAGTTTTCTGGCCGCTTGTCTATCAAACAGTATCTTCCCAGCAAGCGTGCCAGATATGGGGTCAAGATGTATAAGCTCTGTGACAGGGCCACAGGCTATACATATAGTTTTATGGTTTACGAGGAAAAAGACACATAGAGCCGGAGAACTGCCCAGACTACATAGGAAGCGCTGGTAAGATTGTGTGGGACTTGGTGTCACCCTTATTCAGAAAGGGGTACCACTTGTACGTGGACAATTATTACATGAGCGTGCCACTTTTTAGTCACCTTTTTGATTATGGAATTGGTGCATGTGGCACCGTGCGATCTAATCGCCAGGGCTTCCTCCAACAGCTTGTAGAATCCTGACTTAGACAGGGGGAGAGAGCCCGATTGAAGTGTAATAATTTGTTAGCAGTGAAGTGGAGGGATTCATGGAATGTTTTTGTTCTGTCCTCTCTTCACGCAGATACGACAGTCCAAATTTCTACGGCGACTGGTGTTGTGGAGAAACCCCTCTGTGTCCATGAATACAACCTTAATATGGGAGGGGTGGACCTCAACGACCAGTTGTTGGCGCCATACCTAATTGCCCGTAAGGCCAGACAGTAGTACAAAAAAGTGTCTGTATATTTATTTCAATTGGCTCTGCTGAATGCTTTTGTGCTATACAAAGCTTTAGGACGGACTGGATTCTTCCTTAAATTCCAGGAAGAGATCGTCACAGCCCTTCTGTTTCCAGACGGTGCTCCACCTCACCTTCCCAACGCAAATGCAGTGAGTTGGCTGCATGAGAGGCATTTTCTGTATGTCCTCCCTGGTAACCCTACCCAAAGAAGATGTCGTGTCTTCAGAAAACGCGGATTTAGGCGTGACACACGCTTTTATTGTCCCTCCTGTCCTGACCAACCTGGTCTCTGCATCGGTGACTGTTACAAACGCTACCACACAGTAGTTGGAGTATTAGTGTAGGGTACAGCACTACACAGTCCTAGGCACACGTACACAGGGTCTTGAAAGATGTGATGGCCATCACATTTTGAGAGACCCTAATTTGCAAAGTTCAGTTTACAGTTTTTTTACTTTTTTTATAAAAGTGAAAAAAAAAACACAAAAAAATATAAAATAAAAAAGCCAAAAATAGTCGTAGTTTTATTTTTCTTCTCTCTCTCTATTGTTCTCTCTCTTATGTTCTATATCTATTGTTCTCTCTCTGTTTTTATTTTTTCTGTTTTATTGTATTTGCTTTGCAGGTATGGTATGATATACAATGTTTTATTGTTAACTATCATTTGCTTAGCAGGTACGCCATTCAGCTGCAGCACAGGTTTATTTATTCTGACAGCAACAGCGTTTACTCCCACGATACATAAAGCCGTGATTCCAGCGCTGTCGGAGGTGATTTCACCACCGCAGTTAGAAAAAAAGAGCATATACGCCGAAGCATGGGGGCAGGGGTGGAGGAGCGATTTGCTCCTAACATTAGGGGCAGATTGCCCCCATGCTTCGGCATATATTTTTTTAGGCACAGATTGCAATGTTTTATTTTTACTATGTTTTATTGTATTTGCTTTGCAGGTATGGTAAGTCTTACTGTTATACTGTAATGTTACTTTGTTTTATTGTTAACCATCATTTGCTTAATCGGTATGCCATTCGGTTGCAGCGCTGGTTTATTTATCTTGACAGCAACAGCGTTTGCTCCCACGATACGTAAATTAACAATGAATAGGGTGCGGCCGCGGCGGCCATGGATAGATTGGTACATCAATCTATCCATTACTCATATAGGGGGTGGCAAGGAGAGAGGGGGCGGCGCCCGGGCAGCCCTAATGGATGGGTCGCCACTGGCTGTGGTCCAAATTCACAATCCAGATGCAGTGAGCCGGCTGCATGAGAGGCATTTTCCATATGTCCTATTTTTGCTTAAAAAAGCATACTTTATCAGACTCTAAAATACTCTAAATTACTAAGTCAGAATGTTTTTTTGAAAGGAATCTAGAATTGTTAAACTGTAAAATGGTCCAACTGTTCATTCATGCTTAACAATTACTATTACGTTAAAAGTACAAATTGTTATTATCAGATGAACCGCACATACTGTATTTACCATTCATCCAATATAAGCGTTATTTGACACATGCTGTATGATAACCTCTTGTTTGTACAAATTATCCAGAAAACAATAAAAATTATGGAAAAAAAAGCATAAAAAAGCAAAAAATTGTTGTAATATTATTGAGTTAATGTTCTGTTCTTACTGTTGTTAATGTGTTTTATTGTTGACCATTGATTGCTTTGCAGGCACACCATTCAGCTGCAGCACTAATCTGTTTATTCTGACAGTAACAGGATGTGCTTTCAGAATACAGAAAACCAATCACCACCTTTAGGCTCTCTAATGGCCCATACACACAAGCGGAAATTCCGCCATCAAAAGTCCGATGAGAGCTTTTGGTCCGAAAATGCGACCGTGTGTATGCTCCATCGGCTTTTTGCTGGCAGAATTCCAGCAAACAAAAGATTGAGAGCATGTTCTCAATTTTTCGGCCGGAAAAAGTTCTGATCGGAAATTCCAATCGTCTGTACCGATTCCGACGCGCAAAATTCCTACGCATGCTCAGAAACAATTTGACGCATGCTCGGAAGCATTGAACTTCATTTTAGCGGCTCGTCCTAGTGTTGTACGTCACCGCGTTCTTGACGGTCGTAAGTTCAGCGAACTTTTGTGTGACCGTGTGCATGCAAGCGAAGCTTGAGCGGAATTCCGTTGGAAAAACCATCCAATGCCAAGGTAACACAACCCCCCCCCCCCAAATGACCCCTTTTCAATAAAGTAGACACCCCAAGGTATTTGCTAAGAGGCACGGTGAGTATTTTGCAGATTTCATTTGTTGCCACAATTTCTTGGAAAATGAAAAGAAAGAAAAACAGAAGAAGAAAACAAAAATGTCTTTTTTCTTTTTTTAATTTTCAAAACCTTGTGACAAAAGAATTAGATATGCAAGATACTCAACATGCCTCGCAGCAAATAGCTTGGGGTGTCTACTTTACGAAAAGGGGTCATTTGGAGGAGCGGGGGGGTGTGCTATTTTGGCATTTCAGGGCCTTCGAAACTGTGATAGTTAGTGTAGGTAGGTAGGTAGTGAGGAAGTGAAATGAGCAATTTACGCCCTTAGAAAGCCTGAAGGCGGTGATTGGTTTTCAGGGTCTTGTACATGGCTAGACTGCAAAAAAATCTCAAACGTGTGGTATCTCCTGTCAATATCCGAGGTGATTGAACTGAAGTGGTGCATGCGATTTGAAGAAATCGTGTCAGTCCAGACTGCATTTTTATGGGCATGGCAGCCCACTTTTATTTAAAGGAAACAGAACGTTCAAAATAACAACAGCAATTTCCCTCACGGGGGTTCCACCATTACTGTGACTTGTTAGTTCAGCCTCCTGGCTTACTCACTTGTGACACAGCTGCATCAGGCCTCACGCCTAAGGCCTTAGGTCTGCTCCTCAAACCTGTACGCTCAAGCTGCCACCTGCAGCCCCTCTCTCCCAGAGAAGATGGGAGCCCTCCTGACTCTCATACACAGACCTCGTGTCTGTAGGGTGGAGTCCTCCTGACTCCTGGGCCAGACCTCCTGTCTGCCCGGGTGGAGCTGTCTCCAAGTGGGAGCCCTGTGCTCTAATTCTGGGAAGAATATGAACCCAGCCCACAGGTGTACAATAAGCATGCCTGCCTCTGAAAAGAAACAGCCGTAGATTGCTAATACACGCAGTGACCCGGGGTCGCATCTCTACACTCCATACTCAGAAGAAGCAGCAGAATGTATATTGGGGTGTAATTTCACATATACCCATGGCATGTGTGAGCAATATATCACTTAAAAGGGAAGTATAGCCAAAGCTCGTTTGGCTGTACTTCTCCTATGGATCACAGGAGTGCAATTCGTTTTGCACTCCTGTAACCCGTTTTCAGCAGAGAGCGGACTTCAGTCCGCTCTCTGCTGACGTCACCAATGTCAGTCCTCCCGACCACGGAGTCTGGATCCACCAGATGCCTGGACTGACACCCGGCTCAGCCTCTCAGCGAGTTGCTGAGAGTCTGAGATGGCCTGCTCCGCCCCCTGCACAGCCCAGCGCTCCAATGAGCGAGGAGGGAGAAGAGCAGAGAGCTGTGACCGACAGTCTGCAGCTCTCTGCTCACGGAGCTCTGAAAACCGAGTGATCGGCAGTGTTCGATCGCTCCGTTCTCAGTGCAGAGGCGCTGGGGGACAGATGCAGCATCGGTCCAATGCTGCATCCACCTAGGTAAGTATGATTGGGGAAAAAAAAAATCCTTTATTTCTCTTTTAAAGGGTAACTCCACTTTCGTGGGGAAAAAAAATAGCAAATAAAGAAAAAAAAAAATATAGCGTATACAATTGTGATATAAGTCATACAGTCTTGTAAGTGAATGTTATTAAAAATGACCTTTCCTTTTTAAATCTGCAGCCACTGTAAATTTCTGTAAATGCAATAAGGCTACATGGAGTTGTTCTGTACACAGGGTGTGTCCTTATCACTCCCCAGAAACATAATTTCCTGCTTGTGTGATTGGCTCACCAATTTTCCCAGAAGTCTGCCTAAGATACAAGTCAGATGTCTGGCATCCCCTGCAACAAAAATGTCATTTTTGGTGAGATATTTCCAATAGGAACACGCCTAAAGGGATGCAGGCCCAGCAGCTTTCCTTATTAGTGCTCTTCAGCTGCCACAGCTGATAGATAATTATGGAACCACTCCCATTAGACCCACTGAGCACAGAGACACAGACAAACACACAGGGATTTCTCCAGAATGACAAAAGGTAGGAATCTGCAACAAAGGTTGCTTTCACACTGGGCCGGAGGGGGGGGGGGGGGGGCGTTAGAGGTAAAGCGCTGTTAGTTTTAAAGGCGCTTTACCCCTGTTATGACGGTGCTTTTTGGACACAAGCGGGGCGCTTTTAAATAAAGGGTTAAAAGTGCCCGCAAAGCGCCGCTGCCGAAACGCTTTGCAGGCACTTCGGCAGCGCTGCCTATTGATTTCAATGGCAGGGGCGGTTGAGGATCGATGTATACCTACCTCCCCCACCGCCCCAAAGATGCTGCTTGCAGGACTTTTTTTCCCGTCCTGCAAGCGCACCGCCCCAGTGTGAAAGCACTCTGGCTTTCACACTGGAGTTGCTTATGAGGCGCTTTTCAGGTGCTTTACAGGCGCTATTTTTAGCGCATAAACACCTGAAAAGCACCCCAGTGTGAAAGGAGGGGAATGTTTTTTTTCTCAACAAGAATGGAGTAACGCTTTATCCGCTTGCCGACCAGCCGCCGTCATTATACTGCGGCAGGTCGGAACCGAAGCGCATGGCCGGCAGTCGCAATGACCGCCGGCCACGCACAATCGCGGGCTGAGAGCCAAAACAGGGAAGTGTGTGTGTAAACACACAAATCCCTGTTCTGTGAGGAGAGGAGAGACTAGCTAGGAACAACGATCTGTCATCTCCTCTAGTCAGTTCCATCCCCCTACATTTAGAACACACACGAGGGAACACAGTTAACCCCTTGAAATGTATCTTAAGTGAAGTGTTACCCCTTTATCGCCCCCTAGTGTTAACCCCTAACTCCTTCCCTGCCAGTGACATTTACACAGTAATCAGTGCATTTTTATAGCACTGATCGATGTATAAATGTCAATGGTCCCAAAAATGTGTCAAAAGTGTCCGATCTGTCAGCCATAATGTCGCAGTTCTGACAAAAATCACAGATCACCGCCGTTACTATTAAAAATAATAATAATAATAATAAAAATGCCATAAATCTTTCCCATAGTTTGTAGACGCTATAACTTTTGCGCAAACCAATCAATATACGCTTATTGCGATTTTTATTACCAAAAACATGTGGAAGAATACATATCAGCCTAAACTGAGGAAGAAATTAGTTTTTTATATTTTTTGGGGATATTTATTATAGTAAAATTAAAAAGTAAAAAAAAAAAATGCTTTTTTTTCTAAATGTTCGCTATTTTTTTGTTTATAGCACAAAAAATAAAAAACGCAGAGGTGATCAAATACCACCAAAAGAAAGCTCTATTTGTGGGGAAAAAAAGAGGATGTGAATTTTGTTTGAGTAAAGCGTTGAACGTCCACGCAATTGTCAGTTAAAGCGACGCAGTGCCGTATCACAAGAAATGGCCTGGTCATTAAGCAGGCAAATCCTCCAAGGCTGAAGTGACAACTTGTGTAAAAATAAAAGAAACTTTTTTTGTCGCAAAGAACTTGTGGCAAAAAATAAAATATTTCATAGGCTCAACATGTCTCTCAGCAAATAGCTTGGGGTGTCTACGTTCAAAAATTGGGTTATTTGGGGGGGTTTGTGCTATCTTGGCATTTTATGGCCTCCAAAACCATGATAGGTAGTGAGGAAGCGAAATGAGCAATTTACGCCCTTTGAAATCCTGAAGGCGGTGATTGGTTTTCGGCACCCTATGCGGCCAGCCTCCCAAAAAGTCCCACACATGTGGTATCCCCGTACTCAGGAGAAGCAGCAGAATGTATTTTGGGGTGTAATTCCACATATAACCATGCCATGTGTGAGAAATATATAATTTAGTGACAACTTTGTGTAAAAATGTTTATTTTTTTTTTGTCATTTTTTTAAAAACAAGTGACAAAAAAATTAAATCTTCCATGGGCTCAACATGCCTCTCAGCAAATTCCTTGGGGTGTCTACTTTCCAAAAAGGGGTCATTTTGGGGGGGTTGTGCTGCCCTGGCATTTTAGCACCTCAGGAAATGAGGTAAACCATAGTTCCCAACTGTCCCTGATTTCGAGGGACTGTCCCTGATCTGGAGCCATGTCCCTCTGCCCCTCTTTCCTCCTCATTCATACCTCAATTTGGTCTGATCTATATAGTTGCATATAAAATGCACTTTTTATCTTTCAAAAAGTGTTTCCCAGTGCTAAACCTTTCATCTGATTTCTAAATTGCTGCATTTGTACATTTTAAAAGCCAATATAAAGAAATAGCAGTGGTAAAAAAAAGTCCCTTGTGGATTTAATTAACTTTTTTTGGTTAATTCTCCTTTAAGGGGGTGTGGCAGGGGGCGTGTCCTATGCCTACATACATTTGTTAGTAGGTGTCCCTCATTCCCATCTCAAAATGTTGGGAGGTATGGTAAACTAAAAGCTGTGTATTCCAAGTTAAAATGCTCGACTCTACCTTCCCCTTCTGGACATACGTCAAGTTAAGACACTTTTTCAAATAACCAAACATCTCCCCAGACTGGCATAGAAAATACACGCCATTCGAAGCCTTCTGTAATAGATCTTCCCCACAATCACATGTAGTGTCCTTCATGTATGCCCTACTATATTCCAACCAAAAGGTGAAAACTAACGCATACCTCCCAACTTTTGAACTTCAGAATGAGGGAAACTTGAGGGAGGATGCGACCGAGAGCGAGCTACGTGCACTGCCGCAAACGTGGGTGTGGTCAAACTCTTAACAGTGGGAGGGGCTTAATGGGCGTGGTTAAACAAAACCCAGGTTTCCTTGTACATACTATAAAAGTGCAGGGCTCAGGAGAGCACTAGGTACAGACTGCAGGTTTCTGGAGTGCCTTTTGCATAGGTAGCAGGGTTCTGGAGTGCGTTACGGACAGAGTGCAGGGTTCAGGAGAGTGTTATGCACAAGGTGCAGGGTTTTGGAGTGTGTTATGTACAGAGTGCAGGGTTCTGGAGAGCGTTATGCACAAGGTGCAGGGTTCTGGAGTGCGTTATGCACAAGGTGCAGGGTTCTGGAGTGCGTTATGTACAGAGTGCAGGGTCTTCAAGTGTGTTATGTACAAGGTACAGGGTTCTGGAGTGTGTTATGCACAAGGTGCAGGGTTCTGGAGTGTGTTATGCACAAGGTGCAGGGTTCTGGAGTGGTTATGTACAGCGTGCAGGGTTCTGGAGAGTGTTATGCACAAGGTGCAGGGTTCTGGAGTGCGTTACGTACAGAGTGCAGGGTCTTTGAGTGTGTTATGCACAAGGTACAGGGCTCTGGAGTGTGTTATGCACAAGGTGCAGGGTTATGGAGTGTGTTATGCACAAGGTGCAGGGTTCTGGAGTGCGTTATGCACAAGGTGCAGGGTTCTGGAGTGTGTTATGCACAAGGTGCAGGGTTCTGGACAGTTGCAGCTCGTCCATACATGCCGCTTCCCTAATCCATGCGCCCGGCCCCTAATCTACATGCAAGACAGTGGACGCATGGATTCCAATTGGGGCTTTTTTTTTAGAAGCACATGATTAGAGCCTGAGGCTCTAATTGGCTTAAAAAAAGGGTGGGCTTGAGGTGCAAAGCACTGCGCCCTGAGCCCACCCAGTTGTGTGACAATAGCGAATTAACCACTTGAGCCCTGGAAGGATTTACCCCCTTAATGACCAGGCCATTTTTTGCGATATGGCACCCTGCCGTCTTAACTGACAATTGCGCGGCCATGCGACGCTGTACCCAAACAAAATTGGTGTCCTTCTTTTCCCACAAATAGAGCTTTCTTTAGGTGGTATTTGATCACCTCTGCGGTTTTTATTTTTTGCGTTATAAACAAAAATGAGTGACAATTTTGAAAAAAAAAATATATTTTAATTTCTGCTGTAATACACATCCAAAAAAATGTTTGTTTTTTTTTTAAATCTAATTTCTTCATCAGTTTAGGCCGATACGTATTCTTCTACAAATTTTTGGTACAAAAATCCCAAAAAGGGTATACTGATTGGTTTGCACAAAAGTTATAGCATTTACAAAATAGAGGATAGATTTAGGGACTTTTTTAAAATTGTTTTTACTGGTAATGGCGGCGATCTGCGATTTTTAGCGGGACTGTAACATTGCGGCGGACAAATCTGACACTTTTTGGGGACAAGTGACACCAATACAGTGATCAGTGCTAAAAAAAATGCACTTATCAATGTATAAATGACACTGGCAGGGAAGGGTTAAACACTAGGAGGAGATCAAGGGGTTATAACTGTGTTCCCTAGGTCTGTTCTAAATGTGTGGGGGATGGGCTCACTGGGAAAACACAGAGATCGCTGTTCCTGATCACTAGGAACAGCAGATCTCCATGTTGTCCCCTGTCAGAACGGGGGGGGGTTCCACCTCGTTTACATAGGCACATTCCCGTTCTGCCTCTCTGTACCGTAATCATGGGTGGCACATCAGGCATTGAGTCCACCGGACCTGCGCGTGCGCCCCCACTATCACATGCACGGACCGCAGTACAGGTACGTCAGTTTGCTCAGCCGCAGTATATACAGTGGATATAAAAAGTCTACACACACCTGTTAAAATGTCAGGTTTCTGTGATGTAATAAAATGAGACAAAGATCAATCGTTTCAGAACTTTTTCCACCTTTAATGTGACCTATAAACTGTACAACTCAATTGAACAACAAACTGAAGGGCAAAGGCCGAGTGCTTTCACACTGGAGCGGTGCACTGGCAGGATGGTAAATAAAGTCCTGCAAGCCGCATCTTTGCAGCGATGTAGGAGCGGAGTATACACCACTCCTAAAGTGCCCCTGCCCATTGAAGTCAATGGGCAGCGCCGCCAAACCGGCGCTGCCCTGGCGGTTTTAACCCTTTTTCGGCCACTAGCGGGGGTTAAAAGCTCCCCTCTAGAGCTCGAAAACCTCCGCAAAAATGACAGTAAATAATAAAAGATAAAGATAGTGGCGCTTTACCGCCAACGCCCCCAATGCCCCAGTGCCAAAGTAGCCTTACAGCAGCGCTTTTCGGCTGCTAGCGGGGCGCTTTTAACCCCCGCTAGCGGCCGAGGAAAAGGTTAATTCATTTCAATGGGCGGGGGCGGCGTATACACTGCTCCTGCAGGGCACCCAAAAGGCTACTTTCACTCCGAGGCGCTTTGCAGGCGATATAGCGCTAAAAATAGCGCCTGCAAAGCTCCCTGAAAGAGCCGCTCAATTCACTCCAATGTGAAAGCCCCGAGGGCTTTCACACTGGAGCGGTTCGCTTGCAGGACGGTCAAAAAGCCGCATCTTTGCAGCGCTATAGGAGCGGTGTATACACCGCTCCTTCCCTTTGAAAGCAATGGCGCAGCGCTGCAAACCCGCCGACAAAGCCCTGCTGCATCGTCACTTTGTAATGCTTTGCGGGTGGTTTTCCATTATTTCTTATGGGGAAATTCGCTTTGATATACAAGTGCTTTGGATTAAAAGCATGTTTCCAGAACGAATTATGCTCGCAATCCAAGGTTTTACTATATATACATACACTCACCCTTATTATTACTAGAAAAACATCCCAGCTTTTAGTTTTTTTATTTTGTTTTACTTTACTGTTCACTTTAGTACATATAGTAGAACCATAATCCATGTTGCGATCAAACCATTGAGACCTTCCTGGGATATGTAGTTCTACTAGGACTGCCTTAGAGATCACATTTATCCAGTAAAAGTGCAAGCTCTGTTGTCATAGCACTATACATCTCAGCATCCCTTGCAAGCATTCTGCTGTTACTTATAGTCCCACAAAAGCTTCAGCCTCATAGGTCACTTTGTCCAGCAGAAGTGCAAGCTCTGCTTCTTTAGCACTACATATCTCAGCAAGCCTTGCAAGCACCCTGCGACTACTTATGTCCTGTAGACATGATCGGACATTGATCGGACATTCCGACAACAAAATCCATCAGATTTTTTCCGACGGATTTTGGGCCAAACTTGTCTTGCATACACACGGTCGCACAAAGTTGTTGGAAAATCCGACCGTTCTGAACGCGGTGCCGTAAAACACGTACGTCGGGACTATAAACGGGGCAGTAGCCAATAGCTTTCATCTCTTGATTTATTCTGAGCATGCGTGGCACTTTGTGCGTCGGATTTGTGTACACATGATCGCAAATTTAACCGATCGGATTTTGTTGTGGGAAAATTTTATATCCTGCTCTCAAACTTTGTGTATCGGAAATTCCGACGAAAAAAGTCAGATGGAGCCCACACACGATCAGAATTTCCGACGACACAATCCGATCGCACTTTTTCCATCGGAAAATCCGACCGTGTGTTATAGTTCCACAAAAAGCTTGTGCCTTATAGGTCACTTTGTCAAGCAGAAAACGCAAGCTCTGCTGTAGCACTATATATCCCAGCAAGGCCAGCATGCCTTTACAAACATCATGCTTCAATCTTCACGTATTGTCCAGCAAGAAGTGCAAGCTCTGCTGTTTGAGCACTACTAAGCTCAGCATGCCTTGCAAGCTCCTTGCTGTTGCTTATAGTTCCACAAAAGATTCAGAGTCCAACAAAAGCTTCAGCCTTAAAGGTCACATTTGTCTTGGAGAAGTGCAAGCTCTACTGTTCTAGCACTACATATCCCAGCATGCCTTGCAAGCATCCCGCGACTACTTCCAGTTCCACAAGAGCTTCGGCCTTATGAGTCATTTTGGCCAGCAGAAGCACAAGCTCTGCTGCAGCACTACATATCTCAGCACGCCTTACAAACATCAATGCTGCCATTTATAGTTCCACTAAAGCAGTGATGGTGAACCTTGGCACCCCAGATGTTTTGGAACTACATTTCCCATGATGCTCATGCACTCTGCACTGTAGTTGAGCATCATGGGAAATGTAGTTCCAAAACATCTGGGGTGCCAAGGTTCGCCATCACTGCACTAAAGCTTTGGCCTTTTAGATCACATTTGTTCAGCAAAAGTGCAAACTCTGCTGCTTTGGCACTACATATCTCAGCACACCTTACAAGCAAACCTGCTGCAACATATAATGTGCACAACCAGAATTATTCATCAGGTGCAAAGATTCTCAACATGCAAACCATAGCAATCAGTAAACAACCTTATTATCACATGCAAACAGAAAAAAAAATCAATATATCCAATATATATATATATTTTTTTTTCCTTTGTGTATTTTTATATACATGTAATATTAGGGTTGCCACCTGTCCGGGATTCACCTGGACAGCCCGGGTTTTGAATCATGTGTCTGGGTTTTTTTTTATAGTATAAACTATACATATATTTTGCTATTAAATAACATTTCTAATCATATGAAGTTCATAACAAGAGTTCCCCTTTACATCAGAGTCCACAGAGTTTTACATCTGAACTCGCTTTCACTGGAAGGGGAGAGTCTATAGACTCTGATGTAAGGGAGAACTCTGGGGACTCTGACATAAGGGATCCTCTGGGAACCCTGATTTAAAGTGGAGGTCCACCATAAAAAAGGAAATGGCAATTAAAATTCATTAAAAAATGTAAAAAAAAAACATTTGAAAAAATTTTTTTTTTTTTAAACTTACCTGAAACCCCTGTTGCTAGGCAGTCTTCCTAATCTGCCTCTTCCTATTCTGTGGTGCTTCCTCCTCTTAACGTGAGCGGCCCCGTTGCCTTCTGGGACATGTGTGTGTCCCAGGAACCAACAGGGCCATTCACAGAGCGCCGCGCCACTCGCGCATGCGCAGTAGGAAACTGGCAGTGAAGCCGCAAGGCTCCACTGCCTGTTTCCCTTAGTTAGGATGGAGGTGCTCCATCGATCGATCCGATGGGGGGGGGGGGTTGGGCAGACATCGCGGGCTCGCTGGACACGTAAGTGCCCTTATTAAAAGTCAGCAGCTACAGTGTTTGTAGCTGCTGACTTTAAAAAAAAAAAAAACGTCCGGAACCCCCCTTTAAGAGTGAACACTGAGAACTCTGATGTACGGAGAGGACTCTGATTGAAGGGGGAACACTGTGGCCTTTGGTGTAAAGGGGAACTCTGATGTAAGGGGTGCTCTGAGAACGCTGATTTTCCTCAGTGTACTCACTCAGAGGCAGGAGAGAGAATGGAGGAGAGGGGGGGGGAGACTTCAGTGACAGACAGGGATGGATGGTGAGCTCACTCACCCCTTGGCAGTCAGCACCTCTCATCCAGATGTATCTGAGGCTGCTGGGCTTCAAATTTCCAGCCCCGACCTTCCTTTTCTGAGGCATGGCGCCGGGGATTGGAGTGTGGGCAGACACAGAGGGGTGGGTGTAAGAGGTGCAGATCGAGCCCTCTCTCCTCTCCTGTCTGTGTGTGTATGTGTGGGGGGGGGGAAAGGGGGGTTGTTAGTGTTGGCTTTGGGCAGTGTGAAAGAGAGTGTAACGGGCACTCTCGGCTTAGACAACTGCAGCCAGCAACCCTGCTGGGAAGCCATAGTCCGGTCTGGATAATGTGTCCGGGTTTCAGCCAGTCTGAAACCCGGACACGATTCCAAACCCGAACTGTCCGGGTGAATCCTGGACAGGTGGCAACCCTAGTGGCTCCTCAAGTAACCGAGATAGTCACACACAAATCTGTTGCCATCCGGGAGCTGCGGGCGGCTGTCTGGGGGCAGGTTCGGCATCACTGGGGAGGGGGGATTTCAGGGCAATGACGTCAGTAAGAGCAATTTGGCCACACCCACTGTTCGCTATGCGCACCGCATTACTACCCTCCTTGGGGCACCCACAGGTGTTCCAGGCCGCTAAAGTGTTCGGGTTTGACTTGAAGAAAAGGTGGTAACCCTATGTAATATATATATATACATTTGTGTATTTTGTATTTATATAACTTTATTTATATTTGTCTTTTTTTTTTATATTGTTGTGCTGTAATCAGCCCCCACAGTATCATATATACATGAATGTTCGTTTATTTTTGGCCTATTTGCTTGACTTTCAATAGACGTTCACAAAAAAATGAAGGGGCTTTGCGCTGAAAGAGACAACGGAAATGTCAATCTCTTACAGCACACCGTTGCCGTCTCAGTGACGTCAGTCAGTCGGCAGGTGTTTCGTCAGATTTGGGGACCCGTCAGATTTTGTAACGGAAGTGACATTCAGTCGCCGCCCATCTTGCTACACCCCAAACTCCTCCATAATAAGGATACACTGAGAAGGGGGAAAACGGACATCTTGTTACACCCACCGGAGTTTTGCATTTGGCACTTATTTTTAACAGTAAAGTGATGTTATATGGTGAAATACAGTACTTAGAACTCCGTCTGACTGGTTAGATGTTGAATTTTAAAGCAGCGGCAAGCCTGCTCATCTCATAGGTTTGCTAATCTGACAGAAGTTCGCTGCTTTTAAAATTAAACATATACACATACAAACTCCGGTGGGTGTAACAAGATGCCCGCTTTCACCCCTTCTCAGTGTATCCTTACTGTAGAGGAGTGCGGGGTGTAGCAAGATGGCGGCGACTAAACGTCACTTCCGTCACACATTCTGACGGGTCGGCTAATCTGATGAAACACCGGCGCGTCTTGTGCACGTCACTTCCGTTGCTCGTTGCTGTCAGAAAACTTGTAGCGCGCCACCTGTTTGGCAGAGAGAGGTGCAGACTGGTGATTGTTGTCCGGGGTGTCGCGGACGATGTTGGGTTCGCTGAGAAATTTCCCGCCGCCCGAGGAAGGGGTGAGGCGGCAGCAGGAGATGACAGAGGCCGTGATGAGCGGAGAGAAGCTGGGGAGAGGAACGCTCTACATAGCCGAGAGGTGAGCCGGTGTGAGCTGACAGGAAGGTCTGGGGGGCCCCCCATAGACCTCCCACATGAGGGGCCCCCCCATAGACCTCCCACATGAGGGGCCCCCCCCATAGACCTCCCACATGAGGGGCCCCCCCCATAGACCTCCCACATGAGGGGCCCCCCCCATAGACCTCCCACATGAAGGGCCCCCCCCCCATAGACCTCCCACATGAGGGGCCCCCCCCATAGACCTCCCACATGAGGGGCCCCCCCCATAGACCTCCCACATGAGGGGCCCCCCCCATAGACCTCCCACATGAGGGGCCCCCCCCCATAGACTTCCCACATGAGGGGCCCCCCCCATAGACTTCCCACATGAGGGGCCCCCCCCCATAGACCTCCCACATGAGGGGCCCCCCCCATAGACCTCCCACATGAGGGGCCCCCCCCATAGACCTCCCACATGAGGGGCCCCCCCCATAGACCTCCCACATGAGGGGCCCCCCCCATAGACCTCCCACATGAGGGGCCCCCCCCCATAGACCTCCCACATGAGGGGCCCCCCCCCATAGACCTCCCACATGAGGGGCCCCCCCCCATAGACCTCCCACATGAGGGGCCCCCCCCATAGACCTCCCACATGAGGGGCCCCCCCCATAGACCTCCCACATGAGGGGCCCCCCCCATAGACTTCCCACATGAGGGGCCCCCCCCATAGACCTCCCACATGAGGGGCCCCCCCCATAGACCTCCCACATGAGGGGCCCCCCCCATAGACCTCCCACATGAGGGGCCCCCCCCCATAGACCTCCCACATGAGGGGCCCCCCCCCATAGACCTCCCACATGAGGGGCCCCCCCCATAGACCTCCCACATGAGGGGCCCCCCCCATAGACCTCCCACATGAGGGGCCCCCCCCATAGACCTCCCACATGAGGGGCCCCCCCCATAGACCTCCCACATGAGGGGCCCCCCCCATAGACCTCCCACATGAGGGGCCCCCCCCATAGACCTCCCACATGAGGGGCCCCCCCCCATAGACCTCCCACATGAGGGGCCCCCCCCATAGACCTCCCACATGAGGGGCCCCCCCCATAGACCTCCCACATGAGGGGCCCCCCCCCATAGACCTCCCACATGAGGGGCCCCCCCCATAGACCTCCCACATGAGGGGCCCCCCCCATAGACCTCCCACATGAGGGGCCCCCCCCATAGACCTCCCACATGAGGGGCCCCCCCCATAGACCTCCCACGTGAGGGGCCCCCCCCATAGACCTCCCACGTGAGGGGCCCCCCCCATAGACCTCCCACGTGAGGGGCCCCCCCCATAGACCTCCCACGTGAGGGGCGCCCCCCCCATAGACCTCCCACGTGAGGGGCGCCCCCCCCATAGACCTCCCACGTGAGGGGCGCCCCCCCCATAGACCTCCCACGTGAGGGGCGCCCCCCCCATAGACCTCCCACGTGAGGGGCGCCCCCCCCATAGACCTCCCACGTGAGGGGCGCCCCCCCCATAGACCTCCCACGTGAGGGGCGCCCCCCCCATAGACCTCCCACGTGAGGGGCGCCCCCCCCCATAGACCTCCCACGTGAGGGGCGCCCCCCCCCATAGACCTCCCACGTGAGGGGCGCCCCCCCCCATAGACCTCCCACGTGAGGGGCGCCCCCCCCCATAGACCTCCCACGTGAGGGGCGCCCCCCCCCATAGACCTCCCACGTGAGGGGCGCCCCCCCCCATAGACCTCCCACGTGAGGGGCGCCCCCCCCCCATAGACCTCCCACGTGAGGGGCGCCCCCCCCCATAGACCTCCCACGTGAGGGGCGCCCCCCCCCCATAGACCTCCCACGTGAGGGGCGCCCCCCCCCATAGACCTCCCACGTGAGGGGCGCCCCCCCCCATAGACCTCCCACGTGAGGGGCGCCCCCCCCCATAGACCTCCCACGTGAGGGGCGCCCCCCCCCATAGACCTCCCACGTGAGGGGCGCCCCCCCCCATAGACCTCCCACGTGAGGGGCGCCCCCCCCCATAGACCTCCCACGTGAGGGGCGCCCCCCCCATAGACCTCCCACGTGAGGGGCGCCCCCCCCCATAGACCTCCCACGTGAGGGGCGCCCCCCCACATAGACCTCCCACGTGAGGGGCCCCCCCCCATAGACTTGGTGTTTACTGGTTTAAAACTGTTTTTTTTTGCTAGAAAATTTCTTTCACGCTCGCCGTTTCTAAAAGAGTCTAAAGTGCGCGTGCGCTGTAGACATCGGTGATCCCCTTTTTTGTAAATATCTCCTAAACGGTGGAGGTTTTGGAGATATTTCGAGCACCTACAGGTAAATAGGGGTGCAACGGATCGTCCTCAATCCGTGATCCGATCCGCGGAGGTTGATCCGTACGGGACACCCGCGATCCGCGGAGCGCTCTGTGGCCTCGGCCATAGGAAAGCCCGCGGCTTCGGCCTAGCTCCGGAGCGGCGGTCATCTTGGTACACCCGGCGGCCGTTTAGCACGTGATCGCTCTGTCAAATGACGGAGCGATCACTTGTAACATGACGCCGGTTCCTCTCTCCCCTCTGTGTACTGATCTGTACAGTGGAGGGGAGAGATCAGATGGCAGCAGTGCCAATACTCTGCCAATACCCTGCCAATACTCTGCCAATATACCCGCCAATATTCTGCCAATATACCCGCCAATACTCTGCCACACCCTTCCAATAGGGAGATTGTGGATATTACAGTGGGGGAGATTTTTTTTTTTTTTTTGTTGATCCGAACCGTGACTCCTGATCCGAGGAACGATCCGAACCGTGAGTTCTTTGATCCGTTGCACCCCTAACAGGTAAGCCTTAATCTAGGCTTACCTTTAGGTAAAAGTGGTTGTAACAGGTTTACAACCACTTTGACCACTTGCTGCCCGCCCACCGTCATACGACGGCGGGACGTTGCAGCTGTTACCCTGGGCCGCCGTCATATGACGTGACGGCCTTCCAGGCCCCCCAGGGGGGCGCGCGCCTGCCGCATTACTCTGGTCCCGGTGCACGAGCCCGGTGGCCGTGATGTCCCCCGGGCACCCCCGATTGCCCTGGTAACTGAGCAGGACCGTGGTTTACACACACAGATTATTAGCATAATTTAGAAAGATGATGTTACTCCGCGTAAATGGATACCTAACATTTCACGCTTTTTAATTTTTTTTAATGTTTCACTTTAAAAAAAAAAAAAAATAAATAATTTCTTCCTGCCTGAACCAGAGATGACGTCGCTCCAGTCCTCCAAAGCCATAGAGTCGATCAATGAGTGTTAACTCTTTGATCGTCTAATGGGTCTAGGTGGCTGCACTGCCAGTCCAGATAGTTTCTCTGACCAACTGGCAGAAAGGGATGGAAGGTCCCCTCCCGCCGCTTTGGAAACCATTCCAGAGGCTCATGAACCGATCGGACCGGTTTCCCGACAAAGCCGGCCACCTGCTGCAAAAACCGGCGCTGGAGCCAAAATCCCCGGTAAACCACTTGCAGACCCGTGTGTGTAGAGATCTCTCTCTCATCTCTCTTCTCTCTCTCTTCTCTCTCTCTTCTCTCTCTCTCTCTTCTCTTCTCTCTCTCTCTCTTCTCTTCTCTCTCTCTCTTCTCTCTCTCTCTCTCTCTCTCTCTCTCTTTCGAGAGATCCTATATATCTATCAACTGGTAGCCTTCACCACTGGAGGTGTGTGTATATTATTATTGCAGTCGGCAAATGATTAAAAAAGTTTCAGCTGCCTCTGTAGTGTGTCCTGATTTTGCCCTGTGGGATATCTGCGGCTGTTTTTTCTGGCCTCTTGTCTATTCCTGTTTTCTTATCTTTCCTATGTGTACTCTGTTTTGTCCGGTTGGTTACATGTGTGATATTCATTTTGTCTTTCAGTCGCCTGTCATGGCTGAATGCTTCAGGCCTGGGCTTTTCTCTGGAATATCCCTCCATCAGTCTGCATGCCATCTCCAGGGACACCGCGGCTTACCCCGAGGAGCACCTCTACGTCATGGTCAATGCCAAACTGGGAGGTAGGTACACGTTTCCTTGGCAAATCTGTTATAGCCAGTACTGCTCTGTCTCTAGATTTGTTATTCTTCATGGCCTTTTGCTTTCAAAAAATATCATGTTTGTGGGTTCTAAGTAATTTTCTAGCAAAAAAAAAAAAAAAATGCTGATTGATTTGATTTTTTTTTTTTTTTTTTTTTTTACATGTATGTGAGAAATATCAGAACTGGCCCAGTAGGAAAGTGGCTAATAAAAAATTCAGACTACTTTAAATTAAAATGCATTGAAAGCAATGCGACAGCATTGTGACTGGTGACCGGTGACCAGATGAAATGATCGGTGACCAGATGAAATGAGTCCTTGACTGGATTGGTTAGCTAACGATATGTTGCCCTGATTAACCCCCTCATGACCAGCCATTGTAATGAAATGACCAGTCAGGGGACCCTACTGTTCTGAGTGCATGATTTATAAAGTCCTCTCAGCAACACGCGTAACCGTCACGCTCAGAATGACTGATCATACGGTCACATGAAAAATTCACAGAGCTGATTGGAGTGGCTCTGTGCTTTGCAATTGCTGTTATGCAACTGTAAACACGTATAACCTAGCCGAGTGTGCAGGGTGTGCTGTGGCCCCATGTGATCCTGAGTTGCTCCTGCTTTCTGTCAAACCCCCCCCCCCCCCCCCCCCCCAGTGCTGCCATCTTCCCTCCTTTCATGGGTGTGGAAGGAGCTGGAAATATTTCATTAACCGGCCCCTTCCTTTACCAATTGTTCTTGTCTTCGTTCTTGACTGGAGCATAGGAAAAAGTTTACTGCAGGCTCAAGAGAAGGGGACTGGGGAATCTGTCTCATAAGTGAGACATGAGGAGTCTGTTTAGACCCCTGATATTTCACCAAAGCCCCATAGCGGGGCTCCTATAAATAAAAAAAATGTTAAAAAATTGTAATAAAAAAAACCTGACTGTCCACTGGCCTACCAACACCAATCTTTGCTCTACTGACACCGTCCACTGTCCTACCAACACCAATCTTTGCTCTACTGACACCGTCCACTGTCCTACTGACACCAATCTTTGCTCTACTGACACTGTCCACTGTCCTACCAACACCAATCTTTGCTCTACTGACACCGTCCACTGTCCTACTGACACCAATCTTTGCTCTACTGACACTGTCCACTGTCCTACTGACACCAATCTTTGCTCTACTGACACTGTCCACTGTCCTACCAACACCAATCTTTGCTCTACTGACACCGTCCACTGTCCTACTGACACCAATCTTTGCTCTACTGACACTGTCCACTGTCCTACCAACACCAATCTTTGCTCTACTATCACTGTCCACTGTCCTACCAACACCAATCTTTGCTCTACTGACACTGTCCACTGTCCTACCAACACCAATCTTTGCTCTACTATCACTGTCCACTGTCCTACCAACACCAATCTTTGCTCTACTGACACTGTCCACTGTCCTACCGACACCAATCTTTGCTCTACTATCACTGTCCACTGTCCTACCAACACCAATCTTTGCTCTACTGACACCGTCCACTGTCCTACGGACACCAATCTTTGCTCTACTGACACTGTCCACTGTCCTACCAACACC
This sequence comes from Aquarana catesbeiana, assembly GCF_042186555.1. NCBI lineage: Eukaryota > Metazoa > Chordata > Amphibia > Anura > Ranidae > Aquarana > Aquarana catesbeiana. Next base: position 40,129,560 of record NC_133325.1, read on the forward strand.
AATCTTTGCTCTACTGACACCGTCCACTGTCCTACTGACACCAATCTTTGCTCTACTGACACTGTCCACTGTCCTACCAACACCAATCTTTGCTCTACTGACACCGTCCACTGTCCTACTGACACCAATCTTTGCTCTACTGACACTGTCCACTGTCCTACTGACACCAATCTTTGCTCTACTGACACTGTCCACTGTCCTACCAACACCAATCTTTGCTCTACTGACACCGTCCACTGTCCTACTGACACCAATCTTTGCTCTACTGACACTGTCCACTGTCCTACCAACACCAATCTTTGCTCTACTATCACTGTCCACTGTCCTACCAACACCAATCTTTGCTCTACTGACACTGTCCACTGTCCTACCAACACCAATCTTTGCTCTACTATCACTGTCCACTGTCCTACCAACACCAATCTTTGCTCTACTGACACTGTCCACTGTCCTACCGACACCAATCTTTGCTCTACTATCACTGTCCACTGTCCTACCAACACCAATCTTTGCTCTACTGACACCGTCCACTGTCCTACGGACACCAATCTTTGCTCTACTATCACTGTCCACTGTCCTACCAACACCAATCTTTGCTCTACTATCACTGTCCACTGTCCTTCCAACACCAATCTTTGCTCTACTATCACTGTCCACTGTCCTACCGACACCAATCTTTGCTCTACTGACACCGTCCACTGTCCTACCGACACCAATCTTTGCTCTACTGACACCGTCCACTGTCCTACCGACACCAATCTTTGCTCTACTGACACCGTCCACTGTCCTACCAACACCAATCTTTGCTCTACTATCACTGTCCACTGTCCTTCCAACACCAATCTTTGCTCTACTATCACTGTCCACTGTCCTACCGACACCAATCTTTGCTCTACTGACACCGTCCACTGTCCTACCGACACCAATCTTTGCTCTACTGACACCGTCCACTGTCCTACCGACACCAATCTTTGCTCTACTGACACCGTCCACTGTCCTACCGACACCAATCTTTGCTCTACTGACACCGTCCACTGTCCTACTGACACCAATCTTTGCTCTACTATCACTGTCCACTGTCCTACCAACACCAATCTTTGCTCTACTGACACTGTCCACTGCTCTGCTGATATACACAAGCAGGTGTGTTTTGTGCTCTGGGGGTGCACACCCTAATGCAATAGGCTGCGCACACCAATGACAGATAAACAAATCTCTGCTGCTGACCACATCTACTGCACCACGGTGCATGCTAATTTTGGTAGGTGTAGAAGCGGGTGCACGCAGTGTAAAGCTTTATATTAAAGAAGTTTATCGAATTTAGTTAATTCACAGGTGATGGGTAAACCCAATGTTTTTCAGGGGAACTGCCTCCCCCTTCATCAGGGCCGTGATGGTGGATGTGGTTGGAACCTGCTTGCGAATATGGCCCCTTGCAATACTGTGAGTTCGTATAGGATCAGCTTGTCAAGCCTCTGGTGACTCTTAAGAGTACCTGTCACCTGTGCAATGCTATTACATTGGGGCCTTGTTGGATGATGGGGGGGATAAAAATAAAATGGATATATATAGAGAGAGAGAGAGCAATAATTCTAGGAACACCATTCAGGGTTAACTGTAAACTGATGAGCTGTAAAGGCTTTTGGTATGGAGAACTTTAGGTACCATATTTTTTAGCCGTATCATGCGGCCATAATCTTTTAAGGCTTGGTATCTTATTCACTCGATGCGACCCTGTGATGTACAAAGTAGCAGCGGTTGAGTATTAATCGGTTGGGGAGGGTGGGCACCATTATAAACACATTGTCAATTTTCCCAGGTGTTCGTGGGTCATATGCATTGAAAGAAGGGAGTTTGGTAGGCTTCACACTGCTGTGGTTTGGCCTCAGCGCAGGTGCAAGCCCAGTGTATCCGTGGCTTTCGTCCTGGTTAAATGCTTTTTTATCATAGACTTGTATTAGATTTGTCCATCTTTAGTGTGTTTTCTGAAAGCACACTGAAGATGCAGCATGCAGGACTCTTGGTGCGCCTTCAGAAAACACTCCCAACCTAATAGAAGTCTATGGGAAAGCAAGGGTTAGCTGCACGAAAACCACAGGTACGCTGGGCTTACATCTGTGATGTAAAGCTGCACTTTCTGCGATCCTGTGCTGTTTATTGGCAAGCTTTATTTTAAACAGATTTATTTTATGTGATTTCCAGGCAAGCTCACTTATCAGTAAACCATTTTGTGTTGATTCCAATTGTAATTTCCACACCATTTTGTTGTCTTTAATTGTTGAAAAATATATTATGTGTGTTTTGTTTTGTTTTTTTATGTATTTTTTTGCCAGGTTCTGCTTTTGAATGAGTTCAATTGCTAAAGTATGGTTTACTTGCCTGTCTAGTTGTTATTGAGCTTTTAGGCTAATTGTTTATTTTAAAATGTGTTTAGACGATAAAGAAACAGAAGCCGAGATGAAGGATGAGGACTCTGAAGAGGAATGCGAGGACAGTGATGATGAGGAGGGGCCAATCACAGAAATACGGTTCATTCCAGAGGATAAAACAGACTGTATGTATAGTTTGAAAGGTGGCAGCTCTACATTTTAACATATGTCCATTGGGGTGTGATTACTACACACCGGGGTTGATTCACTAAAACAAATTCTGGTGCAGCTGTGCATGGTAGCCAATCGGCTTCTTCAGCATGTTCTATTAAAGCTAAGTTCCACCCAAAAGTATAACTTCTGCTTTAAGCACTCCTCGCCCCCTTGCATGTAAATTCTCCCTCTCTCCCTCTCCTTCCTCCTGCAATCTTCTGGGACACATTATGGGTCCTTGAAGATTGCCTGGCCACTGAGAAGGCGCAGCGCACACCCGGCTATGCAAGCTGTCACAGCCAGGTGTCCACACTTGCAATGGGAGAGGAGTGAGGCTTCGGGTGGCCGCATCGCTGGACCATGGGACAGGTAAGTGTCTGTTTATTAAAAGTCAGCAGATACACTCTCTTTATAGCTGCTGACTTTTAATAAACTTAAAAATGACTAGAACTCCACTTTAAGCTTTGACAAAAAACTGGAAGCCGAATTGGTTTCTATGCAGGGCTGCAACAGATTTTGCAAGCTCCAGTTTTAGCAAATCAACCCCGCAGTGGCATATATGGTTTAAGATGTACTTTGAAGTGAATCCCAGTTTCTCTCTGTTAAAGTAGAACTCTGGCCTCCCTAAAATTATGTGCTGCAGCACTCAATTCTAATGTGCATGCTTGAGTTTTCTCTCAGTCCCCTTGCAAAGTTCCACAAATTCTTGTTGGCCCTTCCAGTAAAATCCACGTAATGATGCTTGATGTGGTGACAACTGTGCTGCACTGCTCCTGATTTCAGAGCAGGGTTGCCACACTCATTCAGGCTGTGCCTGCCTGCACCACAGTGGGAGGAGAGAATGTTTATGGGGCTCTGGCTGTCATCATTGGCTTTGCTTTTTCACAAGCCAAGGAAGTTTGTCAGACAGCACCTGGCCACACCCAGTAACGCCCACTGCTTTCTGAATTGACAGCAGTGCTTCTTGCTGAAACGCTCCCACTGTGAACCACAGTGTCTGAGGGGGGGAGCGTGTGAGACACAAAGGAGGATTTGCCTCAGACGGGAGTAAAGGAAGTTTATGCTTTACTTCGAGGATTGTGTATCACAACTGTTTGGTTTTTTTTTTTTTTGTCTGTCATTAGATGAGCCTTTAGATGTACTTTAAGTAAAAGGTGACCTCCATGCAAAATGCTAATATACAGTATTTTTTTGTTTTTTTCCGCTACCAGTGGGCTTATAATTCTGTTAAGCCAGTCTTGTGAATCAAAGATCTCCACCATACTGCTTAGATAGGGAGATGATGCTGCTCTTTCCTCGCTCAGCATTAAGCCTTGCCTGTGTAAGATAATGAATGTATGAAGTAGCTAGGTAAGCCAGGTTGATGGTAAGTAGCATAGTCAGCCTGGCATATGCACTCCTTCACTTCCAATTGAAGCAAGGCTGACAAGCAGGCTGACAATGCTGCTGCTAATTGCAAAACGGTGGCTTAAAGATCAAGTTTAGCTAAAATCAAAAACCAGCACAAGGGCCATAACTTAGTACTTAGTATGAAGTGACCACTTCAAGACTGCAATCCTTATAAATACATTGCGGTTTACCAGGGCTGTGACTGCAGATGTCAACCATAACCCCGGTATTGTTTTTTTGCAGGCAGCAATTCTCTTTCTGATAAGTGATAGAGAAAACTGAGTACTGTCCATGATACTTTTTTTTTTTTTTTTATTTGCACTAACATACAATTTTCCAGGACAAAGTATCACAGACAGTACTCAATTTTCTCTGTCACAATTGCACTACAATCAAATCAAGTATGATAAGTGATCAGAGCAGCTGGATCGCTTTTCAGCAGGAAGAGTGTAGTTTCTCATTCTTACTGCTCTCATCCATGGAAACTACAGTTCATGTGTCTGGCCATAGAATTGGAGAGACCAGATCATCTTGTAGAGCCCAGATGTCTCCATAAGGAGGACCTGTCATCCCATATTTCTATCACAAAAGAGGTTTACATTTCTTGTGATGGTGATCAATTTTTTTTTTTTTAAATGGATAGTGTAAAACTTTTTATTAATAAAATGTATACAAATAAAAAATGGAAAGCGCCCCCTGTGCTCGTGTGCAGAGGCGAACGCATATGTAGGTTGCACACGCATATGAAAAACTGTTTGCACCACATGTGTGGTGCAATCGCCTTTAATGATCTAATGAGAGCAATAATTCTAGCTCCTCCTTTTGAAACTCTAAACCGGTAATCTGAAATTGTTTAAAGTATCGCCTATGGAGCATCGTAGTTTGTGTGCAGTTTTAACTCTTGGCATATTTTACATTAGTTTATATATGGTGGTTTTTTTTTGTTTTTTTTTTTTTTTGCATTAAAATTAAAGTGTACTTTTTCAAAAAAATTGCGTTTGAAAAATTGCTGCGCACATATTGCCTGACACAAAAAAATGCAATGACCGCCATTTTATTCTCTAGGGCAGGGATATGCAATTGGCAGCTTTCCAGCCACTGTAGAACTACAAGTCCCATGAGGCAAAGCAAAACTGACAGCCACAAGCATGACACCCAGGGGCAGAGGCATGATGGGACTTGTAGTTTTGCAACAGCTGAAGGTCCACTAATTGCATATCCCTGCTCAAGGGCTTCTGCTAAAAAAAAAAAAAAGTTTCGGCCTTGGTTCTAAGTAATTTTCCAGCAAAAAAAAAAAAATACAGATTTTTACTTGTAAACAAAAAAAGTGGCATAGAAGCCACGCTACAGCTTCTATGAATGACACAGGATCTATGTATGGGGGATGGGCAGATGATTAATTATCCTAAAAATCTGTGATGACAACGCTGCCCCTCTATATGGTGAGTGAGCTTGTGTTCCCAGCATAATCATCAGATTAACATAAAATAAGGTGTCCGGGGAGGGGAGAAATGCAACCACCACGTCTAAGGACTGGTAAGCTGCAATATATTACACTCTTGGGTTCAGATATTGTCATCCTGCAACAGGAGCTGCTGGTAATTGCACGACCTCCCAGTTAAGAAACTTTTCCCTAAACGTCTTTCAGGACAGCCACCTTTGAGAGACCTCGGCTCCTCCCTTCACAGGAAACACCGCCTTAACTTCAAGGATTTAAGCCCCTCCTGCCCCACTGGGCCCTCATTTTTTGGTGTTTCCTCTGAGGGGAGACATCGCTGGGAACCAAGGCTGAACAGCTGGTGAGGTTGAAGACGTTTTTTTACTGTGGAGAGAAGCTCTCCCTATCTTTATTTTTTTTCGTTGGCGGAACCTTGGGCCTTAGAGAAGGTATTGTTCGGTCCGCCGCTTAGCCACCCCAGCTTCTCCTGAGGGTGGGGAAGAAGCTTCGGGAGCTCCACTCTCGTTCTGTCCAGGGGGACGTCGTCGGAAGTGCCATCGTTCCTCCCCGCGTTCGGTGTGGCCAGTAAGGGAGCTCGAAGCTGGACTGGAGGACGTAGTGACATCACGTCTGGTGGAGGCATGCACTTCTGCCGGGACTGCGGTGTATGAGAGGGAGATGTTCGGGGCAGAGGCGGCCCAGACTACTCCTGGTAATGCCAGCACCAATCACTAAGGTGAGAGGCACCCTGGGGTGGATTTTCCCCTTCCCTTTTACTTGACGGCTCCACGGGTGTAGACCCCTCTGGTGGTCGAGGGGTTGGGAGGCGGTACTGGGATCTTGGTGGTGTTTGGTCCTAGGGACACTCCTGGTGACACTCTGCTTAGGAGTATGGTCTTTGGTTTTAAAAGTAAGCTGGAGGACTGCATTGCCCAGCATGCCCCTTGTGTAGTCAGCCTGAGGAACTGCAGTGCCGAGCATGCCCCTTGTCCAGTCAGCCTGAGGAACTGCAGTGCCCGGCATGCCCCTTGTCCAGTCAGCCTGAGGAACTGCAGTGCCCGGCATGCCCCTTTTTTCAGTCGGGTTCAGCCCCAGGCTGGCCCCCCGCCAGCTTAGCAGAGTATTGCACCTGCCAGCCGGTCTTATCCTCCGCTAATGGAGGGACATTGGGGGAGGGGGGGGCACTAGTGACAAGCTGAGGAGGAGCCATTTGGCGCTTCTTCAGGCTCCCAGGGCAGTCATAGAGAGAGGGGTTGGGTGGTGAGCCCTCTAGACCAGTGGTTCTCAACTCCAGTCCTCGGGACCCACCAACAGGCCAGATTTTAAGTATTACCTTGGGGAGTTGCAGACTAGAATACTGCAATCACTGAGCAGCAAGTGATATCAACTGTGATGTATTTCAGCTATCTTGCAAACCTGGCCTGTTGGTGGGTCCTGTGGACTGGAGTTGAGAACCACTGCTCTAGACCCTCTCGCTACAAGCTTTCCCTTGAGGGGGTGAAAGATCTCTTGGGAGACATCTGTACCATCCTAGGAATCTAGGTGAGGAAGCCGCTATTGCTCCATGTCCAGACGTATCAGGGCTTGGGGGAACAGAAGAAGTTGTTCCCGGCCCAGGAAGGTCTGGTGGAAGCCGTCTGGTGGAAGCCATCAACGATTGGCTAGATCTGGGGAGGAGACTCTTCCTTTCAAGGGCCCTGAAGCCTAGGTTTTATTTTCAGGGAGGATGTTAGTCGGTAGGGTACCCAGACTGGACGCAGCCTTCTATCAGGTTTCCAGGCATACAGACCTTACCTGGGAGAGATTTCATGGACAAGAGGATGGACCCGCTCTTGAAGGACACCTGGGACTCTACCTTGGGGCGCACAGGGCAGGGACTGAGACAATCTTGTCTTTTCCCATTCTCTTGCGGGTGGCATATAGTGCGCATGCCTCATCTGATTCACTGCATATGTCTGCCAGATCCTCAGCCCTAGTCATCTCAGTTAAAGCTTGGCAGTAGGACAGTGCATCCGAGGCTAAGCTCTGCGGGATTCTCATAGAGGGCTTGTTTTGGTTTGGTCCTGGTCTGAAAACCGTTTAGATTAGACAGCTGATAGGTGAGAGTCCTTTCCTGTCTGTAGTATGGGGAAGCAAGCAAGGAAGAAGTCTCATCTTCAGTGAGGATTCAGGGTCCCAAAGACCGACGTTCCAGAGAGGTCTTGGGGTCAGAAAGGCAGGGGGAAATGGGGAGTTCGTCCTCTCGAACAGTCCGAAGTAAGATTGGGGGCCTTCCCCCCCATAGCGGGTAGTGGTGTCCTTCAATCTTTTCTTCTTGGGATGGTAAGGAGGGGTCACTGGCTTGATTTTGCAAGCCAACCCTCCCTGGCCGCTCATCACCAGTTTACCAAAGTGCATGGAAAGCGTCAGCCTTGCTGGAGAATCCTAAACGTGCTATCAACAGTGGCTTAGTGGCTGGCACTCCGGACCAGCAGCACTCAAACCATAGGTTCTGTCTCAGACTGGGTATTGCTTGCTTGTAAACAGCAGAGTATCCTGAAATTAGGCAAGGGCCTAGTTACCAGTGCCACATCAGTATGTTGTTTTTAAAGGGTGTTCCTGGTCCTGGAAGCTTGGGTGGAAGCCATCAAAGGATGTCAGGATCCGGTGAGGAAATCCTTCTTTTCAGGGGGTGGTAGAGGAGCCAGTTAGCGCTTCTTCAGGTTTCCAGATGGAGGTAGAGGGGGTTGGACGGTGAGTTCTTTAGACCCTCACGCTACAAGCCTTCCCTGGAGGAGATGGAGGATCGCTTGGGAGCCATCCGTGCCACCCTGGGAATCCAGGAGTAGAAGCTGTTATCACTCCATGACCAGAGGGATTAAAGTGGCACAGTGGCTAATGGGTTAGCATTTTTGCCTACCAGCACTGAGTTTCTGGGTTCGCACCCCAAACATGCTACTTCATATAGAGAAGGTCTGTTCTTCCTCTGTTAAACCTAACTTCCCTAAATTCAGGGCCTGGGGGAACAGAATAACTTACAGAAGGCTCCGTAAAAGACTCGTTCCCCCCCCTCCCTCTAAACTGCTTAATGGCAATCACAGACCTGAGGGACACTTATCTGCACATTCCCAGGAGGGAGAGCTGTCAAGTTTCCCAGGCTAACGGTAGAACCAGGGAAGGCATGCGACTCGGGCATTTCAATAATCGCCTATCTGGACGACCTTCTCCTATTTATCTTCAAACCAAGGTTATGTCTCCTATTCTTACTGCACTACATTGGCCCAGGAGGCTGTGGTTCCCAAGCCAGTACGTTCTGGCGTAGAACCTTACTGGATACTGCCAATCTGGGAGGACCTTCATCTCATGGCCATTCTGCTGTCCCCAGGTGGAGCGGTGGGTTCTCCCTGCATGGCTTCCGAGGAGGAATTGCTAAAGGCAATAGCTTCTCAGATGGTGTGGTGGCCCTGCTAAATAGCAGGAAAAGGGAAACCTGCTCCATCTACCATAGACATTTTCAACAGCTGGTACGCAGAGAGCGTTCCCGATCAGGGGCCCCCTTTTCTACAAATATTTCCATACCAGGTGTTTTCTTTTTTTAAGAGGGTAGCCTCCAAGCTTCACAGAGGCCAAGAAATTGTTTTGCCAACTTTCGGATGAGATCATGTGGGTGAGCATAAGTTGGAAGTTAAAAGGTCCTAGCACCTTTGCCAAACTCTACAGGTTGGACCTGTGGATCGCTAAGGATCGGACCTTTGGGGGGGGGGGGGGAAAGGGGTCCTACGAGTGGTGGTCCCGCCCTAGGGTTAAGTGCTCATTTATCCTCTCAAAGGTGGCTGTCCTGAAAGACGTTTAGGGAAAATCAGTTACGTACCGGTAAAGTCTTTTTCCAGGAGTCTTTCAGGACAGCACTGATACCCACCCGAAAAATGTGTCTGCAATAAGGAGATTGCCCACTGGCTAAGTGGGTAGAAGTTCCGTCTAGCAGCACTGGGGTTGCTGGTTCAATTCCCCAACATGCTAATGGAGTCCCTGAGAGGGGAACAATCGGGAAGATTTAAAGGTATTTGTGTGTGGCATGTTCTTGTGTCTCCCCAGCTGGCCGGAGGTACTCCTCTTAGAAGACTGAGGGCCCAGTGGGACAGGAGGGGCTTAAATCTTTGAAGTTAAGGCGGTGTTTCCTGTGAAGGGAGGAGCCGAGGTCTCTCAAAGGTGGCTGTCCTGAAAGACTCCTGGAAAAAGACGTTACCGGTACGTAACTCTGATTTTTTTTTTTTTTTTTTTTTTGCCAGGTTCACAAAAATATTTTCTTAAGAAAACTGTAAGCCAAGATGCCAAACGTGAAACTGGAAAACTGTATTGGGCTTGGTTCACATATAAATACGAATCGGATGCGTTTTTGAACTGCATCCAGTTTGCATAACATTTTGAATCAGACAGGCTTGCATAGGAGCCGGTTCACACATGTGATTTCGCGGCCGCGATTTTAACGCGTTTTTGCCGTGATTTGGGAGCAGTACTACTTTGTACGACTTTGCCACAACTTTGGCATTAACATGCCGCAGTCCATTTTTAAAGAGTCCTGTGCGATTTATTTATTTATTTATTTATTTTTTTGGTCTGGTTCAGGTGTGAATTCAAGTAAAAATTTTACACCTGAACCGGTAAACAAAACTGTACCAAAACGCCTTTTTAAAACTGACTGCAAACCGCAGCCAGACATGTGTGAACCTAGCCGTAGGGTTTACACACAGTTTGCCAGTATAGCCTTAGGATTAGTCTGTTATTGTCCATGTAAATTTGTCAGGGCACATTAAAATTAGGACCTCTATGAAAAGCCTTGTGTAATCCCTAGCTCACAAATACCACTGGCATGTTAAGCTGTTTTGTTTTGCACTAAATTCACGTGAAACTATTTCCGGACCGACCGCCGTCGTTATACATCGGTACATTGACGTTAAATACAGAGGTTATGGCAGCAGATAGCTGATATAACCTCTTTTTGTTTTTTTCTTCAACAGCGGGCGGTCTGCTTCAAGATAAAAGTGGTCTCTGTGGCGGATTCGCCATTAGATCACTTTTATCGGCGGCGGGAGAGGTCCCCCCCCCCCTGCATGCTGTGTCCCAGTCGTCTCCACCGCTTACCATAGCCATCGGCAGCAACGATCCAGTTCGTCCCCTGAGAAGGCAGGAATTTGAATGAAGTAATGATGGCTCAATGCCATTGGCTGACGGAAGTGACATCAAACGTCACTTCCGCACAACGGCCTTAAAGAGACAAAAAAATTTTTTTTTTTATTGCTTTTTTGACCCCAGATCTCACATTAGAGGTCCTGTCATGCTTTTTTTTTTTTTTTTTTTTTCTATTAAAAGGATGTTTACATTCCTTGTAATAGGAATAAAAGTGATCCCCAAACTTTTTTTTTTTTTTTAAAGGGACAGTGTAAAAATAAAAACTGTAAAATAAGAAAATAAAAATTTTAAGCTCCACGTGCTCGCGTGCAGAAGCGAACGCACATGTAAACTGTGTTGAAACCACACGTGAGAGATCGCCATGATCGTTGGAGCAAGAGCAATAATTTTAGAGAAAGGCCTCCTCGAACTTAAAACTGGTAATCTGTCGAAATTTTTATAAGTCCACTATGGAGAATTTTAAGTGTCAAAGTTTGTCGCCATTCAACGAGCGGGCGCAATTTTGAAGCATGAAATGTTGAGTATCAATTTACTCGGCGTAACATTATCTTTCACAAAATGAAAAAAAAAAAAATTCTCATTTTGTAATTTAAAAAATTAAATTTTTTTTAATTGCATTTTGTGAGGCCGCTGCGCAAATATGGTGTGACATAAAGTATTGTAATGACCGCCATTTTATTCACTAGGGTGTCTGTGGAAAAAAATAAGTTCTAAGTAATTTTCTAGCAAAAAAAAATGATTTTAAGGCCTCATGTACACTGCTGCTGCTAAACGACCCCCCCCCCCCCCCCCCCCCAAAAAAAAAGGCATTTTAACCACTTGCTTACTGGGCACTTAAACCCCCCTCCTGCCCAGACCAATTTTGAGCTTTCAGCGCTGTCGCACTTTGAATGACAATTGCGCGGTCATCCAACACTGTACCCAAATGAAATTTTTATCATTTTCTTCCCACAAATAGAGCTTTCTTTTGGTGGTATTTAATCACAGCTGGGGTTTTTATTTTTTGCTAAACAAACAAAAAAAGATGGAAATTTTTGAAAAAAAAAAAAAATCATGTTTAATAGTTTGTTATAAAATTTTGCAAACAGGTAATTTTTCTCCTTCATTGATATGCACTGATGAGGCGGCACTGGTGGGCACTGATAGGCTGCACGGATAGGCACAGATAAGGCGGCACTGATGGGGACAGATAAGGCGGTACTGATGGCCACGGATGGGGGGCACGGATGGGCGGCACTGATGGGCACTGGTAGGTGACACTGATGGGCACTGGTAGGTGACACTGATGGGCACTGGTAGGTGACACTGATGGGCACTGGTAGGTGGCGATGTGGGTGCTGATGGGTGGCGATGTGGGTGCTGATGGGTGGCGATGTGGGTGCTGATGGGTGGCGATGTGGGTGCTGATGGGTGGCGATGTGGGTGCTGATGGGTGACTCTGGTGGGCACTGGTAGGCAGCACTGCTGCCTATTGCTTTGTGTTATAAGATCGCCGTGATCGGGACTAATGTCCCGATCACGGCCGCCGGTGATCGGGTTTTTTTTTTCTCCTCACGCTGTCAGCGCGAGGAGGAAAAATAGCCGATTACCGGCTCTGTTTACATCACATGATCAGCTGTCATTGGCTGACAGCTGATCATGTGGTAAGGGGTCGGGACCAACCCCTTACTCTGATCTGTGATCAGGCGAGTCTCATAGACTCGCTGATCAGCAGGGCGCGCAGGCTGCTCGTGCACGGGACGACGTCAATAGACGTAGTCCCGGCAATTTAGATCTGCGCTGTTGCCGTCATTTGGCAATGGCCCGGATCTGAAGCGGTTAAAAAACAAATCTAAAAAAAAAATTAAATTTTAAAAATAAATTTGTAAATAAAATTTAAAAAAACTACTGACCCAGTCCACACCTCAGTGCTGCATATTAGTGCCACTGTCGCATGACATTTAAAAAAAAAAAGTACTAGTACTCCGTCTTTAAAAAGTGGTATTGGTGCAGTCCTACTTTTAATACATTTTTTTATTTTAAATTGTGTGACACATTTTATTTAATTAAATTAATTCACACTTCGTGAATGTGTGTGGGGTTTTTTATTTTTTTTTGTCCTGCTTGCATTTTTGTTGCTTTTTTAGCATGTTCATTTTCCATAGGGGTCAGTGCATCTTCTATAGTAGTGAATGTGCTCTAAGCCAGAGTATGATGGTCGTCGGCTACTCTTCATTTATTAAACCGTGTGTCTGTAATTTCAGTAGGAGAGATGTTCTCTGCCATGTGTGACTGCCAGGCTCTGCACCCCGACCCGGAAGATGTGGACGACTCCGATGATGATTTTGAAGGAGAAGAGTATGATGTGGAGGCTCATGGTGAGTTCAGCCTTTCAGGCAGGTGCAGATAGTGCTAGTCATGTTAATATTGAGCACGTCTGTGTTTTTGTTTTTTTATTTTATTTTTTTTAAACCACTTTGAACTCCCCGCAAGGTTTTATTCCCTACATGACCAGACCATATTTTGCTATTAAGCATTGCGCTACTTTAACTGGCAATTGCGCAGTCATGCAACACTGTACCCAAATAAAATTTATATAATTTTTTGGTGGTAATTGATCACCACTCTTTTTTTTTTTTTTTTTTTTTTTTTTTTTTTTTTTAAATCATATAAACTTAAAGACCAAATGTTTTGGGGAGGAAAAAAAAAATCTCTCTCTCTATCTATATCTATATCTGTATCTATATCTCTCTCTGCCTATCTGTATCTATATCTCTCTCTGCCTATCTGTATCTATAATATAATTTTCCTTTCTGTTATAAAACCTATCCAATAGAAAAAAAAATCATATGCCTTCAAAAATTTAGACTTATTCTGCTACATTTCTTTGAAAAAAAAAGAGAAAAAAATCTCTGTGTATGTTGGTTTGTGCGAAAAGTTATATTGATTACAAACTATACTGGGATTTACGCAGCTATACACACTATACTGTAATGGTGGTGATCAGTGACTTGTAGTGGGACTGCGATAGGGTGGTGGGAAATCTGGTGTGAACAGACACTATCACGATGGTGCTGACGTTTTCAATGACAAGGAGAAAGGCAAGAATTCTTTATTGAAGAAGAGTCTGTTTCACGTCTGCAATAAAAAAAATAAACTTCCTACTCATTGTTTTCAATTTATATGTGTTGATATGCAAACCGCATTGCATCGGTCATTGAGGTGGATTGATTTCACAGACCACTTTTCGGGGTGGATACAAATCTTTTATTTTTATTTTAATCTGATTTTTTTTTTTTTAATTGATTTTAAATTGGTTTCATTTTAATAAAATGCTTTTTGAGTAAAAAATCTATCTAAAGAGTATTCTATTTAAGATACAGTAATAACTTTATTACGTTTATTCAGCCTGAAATGGAGCTTGGTTATGTAGCATGAGGCTGTATATTCTGCAATATTTAAATTTTTGGTAAAACTCAGCAAGAATAAGTTCTTACATTTAAAGAGCACTTGTCATTTTAGATCCATCATGGCAGCGCCTGTTAGCGAGCATCCACTCACCTGCTGCCGCCACGTCCCTCACCTTATGTCACTGCCGCATCACCAGCCGTCCCATTAAAGTGAATGGGACTGTCGGTGAGTCAACAGCGGGTCAGAGGAGGAGCCGCTGTGGGACAGAAATGACAGTTGCTATTTAAAAATTAGGATTTTGAATCAAGCCTTTTTACTAGTGATTTAAATCAAATCCACCCTGTCTCTTTTATTAACCGCTTCCAGACCACCTGCCTGCAATGTTCAGCCTTAGATGTTAACCAGCCAGTGTCATTGTCATTAGTAGAGTGACTGTGTAAAGTATTATCACTATCTTGATGTCACTGGCAGTTAGTCAGTTCCCACTCGGTGTCAGTTTTCCTGCTACACTATCGCAGTCCCACTATAAGTCACTGATCACCGCCATTATTCATATAAAAAGAAAAAAAATTCTAGGTAATGCCATAGTGTGTAGACACTAACCTTTACGCAAAAACCTATCAATATGCACCTATTGGTATATATATATTTTTTTTTTTACCAAGGATATGTAGCACCTTACGTTTTGGTCAAAATTTATGAAGAAATGTTTGTGTTTGTGTGCTTTTATTTTTTTTTCCTAAACTAGTTGCTACCCGCCCACGGCAGGGCGGTGCGTCCTAGAACGGCCGCTCTAGGACACAGCGCGACTCCGATCTCTGTAAAGAGTCGCATCCGTGGCTCTTTAACCATGTGATCCGCTGTGTCCAATCACAGGCTGTCACATGTAAACATGGAGATGCCGATAATCGGCGCTCCTCGCCTCACACTAACAGTGTGTGGCGAGGAGAGCCGATCAGCGGTATCTCCTCACAGGAGACATCTATACATGTAATTATGGCACTGCTCATCAGTGCCATGATGACAATAGCGACACCAGTGCCACAAATCGGTGCCCATTAGTGATGCCATTCCGTGCTGGCTATCGGTCCCGCCTATCACTGCTGTCCGATGCCCATCAGTACCGCCTGTCAGTGCCCATAAGTGCGGCATATTGGTGCCTCCTCATAAGTGCCACCTCATCAATGCCCACCAGTTCAGTCTATCAGTGCCACCTCATCAGCGCACATCAGTGAAGGAGAAAAATTACTTAATTCCAAAATTTACTGACAGAAACCTAAGTAAAAAAAATAATTTGTTTTCAAATTTTTTTGGTCTTTATTTTTTACAAAAAAAAAAATTAAAAAAACCCCCAGGAGTGATTACCACCAAAAGAAAGCTCTATTTGTGTGAAGAAAATAATAAAAATTTCATCTGGATACAGTGTTACATGACCGCGCAATTGTCACTTAAAGTGACAGCGCTGAAAAATGGCCTGGGCAGGAAGGTGGTGTAAGTGCCCTGTAGGAAAGTGGTTAAAATATGTGTTTATAACAGAAAAGTAAAAAAATAAACTTTTTTTTATTTTATTTTTTTCTTTATGTCGCACAAAATAAAAAGCCCCAGTGGTGTTCAATAACCACCAAAAGAAATCTCTATTTGTGTGAAAAAAATGATGTACTTTTCATTTGGGTACAGCTTTGCGTGACTGCGCAATGGGCAGTTAAAGTAGCGTAGTGCTAAAAAAGCAAAACGTGGCCTGGTCATGAAGGGGGTAAAACCGTCTGGAGCTGAGGTGGTTAGAATAGCAGCATTAGGACAGCACATCATGAAAAATTGATGTTAAACCCTGCTCAGCTGCAGCTTACTCTCCAAGGGTAACGGCGTTCACTCTACATGGTCCTCGCTGTATATTGGAAGATGGCCTACCCTCTGCTCGCTCCCAGCATGTACTACTGTAATAACGCGCTGACACCTCCAGCAAATAAAATATCAGAGTAGACGCCATTGCCACTTGTTGCCCAAGAGTGGCAGTGGGTAGTGGAACAGAACAATAGGGATGCATTCGCTTGTGACGGGTTCACTGGGTGCAATTGGTAGATGGAAGATATGTGAAAGAACTATTTGGGTCCTTTGACATCCATCGTCCAGGGGGTGTTTGCTCGGGTTATAGGGTACCAATAGATGTGATTTGTCTGGCCCTAGTCGGCCTTATCTGGTGATGAGTGTTTTGGATAATTGGGATATTTAATGACCTGACATGTTCGGTGTCACTGAAAATATTTTGTTTCTTTCACAGCATATACCCTCCAGATGTCAGGAGGCTTTATCTCTTTTACTGAATTGGCTTACCAGAGCAATTGAAAGCTCTTTCTAATTGATGCTTTCTCATAATTGAGATTTGTGCTTCCAGTTTATTAGGCTCCATTGGCCTAGAATTGTTTCTTGCTTTGGCAACACGGATGTGCAAAAGTACACCAGGATGTATTTAGTCTCATGCCATCAATTGCAACAGTTTTTTTTTTTTTTGCGCGTTTTTGTTTGTTTTATACCCCTTTCACACTAAGCCGCCCCGGACAACAGCGGTAAAGCGGCGCTATTTTTAGGTCTGCTTCACCGTCGTTTTAGCTGCGTTTTTCGGCCGCTAGCGGGGCAGTTTTAACCCCCCACTAGCGGGCGAAAAGGGGTTAAATCCACCCGCAAAACGTCGCTGCAGCGGTGCTTTGCCGGCTGTATGGCGGTGCTGCCCCATTGTTTTCAATGGGCAGGAGTGGTGTATTCTCCGCTCCTACACTGCTGCAAAGAAGCTGCTGGCAGGACTTTTTGTGATGCCAGCCTGAGTGCTTTCACACTGGGTTTGCAGCTGAGACTTTTTTCAGGCGCTATTTTTAAAAAAAAAATAAAAAAAAAAATTGCCACACCCAGCCTGAGCTCTGACCAATTGCGGCATCAGCAGCAAGGATTTGCCCATGTGGAACTTTTGTCTTCTGACCTTCTTCCTTCCTTTTTTTTTTTTTTTTTTTTTTTTTTTTGTGATCGTCACACAGATTTTCAAATTTTGTGCATGAATCCATGTACAGCGTGGGGAAAAAGTATTTGATCCCCTGCTGATTTTGTACGTTTGCCCACTGTCAAAGAAATGATCAGTCTATCATTTTAATGGTCGGTTTTATTTTAACAGAGAGAGAATAACAACAAAAATACCCAGAAATACGCATTTTAAAAAAGTTTTATAAATTGGTTTGCATTTTAATGAGTGAAATAAGTATTTGACCCCTTCACAAGACATGACTTGCTACTTGGTGGCAAAACACTTGTTGGCAATCACAGAGGTCATTTCTTGTAGTTGCCCACGAGGTTTGCACACATCTCAGGAGGGATTTTGTCCCACTCCTCTTTGCAGATCCTCTCCATGTCATTAAGGTTTCAAGGCTGACGTTTTGGTAACTCGAACCTTCAGCTTCCTCCACATATTTTCTATGGGATTAAGGTCTGGAGACTGGCTAGGCCACACCAGGACCTTAATGTTCTTCTTGAACCAATCCTTTGTTGCCTTGTTCATGTGTTTTGGGTCATTGTCATGCTGGACTACCCATCTAGGATCCATTTTCAAAGCCCTGGCTGAGGGAAGGAGGTTGGTTTGGTGCTTGTTTTACCGCATCACACAGCTCCCTTTATTTTTCATACATAATGGGACACAGAGTTGGGCTAATATTCATTACCTGCTGGGTTATACTTCATCTCCAGGTGAATGGACACTGGTAAACCAAAGGTCTTTAGACAGGAAGTGATCCCCCTATATAACCCCTCCCATACAGGAAGTACTTCAGTTTTTTACTAGTACTAGTGTCTGCAAGGTGGATGGGCACATTTGTTTGAGCTCTCTGAGCGCCAAGTCTCTAGTCCCACAAGCTGTTATTAAATTGATCAAGGGATTGACCGATCGTATCCATTTGACATAGGCTCTATGTGCTTAGCTAAATGGTACCCGAGCCTCGCAAAGAATACTTCAGATCCTGCGAGGTTTTGCCTGTAATGCGACATCCGGGTGATGGACCCTGCAAAGTGGGATCCTGGGCACCACAGCGCTAAGGCAATCCTGTAGGGTGCTGTACTGGTCCAAGGGAGTGGACCCTAAACATGAAAAGGGTACCCAGTCCTTGAAGGTCCTCAAGTGACAGGAACCCACCGTGATGGGTGAAGATTGGGCTCTTAGTTTCTGAGCTGCCCTTCCCTGCGTCTGGACGGGTAAGTGAAACCCCTTTACTTATTGTGGGGTGTCCCAGTGATTGTAACAATCAGTCAAGCTAGCTAGAGGCTGGACACACCTGTTTTTTTGGGACCAAAGAACGTTACGGCGCATAGCCAGCTTATTTAAGCTGTGTATGCCAAGCATGCGGTGCTTACAGAAGACTGCTGTGGGACACAGAGTAGGCTCTGAACCAGGCATTTACAGCGGTTCATTTCTCCTTAGCCAGGTCACGTGAGTCACCAGGTGTTGCTTGGCAGGCTAAAGGTGCCTAGCAGGGTTTTTGCATAGGGGCTTGGTGAGCCCTATTAAAGGGTCTCCCTTCTGAGGTGTGTTAATACTACACCCAGGTGCTCTCTTTTTGTGGCTTCTAAATTTCTTCAAAAAAGAGGAGCAGGACTAACACTACAGGGAAGGGCACACCTATGTCTTCAGTAGTTCCTGATGAACCTATTCGTATCCCTAGTGTTGTATCCCCTGAAGGACCAGAGGCTTCCAGGCAATCTGAGCCGCTGCGCCTATCTGGTATTGTGCCTACAGTCAACGCTGCTGCTTCACCCTTTATCACCATGGATGAACTGTCCTCGGCCCTAGCCGGGTTAGAGCACAGGATTGCTGGCATGATTGCCTCCATCCCGCAGGGTGGCAAGAAGCATGACAGATCCCCCTCCCTGGAGCCTCCTAGTTTGGAGCAGGAATTTGTTGAGGATGGGGAAGAGCTAAAAGCTCAGGATTCTGTGGAGGGCCTGGCAGATGAGTCTGCTTCTGAGCAATCTGGACAAGAAGATATCCAGTTGATGTCTGCCTCTCAGTTACAGAGGCTTTTGATCCAGACTCTTACTGAGATGGTTCATTCTGCCTTTAAGTTGCCTCTTACAGAAATTACTGAGCCCCCCTGGTCCTCTTTGGGGTCCCTGAGGCCTCTTCAGGCCGCACAGGCTTTCCCCTTACACCCTCTGTTGGAACAGACGGTGTATGCAGAGTGGGAACATCCTGACAATTTTTGTTCCTCCCAAGAGGTTTTCCCTTTTATATCCCATTGATTAACAGTTCGTTTAAGAAGTGGAGCATGCCAGCCGTAGATGCAACAGTCTCTTCCTTAAACAAGAACTTGACTTATCCGTTAGATAACGCACAGGGCTTGAAAGACCCTGTTGACATGAAGTTGGAGTCATTATTAAAGGCTCGCTTTTCTTTGGCCAGTTCAGCTATTCAGCCAGCTGTTGCTGCAATTGGTATCTGCCAGTCTGTAAAGGTTTGGGTCAGGATGATCTGGCTGAAAATAAGACGGATATTCCTCGAGCACTGTGTTTGCTGTTGACGCCTTTAAAAGGATTCAGTGCAGCAGGTTTCTCGCTTGACTCTCTTGTCTGTACATATGTGCAGACTTTTGTGGCTTAAGAACTGGTCAGCCGAGCTTCCTTGTAAAAAAATATTGGCAGGTTTCCCCTTTCATGGGGAACATTTATTTGGTGATCATTTGGACAAATATATCCAAAAGATTTCCGGAGGGAAGAGTTCTCTACTTCCTGTGAAGAAAAGCACCAGGCGTCCCTCGTTTAAAACCTCAGGGACTGCTCCCTCAAGTGTCTCAGCGCCAAGGCAGTTCCACTGCCAACAGGGCAATAGAGCCAGGGGCAAGCCGCAAGGCCAGGGCCAGAAAAAGTCCTGGGTCAAAAACTCCTCTAAACCCAGCACCAAGCCTTCCTTTTGAGGTGATGCCCCCAGTCCATCGGGTAAGGGCGGGGGGGGGGCTGCTGCACTGTGCTTACATTTGGAGAACAGTTAAGGACAAGTAGGTCACCTCAACTATATCCCGCGGTTACAAGCTGGAGTTGCGTGGTGTTCCTCCTCAGAGGTTTCTAAGATCCAGCGTTCCCTCAGATCCCCCAAAAAGAGACTTATTGTTTCAGGCACTACATCATTTAGTGCATCAAGTCGTGATTGTAGAGGTTCCTGTATTCGAAAGAGGCTCTGGGTTTTTACTCAAACCTGTTTGGTTTTTGAACTGTAAACAGGGACACAAGGCCCATTTTGGATCTAAGATCCCTGAACCAGTATCTACTAATCCAGTCCTTTGGGATGGAGTTTGTCTGCTCAGTGGTAGCCTCGCTCCAGATGGGAGACTTTCTAGCCTCCATCGATATAAAAGACGCATATTTACACGTACTTATCTTTCAGCCTCATCAGAGGTTCCTGCGATTTGCAGTAGAGGAGCACCATTTTCAGTTTGTGGCTCTACCCTTCGGGCTTGCCACAGCTCCCCGGGTGTTCACAAAGGTTCTAGCACCAGTACTGGGTTTTTTAAGGGCCCAAGGAATCTTGGTGCTTGGGTGTCTGGACGACCTCCTGCTCAGAGATCACTAACTACAGGCTTTAGAACAGAGCATAACATGCACAGTGCGGTATTTGGAAAGCTTAGGCTGGATCATAAATACCGAAAAGTCAGCCTTGAGACCAGCTCAAGGCCTAAATTTTTTAGGTCTGATCCTAGATACGGTCCAAGCAAGGGTATTTTTTCCACTGGTGCGTCGGCTAAAGGGCACCAGAGTACCCTCCCTTCGGCTCTGTATGAGTCTTCTAGGGAGGATGGTATCCTCCTGCGAGGCAGTACCCTATGCCCAGTTCCATTCCAGGCCTTTACAACAAGACATCTTGTTGGCTTGAAACAGGAGAGGACAAGCCCTGGATTATCCAATGTTCTTATCTCCTCGGGCACGCTTAAGCCTAAACTGGTGGTTGCAGGATCAGAACCTGCCAAAGGGAAAATCCTTCCTCCCAGTAACTTGGAGAGTACTAATTACAAATGCCAGTCTCTCGGGCTGCAGAGTGACCCTAGAGGGGCTCACAGCTCAGGGGAAATGGTCAAGGACAGAACAGATCCTGCCCATCAACGTCCTGGAATTACGGGCAGTACCTCTGGACGGTGGAGCTTCTGGACTGCCCTATCAGGGTTCAGTCTGACAATGCCACTGCAGTGGCCTATATAAACCACCAAGGCGGTACCAGGAGTCGTTCAGCTCTGAAGGAGGTGAACCACATACTAGCCTGGGCATGAGGGACATGTGTCTATCGGCAGTCCATATCCCGGGAGTAGAGAACTGGAAGGCAGATTCTCAGCCACCAGCAGATCTGACCTAGGGAATGGTCCCTACACCCAGGGGTGTTCCAGGAAATTTGCCAGCATTGGGGATGGCCAGAGGTTGACCTACTGGCATCCAGGTTCAACAAGCTACAGCAATTTGTGTCCCGAACAAGAGATCCTCTGGAAATCGGAGCAGATGCTCTGGTAGATTCATGGAGCCAGTACTCCCTGCTTTATGCTTTTCCCTCCGTTCCCTCTCCTTCCACATTTGTTGTGCAGGATTCGGAGAGAGGTGGTTCCAGTCATTCTGGTGGCACCAGCCTGGCCCAGAAGGCCCTGGTTTCTGCAGATTGTGAGACTGACGATAGATGGGCAATGGACGCTTCCACGTCGCCCTGATCTACTGTCTCAAGGTCCTATATTCCACCCCAATTTACAGTCTCTAAATTTGACGGCATGGCTATTGAAGCCAGGGTGTTAAAGGACCATGGCATCTCAGATCCAGTGGTGTCTACCCTAGTGAATGCTAGAAAATCTGTAACTAAGAAGGTGTATCATAAGGTCCAGAAGACTTATATTGTTTGGTGTGAAGCCAAAAAATTTCATCCTCAAATACATGATTGGGAGAATTCTCTTTTCTACTGTCAGCTGTGGAAATCAGATTGGCTTTGAGTACGATCAGAGGTCAGATTTTGGCCCTGTCAGTATTCTTCCAAAGGCTTTAGCCTAACATTCACTGGTCTGAACCTTTATTCCGGGGGCAACTTGTTTGCTTCCCCCCATTAGGTCACCCATGTGTCCTTGGGACTTGAACTTGGTGCTGTCTATTACAGAAACAACCTTTTGAGGCCATCGAGGAAATTCCATTAAATTTGCTGTCACACAAGCTAGCCTTCCTGATGGCCATCACCTCGGCTAGAAGGGTGTCAGAGTTGGCTGCCCTTTCATGCAGGGAACCATACTTGATCCTGTCGTGGTGGAAGATCGTGTTACGACCCGTCCCATCCTTTTTGCCATAAGTGGCGTCGGTCTTTCATTTAAATGGGGACATCATTTCACCTTCTTTTTTCTCTCAGCCTTGTTCGGTGGAAGACAGACGACTGCATTCCTTGGACATTGTCCGGGCAGTCAAGGTTTATATGTCTAGATCTGCGGAGATCCGAGGATCAGACTCCTTTTTTGTTTTTATTAAGAGGACCCAAGAAGGGGCAGGCAGCTTCCAAGGCTTCCTTTGCTAATTGGAGCCGTCAATTGGTCATTCAGACCTATGCTCTGAAACGTAAAGCTCCTCTCTGTAGGGCGAGGGCTCATTTTACCAAGGGTCTAGGAACCTCCTGGTATTTTCGCCATTGGGTATCTGTGGCTCAGATTTGTAAGGCTGCTACCTGGTCTTCAGTGCATACGTTCACAGTGAGGTGAGGAATCTACCTCACTGGGTTTTTGCAGCAGGCAGAAATGACATGTAGCGCTCTGGATTGAGACAAGTACACACTAGTAGAGAGGTATATGCTTTGTTCATATTTCATGTCTGAGGTTTCCAACCACTTTAATGCTGGCGCTTGTTTTTCTGCTCTGATTGTGCTTGGCCTTTTATAATATTATTATTATTATTATTATTATTATAAATTTTTTTTTTTTTATTAGAGCGAGGACTAGGTGAGGGCCCCACGTTTTATACCTACGAAGAAGGCTTGTCTCATCTCACTCCTGAAGGACAGGCCAACTTAGAGCGGTTTGAAGGCATGTTGGCCAGCTCCGTAGGTTCACACACAATGGCCGGTGTCCGGACTGACGGTTCTGCTGTAGAATTTGAAGGTGAATTTAAAAGAACAAGTTACATTGTGCTTTAAATGTGTATTGCATTTTTTTTTTAACAGACTGTTCTGTATTCAAAGGATATCTGTGGTCACAGCATACACTTTCATTTTATAATGTCAGCGTTGTAGAAACAATACAAATAATTCAACATAAGCTTACTTGAAAAAAACCTTTCATGATGTCAGTGTTACTTGTCTGCTGGCTGTTAAGTTCCACAACTTCCTGTTTTTTGCATCCTACATGAATTGCAGTTTCTCCCCTACTGTTTACACTCAATTCCTAAAGACTACATATCCCATGGTAACAGCCTCTCTGTAGTTCAGAAGGCAGGCACTGTGAATTCTGTGACACAGCAGTGCCTACTCACAGGGTATAGTGACTCCGTGTCACAGAATTCATGCAAGTAAATGTGTGGGATTCTTCAAAGGAAGTTTACAAGACCATTCAGATAAATAGGCGTATGCTAAAATAAATTGAAATACAATATGAAAATATATCATTTTACATTTTGACCATAGATACACTTTAATAATTGTTCATAATCATTTTTCATGCAAACTTGGAGGAGACTACTGGTTTGAATAGTGCAGTAATATTCTTATGATTTCAAATGCTCTTGTGCAAGAAAATGGTAATTCAGAATTAAACCTTTTTCGTTTAGCAAAATGTGCAAACACCTCTTCCCACAACAATCAACACACCCCAAGCCCCCCCCCCCCCCCCCCCCCCCAAAAAAAAAAAGAACTTTAAATTACAGTGCATCCGGAAAGTATTCACAGCGCTTCACTTTTTCCACATTTTGTTAATTTTGGATTATGATTGTATTATTTTCCTAAAAATGCTTCAAATAATACCCCATAATGACAACGTGAAAGAAGTTTGTTTGAAATCTTTGCAAATTTGTTAAAAATAAAAAGCAAAAAAAATCCCATGTACATAAGTATTCACAGCCTTTGCTCAATACTTTGAAGTAATTACAACCAAGTCTTTTTGAGTATGATGCTACAAGCTTGGCACACCTATTTTTGGGCAGTTTCTCCCATTCTTCTTTGCAGGACCTCTCAAGATCCTCAGGTTGGATGGGGAGCGTCGGTGCACAGCAATTTTCAGATCTCTCCAGAGATGTTCAATCGGGTTCAAGTCTGGGCTCTGGCTGGGCCACTCAAAGACATTCACAGAGTTGTCCCGTAGCCACTCCTTTGTTATCTTGGCTGTGTTCTTGGGATCGTTGTCCTGTTGGAAGATGAACCTTCGCCCCAGTCTGAGGTCCAGAGCACTTTGGAGCAGGTTTTCTTCAAGGATGTCTCTGTACTTTGCTGCATTCAGCTTTCCCTCAATCCTGACTAGTCTCCCCCAGCTCTTGCCACTGAAAAACATCCCCACAGCATGATGCTGCCACCACCATGCTTCACTGTAGGGATGGTATTGGCCAGGTGATGAGCGGTGCCTGGTTTCCTCCAGACATGGTGCTTACCTTTCAGACCAAAGAGTTCTTTGTTTCATCAGACCAGAGAATTTTGTTTCTCATGGGCAGAGTTCTTCAGGTGCCTTTTGGCAAACTCCAGGCGGGCTGTCATGTGCTGTTTACTGTGGAGTGGCTTCCATCTGGCCACTCTACCATACAGGCCAGATTGGTGGAGTGCTGCTGAGATGGTGGTTCTTCTGGAAGGTTCTCTCTCCACAGAGAAACACTGGAGTTCTGTTAGTGACCAATCGGGTTGAGTGACCATCGTGTTCTTCGTCACCTCCCTGACTAAGGTCCTTTTCCCCAGATCACTCAGTTTGACTGGGCGGCTTGCCCTAGGAAGAGTCCTGGTGGTTCCAAACTTCTTCCATTTATGGATGATGGAGGGCACTGTGCTCATTGGAACCTTCAATGCTGCAGACCTGTTTCTATACCCTTCCCCAGATCTGTGCCTCCATACAATCCTGTCTGAGGTCTACAGATAATTCCTTGGACTTCATGGCTTGGTTCGACATGCACTGTTAACTGTGGGACCTTATATAGACGGGTGTGTGCCTTTCCAAATCATGTCCAGTCAACTGAATTTACCACAGGTGGACTCCAATCAAGTTGTAGAAACATCTTAAGCATGTTCAGTGGAAACATGAAGCACCTGAGCTAAATTTTGAGTGTCATGGCAAAGGCTGTGAATACTTATGTACATGGCATTTTTTTTTTTGTTTTTTTTTTTTTATTATTTATTTTTGTTTTTACATTTTGTCATTATGGGGTATGGTTTGTATAATTTTGAGAATTTTTTTTTTTTTTACAGGGTTTACTTCCTCTTTAAGAATTGGCATCCAGAGTAGCCACTTCCAAAAATGTCATAGGGGTATCCAGCCATACATTCCATTTTTTTATGAAAAGTTTTGGGACATGCTGTACCATTTAATACACTGATCAGCTATAACATGATCACCACTGACAGGTAAAGTGAATAAAAATTGATTATGGCCCCTTTCACAATGGGGCGGTTTGCAGGTGCTATTGCACTAAAATTAGCGCCTGCAAACTGACCCGAAACAGCCGCTGGTGTCTCTCCAGTGTGAAAGCCCCTAGGGCTTTCGCACTGGAGCAGTGTGCTAGCAGGACGTGAAAAAAAGTCCTGCTAGCAACATCTTCGGAGCGGTATACACCGCTCCTTCACCGCTCCTGCCCATTGAAATCAATGGGACAGCGTGGCTATACCGCCGGTAAAGCGCCCCTGCAGAGGCGCTTTGCGTTGGTTTTTAACCACTTAAGGACCGCCTAACGCCGGTTTACGTCGGCAAGGCGGCACGGGCAGGCAAAATCACGTACATGTACGTGATTTGCCTCTCGCGGGTGGGGGGTCCGATCGGACCCCCCCCCGGTGCCCGAAGCGGTCCCGTTCTGTTCCCCGGCGATCCGAGATGAGGGGGAGGCCATCCGTTCGTGGCCCCCCCCTCGCGATCGCCGCCGGCCAATGGGAACACTCCTTTGCTGCTGTATGCTAAACAGCAGCAAAGGAAATGATGTCATCTCCCCTCGGCTCGGTATTTTCCGTTCCAGCGCCGAGGGGAGAAGACATCAATGTGAGTGCACAACACACACACACACACAGTAGAACATGCCAGGCATACAAAACACCCCGATCCCCCCCCCGACCCCCCCCCAATCACCCCCCCCCCCCCTGTCACAAACTGACACCAGCAGGTTTTTTTTTTTTTTTTTTTTCTGATTACTGCATAGTGTCAGTTTGTGACAGTTACAGTGTTGGGACAGTTAGTATTACCCCCCTTTAGGTCTAGGGTACCCCCCTAACCCCCCCTAATAAAGTTTTAACCCCTTGATCACCCCCTGTCACCAGTGTTGCTAAGCGATCATTTTTCTGATCGCTGTATTAGTGTCGCTGGTGACGCTAGTTAGTGAGGTAAATATTTAGGTTCGCCGTCAGCGTTTTATAGTGACAGGGACCCCCATATACTACCTAATAAATGTTTTAACCCCTTGATTGCCCCCTAGTTAACCCTTTCACCACTGATCACCGTATAACTGTTACGGGTGACGCAGGTTAGTTCGTTTATTTTTTATAGTGTCAGGGCACCCGCCATTTATTACCTAATAAAGGTTTAGCCCCCTGATCGCCCGGCGGTGATATGCGTCGCCCCAGGCAGCGTCAGATTAGCGCCAGTACCGCTAACACCCACGCACGCAGCATGCGCCTCCCTTAGTGGTATAGTATCTGATCGGATCAATATCTGATCTAATCAGATCTATACTAGCGTCCCCAGCAGTTTAGGGTTCCCAAAAACACAGTGTTAGCGGGATCAGCCCAGATACCCGCTAGCACCTGCGTTTTGCCCCTCCGCCCAGCCCACCCAAGTGCAGTATCGATCGATCACTGTCACTTACAAAACACTAAACGCATAACTGCAGCGTTCACAGAGTCAGGCCTGATCCCTGGGATCGCTAACAGTTTTTTTGGTAGCATTTTGGTGAACTGGCAAGCAAGCACCAGGCAGCGTCAGGTTAGCGCCAGTACCGCTAACACCCACGCACGCACCGTACACCTCCCTTAGTGGTATAGTATCTGATCGGATCAATATCTGATCCGATCAGATCTATACTAGCGTCCCCAGCAGTTTAGGGTTCCCAAAAACGCAGTGTTAGCGGGATCAGCCCAGATACCTGCTAGCACCTGCGTTGTGCCCCTCCGCCCGGCCCAGCCCAGCCCACCCAAGTGCAGTATCGATCGATCACTGACACTTACAAGGCACTAAACGCATAACTGCAGCGTTCGCAGAGTCAGGCCTGATCCCTGCGATCGCTAACAGTTTTTTTGGTAGCATTTTGGTGAACTAGCAAGCACCGGCCCCAGGCAGCGTCAGGTTAGCGCCAGTACCACTAACACCCACGCACGCAGCATACGCCTCCTTTAGTGGTATAGTATCTGAACGGATCAATATCTGATCCGATCAGATCAGATCTATACTAGCGTCCCCAGCAGTTTAGGGTTCCCAAAAACGCAGTGTTAGCGGGATCAACCCAGATACCTGCTAGCACCTGCGTTTTGCCCCTCCGCCCGGCCCAGTCCAGCCCACCCAAGTGCAGTATCGATCGATCACTGTCACTTACAAAACACTAAACGCATAACTGCAGCGTTCGCAGAGTCAGGCCTGATCCCTGCGATCGCTAACAGTTTTTTTGGAAGCTTTTTATTGAACTGGCAAGCACCAGCGGCCTAGTACACCCCGGTCGTAGTCAAACCAGCACTGCAGTAACACTTGGTGACGTGGCGAGTCCCATAAGTGCAGTTCAAGCTGGTGAGGTGACAAGCACAAGTAGTGTCCCGCTGCCACCAAAAAGACAAACACAGGCCCGTCGTGCCCATAGTGCCCTTCCTGCTGCATTCGCCAATCCTAATTGGGAACCCACCACTTCTGCAGCGCCCGTACTTCCCCCATTCACATCCCCCAACGAAATGCAGTCGGCTGCATGAGAGGCATTTTTATGTGCTCCCGAGTACCCCTACCCAACGAACCCCCCCCAAAAAGATGTTGTGTCTGCAGCAAACGCGGATATAGGCGTGACACCCGCTATTATTGTCCCTTCTGTCCTGACAATCCTGGTCTTTGCATTGGTGAATGTTTTGAACGCTACCATACACTAGTTGAGTATTAGCGTAGGGTACAGCATTGCACAGACTAGGCACACTTTCACAGGGTCTCCCAAGATGCCATCGCATTTTGAGAGACCCGAACCTGGAACCGGTTACAGTTATAAAAGTTAGTTACAAAAAAAGTGTAAAAAAAAAAAAAATATATATAAAATAAAAAAAAATAGTTGTCGTTTTATTGTTCTCTCTCTCTATTCTCTCTCTCTATTGTTCTGCTCTTTTTTTACTGTATTCTATTCTGCAATGTTTTATTGTTATTATGTTTTATCATGTTTGTTTTTCAGGTATGTAATTATTTATACTTTATTGTTTACTGTGCTTTATTGTTAACCATTTTTTTGTCTTCAGGTACGCCATTCACAACTTTGAGTGGTTATACCAGAATGATGCCTGCAGGTTTAGGTATCATCTTGGTATCATTCTTTTCAGCCAGCGGTCGGCTTTCATGTAAAAGCAATCCTAGCGGCTAATTAGCCTCTAGACTGCCTTTACAAGCCGTGGGAGGGAATGCCCCCCCCCCCCCCCCCCACCGTCTTCCGTGTTTTTCTCTGGCTCTCCTGTCTCAACAGGGAACCTGAGAATGCAGCCGGTGATTCAGCCAGCTGACCATAGAGCTGATCAGAGACCAGAGTGGCTCCAAACATCTCTATGGCCTAAGAAACCGCAAGCTACGAGCATTTTATGACTTAGATTTCGCCGGATGTAAATAGCGCCATTGGGAAATTGGGGAAGCATTTTATCACACCGATCTTGGTGTGGTCAGATGCTTTGAGGGCAGAGGAGAGATCTAGGGTCTAATAGACCCCAATTTTTTCAAAAAAGAGTACCTGTCACTACCTATTGCTATCATAGGGGATATTTACATTCCCCGAGATAACAATAAAAATGATTAAAAAAAAAAAAAAATGAAAGGAACAGTTTAAAAATAAGATAAAAAAGCAAAAAAATAATAAAGAAAAAAAAAAAAAAAAAAAAAAGCACCCCTGTCGCCCCCTGCTCTTGCGCTAAGGCGAACGCAAGCGGCGGTCTGTCGTCAAACGTAAACAGCAATTGCACCATGCATGTGAGGTATCGCCGCGAAGGTCAGATCGAGGGCAGTAATTTTTGCAGTAGACCTCCTCTGTAGATCTAAAGTGGTAACCTGTAAAGGCTTTTAAAGGCTTTTAAAAATGTATTTATTTTGTTGCCACTGCACGTTTGTGCGCAATTGTAAAGCATGTCATGTTTGGTATCCATGTACTCGGTCTAAGATCATCTTTTTTATTTCATCAAACATTTGGGCAATATAGTGTGTTTTAGTGCATTAAAATTTAAAAAAGTGTGTTTTTTCCCCAAAAAATGTGTTTGAAAAATCGCTGCGCAAATACTGTGTGAAAAAAAAAAATGAAACACCCACCATTTTAATCTGTAGGGCATTTGCTTTAAAAAAATATATAATGTTTGGGGGTTCAAAGTAATTTTCTTGCAAAAAAAAAAAAACTTTTTCATGTAAAAAATAAGTGTCAGAAAGGGCTTTGACTTCAAGTGGTTAGAAGAGTGGGTGATGTGTGACATAAGCTTCTAAATGTTGTGCATAAAATGCCAGGACAGTTCAAAACCCCCCCAAATGACCCCATTTTGGAAAGTAGACACCCCAAGCTATTTGCTGAGAGGCATGTCGAGTCCATGGAATATTTTATATTGCGACACAAGTTGCGGGAAAGAGACAAATTTTTTTTTTTTTTTTTTTTTTTTTGCACAAAGTTGTCACTAAATGATATATTGCTCAAACATGCCATGGGAATATGTGAAATTACACCCCAAAATACATTCTGCTGCTTCTCCTGAGTACGGGGATACCATATGTGTGAGACTTTTTGGGAGCCTAGCCGTGTACGGGACCCCGAAAACCAAGCACCGCCTTCAGGCTTTCTAAGGGGCGTGAATTTTTGATTTCACTCTTCACTGCCTATCACAGTTTCGGAGGCCATGGAATGCCCAGGTGGCACAAAACCCCCCCAAATGACCCCATTTTGGAAAGTAGACACCCCAAGCTATTTGCTGAGAGGTATAGTGAGTATTTTGCAGACCTCACTTTTTGTCACAAAGTTTTGAAATTTGAAAAAAGAAAAAAAAAAAAAGTTTTTTCTTGTCTTTCTTCATTTTCAAAAACAAATGAGAGCTGCAAAATACTCACCATGCCTCTCAGCAAATAGCTTGGGGTGTCTACTTTCCAAAATGGGGTCATTTGGGGGGGGTTTGTGCCACCTGGGCATTCCATGGCCTCCGAAACGGTGTTAGGCAGTGAAGAGTAAAATCAAAAATTCACGCCCTTAAAAACGCTGAAGGCGGTGATTGGTTTTCGGGGCCCCGTACGCGGCTAGGCTCCCAAAAAGTCCCACACATGTGGTATCCCCATACTCAGGAGAAGCAGCTAAATGTATTTTGGGGTGCAATTCCACATATGCCCATGGCCTGTGTGAGCAATATATCATTTAGTGACAACTTTGTGCAAAAAAAAAAAAAAAAAAAAAAAGTGTCACTTTCCCGCAACTTGTGTCAAAATATAAAATATTCCATGGACTCAATATGCCTCTCAGCAAATAGCTTGGGGTGTCTACTTTCCAAAATGGGGTCATTTGGGGGGGGGTTGTGCCACCTGGGCATTCCATGGCCTCCGAAACTGTGATAGGCAGTGAAGAGTGAAATCAAAAAGTTACACCCTTAGAAATCCTGAAGGCGGTGATTGGTTTTCGGGGTCCCATACGCGGCTAGGCTCCCAAAAAGTCCCACACATGTGGTATCCCCGTACTCAGGAGAAGTAGCTGAATATATTTTGGGGTGCAATTCCACATAGGCCCATGGCCTGTGTGAGCAATATATCATTTAGTGACAACTTTTTGTAAATATTTTTTTTTTTTTTTTTTTTGTCATTATTCAATCACTTGGGACAAAAAAAATAAATATTCAATGGGTTCAACATGCCTATCAGCAATTTCCTTGGGGTGTCTACTTTCCAAAATGGGGTCATTTGGGGGGGTTTTGTACTGCCCTGCCATTTTAGCACCTCAAGAAATGACATAGGCAGTCATAAACTAAAAGCTGTGTAAATTCCAGAAAATGTACCCTAGTTTGTAGACGCTATAACTTTTGCGCAAACCAATAAATATACGCTTATTGACATTTTTTTTACCAAAGACATGTGGCCGAATACATTTTGGCCTAAATGTATGACTAAAATTGAGTTTATTGGATTTTTTTTATAACAAAAAGTAGAAAATATCATTTTTTTTCAAAATTTTCGGTCTTTTTCCGTTTATAGCGCAAAAAATAAAAACTGCAGAAGTGATCAAATACCATCAAAAGAAAGCTCTATTTGTGGGAAGAAAAGGACGCAAATTTCGTTTGGGTACAGCATTGCATAACCGCGCAATTAGCAGTTAAAGCGACGCAGTGCCAAATTGGAAAAAGACCTCTGGTCCTTAGGCAGCATAATGGTCCGGGGCTCAAGTGGTTAACCCTTTCTCGGCCGCTAGCGGGGGTAAAACCGCCTCACTAGCGACCGAATGCCGACGGTAAAGCGCCGCTAACAATAGCGGCGCTTTACCGCCGCCTCCGCTCCAGTGTTAAAGGGGCCTAACTCTATACTATAGCACCTGAAAATAGGTGGGACTTTGACAAGGGCCAAATTGTAATATCTAGATGACTGGATCAGAGCAACTCCAAAAACTGCAGATTTTGTGGGATGTTCCTGGTCTGCAGTGGTCATGTATAGCCAAGGCTCATTGATACATGTGGGGAGTGAAGGCTGATCTGTGTAGCCTGATCAAATAGAGCTATTGTAGCTCCAATTGCTGGTCAATGTTAAAAGTTAATGTTGATTCTAATAGGTGCTAGAGCACACAGTGCATCGCAGTTTATGTATGGGGCTGCATAGCTGCAGACCGGTCATGATGTCCATACTGACCCGTGTCCACAGCCAAAAGCGCATACAATGGGCACATGAGCATCAGAACTGGACTATGGAAGAAGGTGTCTTCAAAGTGTTGACTTGGCTTCCAAAATTCTCCAGAACTCAATCCAATCATTTGTGGGATCTGCTGGGGAAAAAAGTCCAATCCCACGGAGGCCTCGCCTCAAAGGACTTAAAGTATCTGCTACTGACAGCTTGGTGCCAGATAACACAGTATACCTTCAGAGGTCTAGTGGCATGCAAGCCTTGACTGGTTATAGTGGGTGGTCATATGGCTGTTCCGTGTTTGATCTTATATTTGGGGAAGTCCACATTTAATCAAAGTCTGGTTTAGTAATAGAAATCGAGAGTGAAAGTGAGATATTTTTTATTTATTTATTTATTTTTTTATTTTTTTTTATACTTCCAAACTGAAAAAAAAAAACTATATTTTTAGACCAAAAGGGAACAAGTAAGAAGTTTAATGTCAGTGTTACACAAACCTAAAACAAGTTGTACTGTCCTCTTCTGCCCCCTGCTGGCCATTCAAGTTTTTTTTTTTTTGTTTTTGTTTTTTTTTTTTGCATTTAAACTTTGTAACTGTATCCTGTTCTTCAAAATTTGATTTGAGGATAGATTTCTCACCTTTTTGAGGGATACGTATGGGTTGATTTACTAAAACTGGAGAGTGTAAAATTCTGGCGCAACTATGCATGGTAGCCAATCCGCATCAGTTTGTTCAATTTACATTTCAACAAAATAATCTGGAAGCTGATTTCTATGCAGAGCTGCACCAGATTTTACACTCTCCAGATGTCTTAAATCATAGTTTTACTGCCACCTACAGAAGGATTGGAATCTTCCTTAAAGGAGTTGTAAACCCTGGGTGTGTTGAATGCATTCAGGTGAAAAACCTTCCGTAGTGCAGCAGCCCTCCCTTTTTACTTACCTGAACCAGATTGTTCCATCGACAGGGATGAGCACAGCAGCTCCAGCCGCTGTCTCGGGTCCTCATTGGATAGATTGATGACAGCGCAGCCATTGGCTCCCACTGCTGTCAATCAAATCCATTGACCGGAGGGGAGCGGGCGAACGTGCATTTATTTTATTTTATTCTTTTTAAGAGTGACTATTTTGAAGATGTTGCGACGGAGACGTTCTGCTTGGCGTACGTTGTGGTAGCAGGAAAGCCAGTTCTGTGTGTCCCAGCACTCTGGTACTGAACAGGGAGATTAGGCTGCCATCTTCACCTGTTTTGCACATACACCCTGACTTCAACAATTTTTTTACTTTCATAATAGCCCTGAAGTTCGGATTTATATATATATATTTTTTTTTTTTTGTCCTCCTTTTCTCCAGATGGTATGGACGTTGTGCCAGCAGTCCCTGGACAGTTTGAAGATGCTGACGTTGATCACTGAGTGATTTTATACTGGTAAGTAAAGTCTTCTTCTTTTAATGCCGGCAGATCATTGCGCGGCTGCACGCCCGAAAAGGAGTTTGGGACTTTGTATGAAGTATACAGCCGAAATGAACAGATTAACTGGTGGATAAATAAATAATGGTAACTAACCTAATCACATAGTGTTATGTATATAGTAACATAACATGAGCCAGTAGCATGATTATGAGTTTTATTAAACATAACAATCATATAGTAGTGAATATAACATGGGTAACATGAATAGTACATGACATTAACAACATGATAGCAGGAAGGAGGGAAGCCGCCAGATTCAAATTCTGTGCTCACGTATTGTATCGGATTCATAAATATCTTGGTAGAGGCCAATAGAAACAACAAAATATTAGACATGTTGTGGAATATCACTCTTGAATAAAATTGGTATTCTAGGCATCTATAGAGCTCGACGCGTTTCATGGATATCTTCAGGAGCAGATGCAATAATCTATAATTGTAACGTACAATAAATTAGTAAAACTGGCCAATTAGAAAAGGGAAATTGGAAAAAAGAGGGGCTTAGGAGAATAGGTACAACATGAATTTTTATAACAATGATGATATAAAAGTATAGCCCATAGACAACTTACAATCGAGCTGTGATAGTATGTGCCAGCGCAATGGACCAGGACCCCCTGGGGAAGTGGTCATCCTCCCAGGTGCTGAGGCAGTAAATCCCAAGGGCAAGATTGAACAACCAAAGTGGAAGAAAGAGAGCTGAGGAGCGGTATGCCTAAAGTGTAGAAATATTAAAATAGTAGTAATGGTGAAAAAAGTAAAAAATGTGGAAAAATATTGCTGAATAAGTGTTGAGGGTTAAATGAGGGGTAATCGAAAGATCACATAGTAGTCCAAATTAGTGTATTAATAGCAATATAAGTATTGTAGCAACGGGTGATCTTAGAGTAGACAGAAAATGTAATGTAAAAAACATGTGGTGATGCAGCATGATATTGCAATAATGTTAAGGAATATATTGACAACCCAACCAAAAGGCTGATAATGTGAAAAAACCTCATTAAAAATACCGCAAATAATGATTACCTAGGTGAAACCGGTGCTCCTGGGTGACCTAGCTGATGCTTAATGGCAGTGGACAAACCGCTCAACAAGGACCCATCTATTCCATATGGGGGGGGAGTATAAATACTCCAGTGTGGCCAATGGGTAATCGCCAAGCATCTGTTTCACCTAGGTAATCATTATTTGCAGTATTTTTAATTAGGTTTTAGGTAATTACCTAATTAGGTAATTAGGTTTTTTCACATTATCAGCCTTTTGGTTTCACATACACTATATTGTCAAAAGTATTGGGACGCCTGCCTTTACATGAACTTTAACGTCATCCCAGTCTTAGTCTGTAGGGTTCAATATTGAATTGGCCTACCCTTTGCAGCTATAACAGCTTCAACTCTTCTGGGAAGGCTGTCCACAAGGTTTAGGAGTGTGTCTATGGGAATGTTTGACCATTCTTCCAGAAGCGCATTTGTGACTAAGGATGAGCTTCAGGCGTGTTTGCAAACGGCACGTGCAGAGCCCGCCAGGAAGTCAGCACTGCACAGCACTAATCCCAAGCAGTGAGACATTGTCCCAATGCGCGCCTGCAGAGATCGGGAAATGGCACTGCACAGCGCTAATCACAGGCAGTGAGACATTTCCCGATCTCTGCAGGCGCGCATTGGGACAATGTCTCACTGCTTGGGATTAGTGCTGTGCAGTGCCGACTTCCTGGCGGGCTCTGCACGTGCTGTTTGCGAACACGCCTGAGCTCATCCTTATTTGTGACGTCCGGCACTGATTTGGACGATAAGGCCTGGCTCGCAGTTTCCACACTAATTCATCCCAAAGGTGTTCTATCAGGTTGCGGTCAAGTTCCTCCACCCCAAACTCGCTCCTCCATGTCTTTATGGACCTTGCTTTGTGCACTGGTCCAAATCATTTGGTGGAGGGGGGATTATGGTGTGGGGTTGTTTTTCAGGGGTTGGGCTTGGCCCCTTAGTTCCTGTGAAGGGAAGGCGTCAGCATACCAAGACATTTTGGACAATTTCATGCTCCCAACTTTGTGGGAACAGTTTGGGGATGGCCCCTTCGAGTTCCAACATGACTGCGCACCAGTGCACAAAGCAAGGTCCATAAAGACATAGATGAGCCAGTTTGGGGGGGGGAGGAACTTGACTGGCCTGCACAGAGTCTTGACCTCAACCCGATAGAACACCTTTGGGATGAATTAGAGCGGAGACTAGGCCTTCTCGTCCAACATCACTGCCTGACCTCACAAATGCTCTTCTGGAAGAAAGGTCAAACATTCCCATAGACACACTCCTAAACCTTGTGGACAGCCTTCCCAGAAGAGTTGAAGCTGTTATAGCTGCAAAGGGTGGGCCAACTCAATATTAAACCCTACAGACTAAGACTGGGATGACAATAAATTTCATGTGCGTGTAAAGGCAGGTGTCCCAATACTTTTTTTGACAATATTGTGTATATGCAAATTGGATGCAGGTTTCCCCGCAATCAATTCGTATGACAGGCGTGTGTGACCTGCTCTCAATGGAGCCAGTTCACAAATGTCCAGGGCGGCCGCAAAAGGGTCCTGTGCATTTTTGGGTCTGGTTCGGGTGCAAATTCAGGCAGAAATCCGGACTTGAATCGCACCGAACCCCATGCTGTGAACCGCGCCGTACATGTGAACCCAGCCTAAGTGTGCAGGTTTATCAGGGTAAATAGAAAGTGAATGGATAGTTGGGTGTTTGATTTGACGGATCAAAAATGAATATGTAACGATGTTTAGGTTTACCATATCAGCTTTGCCAACCCACGTCCGGAGTTGCACTCCGCATTTTGGCTGCTCGTTGTGAAGGATCAGATGCCATTTTTCTCTGGGACTAAATTGTATCTACTTCTCCCCCACAGGTGCCGGAGTGACACGTTCCAGATTCGACCACTGTGACACCTGACACGTTTACAATAGTTCTGCTTTTTACATAACTCTCTTCCTACTCATTCCGTGGAGCCTTTTAGAGGATTTGTCGGACGCCAACCATTTCAATGATCTTCGTAGCGCCCCTCCCCCCAAGAGAACTGCTCTAACAAGCGCTCTAATTTGCGTGACAAACTTGCTGAAGACAATTGACTGCCACTTTATGAATTTTGGCGCAGCTTTCCTTGACAATCTTCATGTTTTGGACAATCTGTTGGCTTTCTAGGCCTTTTAGAAATACAAGTCCCAACACCTTCAGCCTGAAAGTGACGGCTCTACTGGTGTCTGAGAGCCACACATTGTTCAAGTCTGTTACAGGAAAGTATC